>NC_058111.1:32379800-32979800 GCF_914725855.1 Thunnus albacares
ATAAATGGATGAAGCCCTGAATCAGATGTTTTCATATCATTTTACCGCCTGCTCCACCAGTCTGTACACCTGCCAGTGAAACAAACAGGAAAGAAGTTTTGCACCAGCAAGATTCTCCAACAGCAGAACAGCTGTCTGTAAACCATTGTCGGCAGTGATATGTCAGATATACAATTAATGATTAGTTTGTAGCTCTCATATGTAAACTGACTTTACAAGGTGTGTCTCAACTAAGGATAAAATAAAAAGAATACTAACAGCAAAATCAAACGTTGACTCTATGTAAATTAAAAGAATGATAAAATGAATCACACAAAAGTAATTAATCAATGTTGCATTTCTAAATGTGCGTTTGATTGGCATTTTACAAATCTCTGTATAACAAAAATCACACAGTCAGTGTAACTGGTTATCAACTTAAACCATGTTTTACTAAAGATTGCGTCTCTCACCTTATATTTCATCTTCACATCACATCACACTCAGATAGCTTTAGAAAAACATGTGTATGCTAGTCTGAAGACTGTGTGAGGTTCTCACCACACATTCTGTTCTTATAAATAACAGTTTAAGTGCGGGAAATGGCGCATGCATGGTTTTTGTGCGTACGCATCGTTTATGCATCTGGCCCCTGGTCTTAACCATACTGACCTTTTGGGCAGAGCAGCCAGTTGTGAGTCTTTGTCATCTCAGTTCCCTCAGCCTGAGAGGGAAAGAGGTGGAAAATCATGTAAGTAGCACATGTGCTCTGTCAAAGCTGATCATTTATTTTGTCATCAAATGTACAGTATACACTTTTTTCTTTGTCGTCTTGTATTTAAGGTACCCACCTTCACTATGAGAGATCGTGTGACCACATCAACGCGACCTCTCTCTGGCACGGTCACAATGTCATTGCCACATGACCCGTGGGATGCCACAGCTTCAGCACTCACTGACACATTCACGACCCCTAAAAATGATCATAAAAACATGTATGAAGATCAGTTATCTACATAAAACTTCTTGGAGCTTGGAGTGTTTTATTTCGGTGGATCCCTCTCCACCGTGACACAGTTTGGAGGAATGAAATGTGTAGGGAATAAATAGAAAATCCCTTCTAGTCTTTTTTATAATTTATTTTCGTCTAATTAATATATTTTCTTATCACTCAGCCTGACAAGTTTATATAGAGCAGAGAGGAAAATATAGAGCAAAAATATTTTGTTGTAATACATGTTTCTAAATGGTCATTTACATGAATGGCATATCATAGCAACGGTATAGTCCAATAGATACAAAAATTACATTAAAGTTTCTTTCATGTTCATGAAAGTCCTAGAACACATCTTACAAGTTCTACAATTTAAATCAGTTTTAGTCAGTCGCTTTAGTCAGTTTGTTGTCATGGATTTATTTTGAATTACCACAAAATACAGAACACTGGAAAATCAGAAACAAAATTGGAGTAGCAGTTTATATATAATATTTTAGCAATCTCTGATTGTATTGACAAAATCTCTGCACACAAGGATAAAGGTGTGACACTTACCTAAGACTGAAGGTGCCATGGTCCAGCTGAGTGTCTTGCGTTCATTGGCACACAGACAGGATGTGTACTGGTCACCAGAGAGAGGGGTGAGGGTGTAATCTAAGGAGGGTGCTGGAGTCACAGTGACCTGTTCAACAGACATAATCTCAATTTTAAGCCAGTAAAGTTACAAGAAAAATGATTGACAGTCATATTGGTATGAACAAAAGTTTTTGACTAAAATATTTTAACACTAATAGTAATGGATATTTTTGGAGTTTAATTAGTGATCGTATATGCTCAGGCCTTCTTTTTTATTAGAGAAAATTTGTGTCAAATAATGTACATCATGACCTACATGTGTAATTGTTTTGGACAGATAACAGAATAAAAGCTATTTGGTGTGAATTTGAATTCTTCAAATATAATGCAACCTTGGTCCTTTGCCTCATGTCCTTGATCCCAGTGATGTCTCATTTCACTGGGAGGTCCTCTTATTTTATGCTGTGACATTAAAGCTTGTCTGTATCCCTGTATTGGATTGACTGACTCCCCCTCTGCCCTCAGACAAACATCTGCTATAATAGAGGGGTTGCAGATTATATATCAATGCGTTCAAAGCAGAATGTTCTTGGGGCACCCCCGTGGCTAAGGGGTTGTTATTTTGTTACATTTTTACCCTGCAGCAAATGTCTTGAGGGCCCAAACCATAATGATTCAACACAGTGTGTAATGTTAAGCCCTTTTCACACATGCAGTCTATCCCTGAAATATTCAGGAACATTTCCTGCATGGGGTCATGTGTGAATGGGAGCAGGGATCGATATTCAGTGACATCTGTACCGCCAATTTCCCACCTCAAGACCTAGGCTGCAGTCAACTAGTCTTTTTTGCTTGGAAGGTTCTTAACTGAGTGAAATGACCTAGAAGTATCTAAGTGGCAGCGATGATAAGAGCTGATCGAATTCTCTAAAAAGGAAAGGTGCTTCAGTGCTTTCTTTCTAATCTCCTTTAGCACAGGCTACACTTGACTATCCTTTACGAAATGAAAGGAGATAATTCTGTCCCACAATTCCTTGCAGCAGTAATATTTAAAACGACCAAGCAACGCACCATTCACAAACTCAAACAAAATGATATGTACAGTAGTAGATTTGAAGGCCCAACATGTTCTGTCTATCTAGCATACATGTAACACTTATTTTCATCCAATAATTGGGATTCAGGAGGGTGAGCGTGAGAAAGCTTTCTAAATGTGAAATTTCATTTCAGTTTTGTGACTGGCAGCCTATATTCCCTTTTTTTAAATTCAATTCCCACCTTGGTAATGAAGTAATATTTTTCACTGCAAGCATGTAATCATCGCAGGAGACAGGGGATCACGCCCCCTCCAAAATATGAAACATGGAGTTTTGTCTCCCCAATATTTGTAAATGACACATCAGATTCCCCCCAAAGCTGAAAGACAGCTAATTTGTTTCCCTCAATGTTCAGTGTTGAACCAACTCCAGTGGAAACGCAGTAGATTTCACAGAAAGCCTCCTGCGTCTTGTTTTTGTTCGTGTCCAGCAACAGCGAACAACCCCAAATATTTTGAGTCCAGCTCTGAATATCTTTGGTCCATCAAATCTGGTATTCTAATGTAACAGAACGGAACTTTAGCCTATTTGAAGCGTCGGAGGGAGGGGGATAAATATATTGCGCAGCACATAATAGACGCACACAGGCCATTAAGGATGCAGGCAGCAAAGTTATGTACACTGAAACTCCTGCCTGTGCATAATAGGTTTATCTGTCCAATCAGGCAACAACTAACTTATTGCACAACAAAATGTTGATCCCTTGATCAACATTTATTTTAATGATTAGAGAGTAGTAGTATATGTATGTAGTATATGGAAACACTTCCATTTGGTGTTTGATTGGCTTGTATGGATGAGTCTCACTCTTCATTAAACTCTCCATACAAAATCCTTGATGAACCATAAAATCAATAAAAATATAACAAGCTCTGACAAACCTAACGTTTGTCTGCACAAAATGACAGAGAGCCAAAGTTAACAAGCTAAAGACTACTACTCTTTTTGGTGGAGACTGAACTAGAGTTAGAAGAAGAGTTAATACTGGACTTACATTCATCTGGTGGACACAAACTGGATTCAAATAGGATATTAATGCTGCTTTGTGTCTGCGGGATGTGTAAGTAGACAGTTGTTTGCTGACATGTTATTGTATTAGTCATAACAACTTCATGAACTGTAAGTAAGGTCTGTGTGTGAGAATTTGTGTGACAGTAACCCTCTAATCTGTGCATGCATGCAGTGCAAGTGAGAAATGTGCAGTGTTAAAGCAGTGTTAAATTACTACAGTGGCAACTTATAGTAACAGTCATGACTTCTGTGGCTTTACATTGTAACATTCAGTGTATTTTCTTCAGTTTCAGATTTTGACTCCAGTGCTTACATTCTTTTATTCTGATAGTTTTTCAGCACATACAATGATTAAGTAGTATTGTGAGTGTTAAAATATTCATTACCATGATACAGCTGGACAGGTAGTTGAAGGTGGTTGCCTTCAGTTCAAAGTGCTCCCCTCGGATGATGGAGTAGGGCAGGCTGAGCTCAAGGAAGAAGGGCTGGAAGACGGTGAGCTCTTTACGAGGAGCCAAGCCAAAACCCTGAGGGGACAAACAGAAAGCCTCCGTCTCCCAGGTGGTGATGGTGTCTGGGACAGTGAGGGACACATCTTTCATTCCAGACTCTCTGGATCAAGACATACACACAGACACATTATGTGAGTTAGAGAAACATACTTTTACTATCTCAGATTGGTCCTGTCAAGTTTATAATAATATAATTTTTGCTGCTTAAGGTCTCATTCACTAGCAAGAGCCATGCCACAACAATATGTCATTTAAAGATTTAATGGAAATTCAGGAGGTATAAGATGAATGGATGTAAAAGGGAGGGGTGAAGGTGAAAGGAGGAGGTCATCTGTTAGGTTGGTCTGGGTGGAGGGAGAGTCAGTGTGGGAGTTCTGTCTCAGGCGTGTTTCCACCTGAGCTGATTACAGGCCCCTAGATGGTACCTAGAATGAGACATGGGAGAGGTATGCACCGTATTGAATAGGAAAGGATGAGGGGAGGAGAGAAGAGAGCATGAAGGGATGTGGGTAGAGATGAGCAGAGAGAGGGATGGGGTAGGTTTGAGGTAGGAAGGTGAATGGATGAAGGGAAGTTAAAGGGTGGGTGGATCCAGAAATCTGTGACAAACAGGGCAGGATGGGTTGACCAGGAATAAGTGGCTTGAAAGGGGATTAGAGGTGTGGTTGAGGTGTGGCCCTGCTGGCCTAAGTTAACTAAATAATAATAATAATATATTTCAGTAGTTGTTGCCTGATTGGTAGCTTCAGCTCATTCAAAATTCTGCAGCTCAGCTATTAACCAGAACCGAGAGAGAGCACATTAGTCCAGTTCTAGCTGCTCTGCACTGGCTTCCTGTAACATTCATATTGACTTTAATGTCCTCCTCCTTACATACAAAGCCGCTAATGGGCTAGGACCAAAGCTACTGTGTTTTGGTGCTTTATGGTTCCTCATAGAGGTGAACTTTTTAGTTCCTCAGATACACCTGAATCTCTTCACCACTGGTCCATTTAAAGGGTCAGTTCACCCCTTTTTCTCTTTTACTTCTTTTGTATCTCTGCATTTAGATAGTTTTAGATTGTTAGATTGTTGTCTCCGTCTCAGTACTGTGGCTCATTAAGAAACTTTATCAATTAGGTTGATTTGTTTCCCAAAATATGATGGATACAATTAGCCTACATTATTTATCCAGCTGAAAAACATTCTATAAATGGGGGAAAAAAATAAACAGTGAGCAGTTCATTAACCATACTTAAAGGTTCTATGTGTAAGAATTGTGAAGCAATTCACATGTATTAATCATTTTTTATTGCCAATGAGTGAACAGGTTGTAACATAACGTAGAAAACGAGACCTTCCCCAACTTTCTCGGTTGTCTGTAACAGCCTGTGGACTGATTTCTATGTGAAGGACCTGTGCCAAATTTTCAGCAGAAATCCAAAGGATGTGACGTTTTTGCACACTCCCGAGTGCCTTGCCTTTCTCCCACTAATGTCAACAAACAACGTCAACCCCTTTTGCTTTTTCTGTTGGTGGTCACACGTTTATGGGGAGGCTGACTGACTGGGAGTAAGAGATGCTTTGCTGAAACACGGTTGAGATCTTTTCTGTTATTATGAGAAGTGTAAGAGAGGAAAAGGACATAACCTGCAATAGTCTCAGGCTGCTGAGCAAGCACACATGTGAGTGTGACCAACAGGATGTTGACTGCAGGAATTTTTGACTCTTACAAATAGAACCTTTAATCAGTGTACACAGCATAGAAAGTTTTGAGTGTGTATGAGAAACAGAGTAAACAAGAGATGAAAAACTGCAACTTCATTGCTGTTGTGTGCCAATACAGAGCAATTTGTCCCCGTTGCTGTTGTTCTTTTTCAGTTTCTTTATAGCATGAAAAAGATCTGCAGTGTTTTGGTTACGTGTCTGAGCTGACAAATAACATGACGTTAAGAGGCTTGTGATAAAAGCTCACCCAACTTCCACCAGGTCCCATATCCAAGTCTCAGGGAAGAAAGAGCGGGCCGTCTGTATTGGTGGAGGTGGACCTGCATCTATACTTGGTGCTGAAGCAAGGCTAATTGTCCGATAAAATACGTCTGAAGAAACAGGACAATATTCAATCAGAATCAGTGGTCAACTTGAAACAGTGAACATTCCTGAAGTTATAGCTTGTAAATGTTCAGCGTGTGTCTTACTTGGTCGAAGGAAATGATGACTGTAGTATTCTGTTCCCTTAAAGTTCACACATGATGGCATCCTGATGAACAGATTTGTTGCCATCTTCAGGCCCATTTTCTACATAAACCACCAACATATAAAGATGGCACTTCAAAGCTGGGTCTGTATTGTAGTATCCATTATGCAGTTTGTTATTCAGTATCTTCCATTGCATTTTCACAGCAAATGTCCTGCCAGCAATTCATTTAGGAATTGGTGCATAATGATTACCTGGAAAACTGTGTAAGCGTCATCTTTTTCGCCATGTCCAGGGTACGGCAAAACATATCTTCTTTGTCTCACATTTATACACGCTACAGGATCTTCAACATCATGTGGAATACCGGATGCTTTTTTATCAGGCAACAAGTCAAATATCTGAAAAGAAAGAAAGATGAAAGGCTATAATTTGTGAAATATTTGCTGTTGTAAACACTGACCAATATAAAAGTCTTGACAGATATGGGGTACTCTTTCATAACAAAATGTTTCAGTTTGGAAAGTATTTCTGTAAAAATATCTCTGAACCTACACTAATACTCCATTCATATCATGTGGGAAGGAAGGCAGTAATGAGAAAGATTCAGACATGTTAGGACTTGTGTTCAAAACATCAGACAACTTACGACAGCAAATTTGCAGGATTAATAATAATAAGTGCAATCCATATGTAGCAGAATGGAAATGTATTCCAGTCTGGTTTGAGCAGGCCTGTAGTCTCTTAGCCTCTTGATTACTCAGCGATCTCGAGCCAATCATTGTCTGTGGGCACCCTGTAAAGGCAGGTAGTTATTTTCTGGGTGCTCCCTTGACACTGAACGCACGTTGTTTCGCTTCTAGGTCCCTGTATGTAGTAGCAGCATAGGCTCCATAGATGCTCTCTCTCTCTCTTCCTGAACTTACAGACGCTGCCTGATTGGTATGTAGCCTATTATGGTGTCAGGTTCATCTTCTTTTTGGCAGCTGTCTTTCCCATTTTAATTTGATTTTTCATTATGTATTACAGGACTGTGGGCTCTGGCCAGCCGTATAGCAACTTACTCGGGAGCTGCTGCGGCCATTCTTGCCCACACTGCAAGAACACTGCTGCTTTGCCTATAATTAGCGTTAATAATCATTGTCTTTGTTTTCGATTTATTTGGTCGGATCTGCTGCTGCTGCATTGAAGGCCGGCAGTACCACGACTAGAACTCTTTTTAGCTGAGTCGTTTTAATGGTGTGGGTGTGGGTGTGAGTGTGCGTAGTGAGCGGGGGGTTTTCTTTTTTTGTCATCATTTGCTTATTCTCAGTTTTGCTTAGTTTAGTTCATTTATTTGTCTCCACTTTATAGCTTATATAATGATTTCATATCACTAATATTGTTTTCATAGTTTATTTTGTTGTTTGCTTATCCTCAGTTTTGCTTAGTTTAGTTCATTCATTTGTTTTTACTTTATAGCTTACATAATGATTTCATATTACTAATATTGTTTTCATAGTTTATTTTATTGTTTGCTTATCCTCAGTTTTGCTTAGTTTAGTTCATTTTGTCCCAACTTTATGGCTTATGTAATGGTTTCATATTTATAATCTTGTTTTTCTACTTTATTTGGTTTATTTGTTTATCTTTCCTAGTTAGTTGTACAAGTACAGGGCTTTCGTCTTTATGCCCTGTAATGAATGTTGTTTGGTATTGTCTATGTGTTCATTTAGTTTAGTTTTGTTTGTTGGTCTATTCTTTTCTTTTCTTGTTTTGTTACACCACCAGCAGGAGGCCCTTTCCTATAGCTGTTGATAACCAGTGTGAAGCGTTTCAACATTAGGGCAACTGTTTGGTGGTTTTGTTTGTTGGTTGAGCACTTTATTGATTTTGTATCCCTTTTTATTTTTCAGGAGCTGAGCGCCCATGGTGGTGGGGTTGGTGACTGTAGGTGATGGTTCCTCCTTTTTCCTGTGTGCTGTGTTTAACTGAGCATCCCTGGGTTTGACCCTTCACCAGTGTGTGTGTGTGTGTGGATGTGTGTACAGGTGTGCTTTGGGGTGACTCTCCTCTGGACACCTCTCCTACCTCCCCTCCACTGGTAAGCTTCGGCACTGAATAATTCCCCTGCCCCTCTTTTTAATATCTGTGTGATCGGTACGTTCAATAATTGTTTTTTTTTTACTAAATTTTGCTATTGTTAAAAATAGAGAATTGATGCTCTCTCTCTCACTTCTTGGTGTAATGAACCTATTGCCTTTTGAGTTAATGGTACTGGTCTGAGGTAACACTTGTCCCTGGGTAAAACCCCCAGGGTGGCGTAGTTGGATCCTTTTGATAACACTGGTTGTTGCCCTTTAATCCCTATTCCTCTTGTCACAGTCTGGCGTAGTTGGCAGGATTCACTTTTTGAAAGCAGAGACGTGTGTTCCCCTCTTCTTTTTTGTTCTTTCTTTGTTTTGTTGCTTGTAAAAAAAAAAAAAAAAAAAAAAAAAATTGTTAGCAGCATTGTTTAATCTTTTTGTTTTTTTTCTTCTTTTTTTTGGTTTGTTTGTTCTTGGTTGCTTAAAGGCAAAGCAGCAGCTAATTTCTTGTGGATCTGTAGGAAGTCCTGGTGAGGTTGTATCACTCTTCCCCACCAACTGTAGAGCTTCCCTTCATTGATCAGGTTGTAGTTATGGAGGAAGAGTTTCGAGAATTGAGGGACCTAGTTGCACAGTTAAAGGCAGATAATGAGAGGCTGTGCCAGGAACAGGTTGCCGCCGTGCCTGGCCCTACTGCTGGGCCTTCTACTTCTTCTGCCTCAGATACTGCTCCTTCCACTGCTAGTGCCCCTGTCACAGAGAGACTGGTTTTTGTGCCCCGAGACAGGAAATGTCCCATGTTTAGGGAAAGATCAGGCATAGGTTTGACTGAGTAGATTGAGGAGGTGCAAGCTTGTATGAGGGTGAGACATTTATCTCTATCAGATGAGTCCTATGTAGCCTTACAGGAAGCTTTTTTTCCAGAAGGTAACAGTAAGGGGAGACTCTGCAGTTCTCCCTTGCTTTGATGGGCCTGATGGAAACAGTAAAGCAGCGTGCACCTGGTGGTATGCCTAACGCTGATGTTTTGCTGCGGGACCAGTTTGTTGAGCATGTCCTTGATGGTGCCCTCCGTTGCAAGCTAAAACAGTTTGTGCGCAGACAGCCTACGGTTAATTTACTTGATGTTAGGGGAGAGGCAATCAGGTGGGAACGTGAGGGTTTGCCAGGTGGTGCGAGGGGTCAAAGTCACTCTGTTCCTTCAGCGTTTGGTATTCAGTATGGTGTCCAGAGTGGTCCTCAGGGGTGGGTTAATCCCCCCCAGGTAGCTGAGATGGGTGAGATGAGGGAGCTGCTGAAACATCAGCAAGAGCAGTTAAATCAGCTTACTCGAAGCATTGGACTTTTGCAGAACTCTTACCGGCGCAGCCATTCACCTCGTAATGGTCCCATAATATGACAGTGCTGTCAGCAGCCTGGTCATTTTGCTAGGGAGTGCGATGGGGCACGTGTTCCTCCTCGCTCCTAGCACTCCTTGCATGCTCCCTCACAGTCTGGTAGGCAGTCTCATCCAACTCAGGCTTCGGAAAACTAGCGCCCACCGGATTGCAGAGCAATAGTTCAGGTGGGGCATCTACTGGCTCAGGGGTTGGTCCCAGTGATTTGGAGGACAGTTCCAAGCTAATGTCAACTTGGACAAGTCCTCATCTAGATGTGGACATGGGTGGAGTTAAAGTGCCTTGTTTAATAGATACTGGTTCCATGGTGTCTACAGTCACAGAGAGCTTTTTCCTCCAGCATTTTGAGCCGTAGGGTTGAGAGCACCTTCACGCTTGTCACTGGTTGCAGCTTAGAACGGCCAATGGGTTGCCTATCCCCTACATTGGCTACTTGGAGCTGGATGTTGAGCTCTGTGGTAAGTTAATGCCACGGTGTAGGGTGTTGGTGGTGAAGGATTCCCCCGGTGAGTTGTCCTGTCAGGTCCCTGGTGTTTTGTGATTCGCAGATGCTACTGAGAGCTCTTTGGGCAGCATGGCTTGGCCTTGTTCTCTTTGCCCTCTCTATCCGAGGCCCCAGAGTCAGTTGTGCAGGCGTTACAAAAGTGCCATCGGGCTAGTGTGCAGGCCCCTCAGGATACTCCAGGCAAGGTAAAGGTTCAGGGTAGAAAGGCTTGTCGTATCCCAGGTGGTGTGATGAAGGTTGTAGCAGCCACGTGCTCGGAGCAGTATTCAGGTACTACTGTGTTGTTTGAGCCCCTGGACTCTGGCTTTCCCGCTGGACTGCTTGCGTCCCCTGCTATAGTTCGGGTGACAAGGGACACAGCCTACATACCAATCGTTAATGTTGATTCCACTGACGTGTTGCTCTACCCCCGCACCATTGTAGTTGTCAGCTTGCCCACAGGGGTCACTGAGGTGCCATCTGGTGTAGCTACAGTGGGGTCTCAATCTGTTTCTCGCACTGTGCCGGATCAGATAGAGGCCATGGATTTGTCCCCCTTGCCTGCATAAGAGCAGGGACAGGTGAGGTCACTTCTTAGGAAGTATACCTCCGTGTTTTCTGTCCATGATGGGGACTTGGGCTGTACTAATCTGATAGCCCATGATATCCCCCTCTTAGATGATGTTCCTGTGAGGCAGCGCTACAGGTGCATACCCCCGTCTGAGTATGAGGTGGTAAAAGAGCATATCAATCAACTGCTAGAGGCACAGGTGATCAGAGAGAGTCGCAGCCCCTACGCCTCCCCCATTGTTCTTGTCAGGAAGAAGGATGGCAGTCTGCGCATGTGCATAGACTACCGCCAACTGAACAACAAGACAAAGAAGGATGCCTTTCCTCTGCCACGCATTGAGGAATCCCTGGATGCGCTGACGGGTTTTCCACCATGGACTTCGCCAGTGGGTATAACCAGGTTCCAGTCACTGAGAAAGACCGGCCCAAGACTGCGTTCTGCACTCTATTTGGGCTGTTTGAGTGGAATCGCATGCCTTTTGGGCTCTGTAACGCCCCCAGCACCTTTCAGAGATTAATGCAGCAGCTATTTGGAGACCAGCAAGGCCAATCATTGCCTCTCTACCTTGATGACATTGTATTTTTTTCTTCCACAGTAGAACAACATCTGGAAAGGTTGGAGATGGTGCTGGGTCAGCTCAGCAGGAAGGTCTCAAGGCGAAGCTCACCAAATGTGCATTTTTCCAACAGTAGGTGCATTACCTGGGCCATATGATCTCCGACAAGGGTGTCTCCACAGATCCAAGCAAGGTAGCAGTGGTGGCTAACTGGCAACCCCCCACTACTGTCTCAGAACTGTGGTCTTTTCTGAGGTTCGCTAGCTACTATTGCCGGTTTGTGGAGGGTTTTGCCAAGTTGGCGGCCCCGCTACATAGGCTGGTGGCAGAGCTGGGGGGCACAAGGTCTAAGAAGAAGGCAGAACTGGGTTTCATTGGGACCTGGACAGAAGAGTGTCATAGAAGTTTTGAGGCACTGAAGACAAAGCTCACCATGACACCAGTGCTTGCCTATGCTGACTTCTCCCTGCCCTTTATCCTGGAGGTGGATGCAAGTCATAGTGGACTGGGGACAGTGCTCTCACAGGATCAAGGGGGCAAAGTCAGACCAATAGCATATGCCAGCCGAGGTCTGAGGCCCACAGAGCACAACATGCTGAACTACAGCTCAGTGAAATTGGAGTTCTTGGGGCTATAGTGGGACATGACGGAGAAGTTCAGGGAGTACCTGCTAGGCCACAAGTGTGTTGTTTGCACAGACAACAATCCACTTAGTCACCTGTCATCTGCCAAGCTTGGTGCAACTGAACAACGCTGGGCTGCCCAACTTGCATCGTTTGACTTTGAAATTAAATACCGGTCAGGAAGAAGCAATAAGAATGCAGATACCTTGTCTCGTCAGTATACACCCAGCTTACAGTAAATGGAAGCCCTGGTCCCTGGCACTTCACTCCCCAAACCACTACGGCAAGACTTGCAGTTGGGAAAGACTTAAGCACCCCAAGCTCCTTTACTGTCTTGCCTCATTATACCCTCTCTGACGTGGGTGCTCTCCAGCAGGCTGATTCAGTGATCCAGGAAGTCTTGGTGTTCTGGAGATGAAAGCAGCGTCCCAACTATGAGGAGCGGAAATGGGCATCTCAGCCTGCATTGGCACTGCTTCGACAGTGGGACCACCTGGTTGAGAAGGATGGAGTCTTGTACCACCAGGTTTTTCGCCCTGATGGTGCTGAGGCAGTACTTCAGCTGTTGTTGCCTGCTAAGGTGCTGACTCAGGTTCACCAGGAGCATGGCCACCAAGGTGTGGAGAGAACCTTGGAGTTACTATGGCCACAGTGTTATTGGCCAGGTATGTCCTCTGAGGTGGCGCACTGGTGTCAGGCCTGTGAGAGGTGTCAAGTTGCCAAGGATACCCAACCCACTGCTCGAAATTTCATTGGACACTTGTTGGCTTCACGACCTAATGAGATTCTGGCCATTGACTACACTGTTTTGGAACCTGCCCATAATGGAATGAAAAATGTCCTCATGATGACTGACATCTTCAGTAAGTACACACTGGCCATCCCCACCCGTGATCAATGTGCCTCTACTGTGGCTCAGGTTTTGGTGGCAAAATGGTTCTCCAAGTTCGGTGTCCCTGCCCGTATACACTCGGACCAGGGTCACAACTTTGAGAGTTCTCTTATCTTATTTTCAGTGCTAGAGGTATACTGATATACATATACTGAAAGATTAGTTGTCTACATACAAGTTACCATGAGTGATAGACATATGTGAGGAACTAATGTGAGACATTTGTTGCTGTTGCTTTCCAGATATTAATGTCTTTTTTAGCACCAAAAAAATGTTAACATTTTGTTGCATTGTGTTTGCGACTCACATGAGAAACCTAACAAGTTGACCTCAGAAGATTAGGGTGTGTCTAGGGCTAAATTTAATAAACCTGGGCAGTTCCACTCACTGTCTTGCTCTGGAAGATCTCAAAAGTGAATAGTTAGGAAATAGAAAGCATTACTCTTCTCTTTCCCTAAAATAGTCATGAAATTTAATCTTTAGGTTCGTGTACTAGGACATGAATTTTCAATTATTTTGTGACACTCAGCATGACTTTCAAACTAATGTATTTCAATTGGAAGTAGTAGTTTCATGGAGCATGTTCTTTTCTGTCAATCAGGATTTGGGAGCACAGAAGCTGTATTATTTTTCTTATTTAATATTCTTTTTTTTAATTATAACTGCTACATTATTCAACATTTAACCCCACATTTTGTCCTTATTTCCTTTATTTCTTTATTTTCATTTTATTAGTACAGTCAATGATCCGTGTTTGTCCGGTGGACATACCGGAGGACCTGACTTATTGTGTGCAGAGCTCTTTTCAAAAATGTTGAGATTTAATATGACTGTCCTTTTCTGAAATTGGGCTGGTCAAATAAAACATGACAAAACCTGACAGTTTGACTGACAGACACACTGAATGTGACAGTTTAACAACCAAAGCAGCAGGATTAAAATCAGAGTTTTTATGAAGTTCTTATGAATTGTTGAGTGTTGAGTGAATCAGCGAAGTTAACATTAGCAGCTTTATTTCCAGCCTGTCTGCCATGATGCATCAGCTGGTTTTGTTCCATTTCTTGGAAAGGATCCTGATTAACTTTCACACAGCTCCATGGATATAGATTTAAATAACTTACAACCTATTTATGTATTTTTTTCAGTAACATTGGTGGTAGCAGGTACTAACAGGCTAAGCTAACAGTGTGTTAGTGGCGTTGCATTTGCAGCGCTCTCAGCATGACATCAGAGGAGACTGCCATCGTGTGGGCAGACTTGGCACTTTCGACTCCTGTTTTGACTAAAATATCTGAAATAAACCAACGTCTTTACATTTTCTTAACATAGCTCATCTAGATGCAGTGTAATTACTAGTTCGGCTGTACTAGATATTTGATATATTCAGTAGATATATCTTTTTGCAACACTTTTTACAACCCTAAACCTGAATTACTACAACTGTGGTGTAGATTTGTATCAAGATTTGTATCAAGCTGCATGGCACGGCTCTAGGGAATTGTAGTTTTTTAAAAATATATTAGTGTTTTTCCTAGAATTGGACATCGCAAATATTGAATTGAAATTACACTGAGGAGTTTAAGGGGATGGTAAACACATTTGTGTAATACGATTTTAAATATCTAATTGTTAGATGGGTGAAAATTAATTTTAACCATATTTTACCTATATCTGATAGCAAACCCAGTAGTTGATTATACTCACATGATAGCTGAGGTCAAGAGCTCTCTATAACAGTTGGTCTCATGTCTTGGCCTGTTTTGTTGCTGAATTATAAGCCTTCAAACATGCACTAAGGTCAAGATTCAAAGGTCAGTATTTCAAAGCAGGAGCCATGTAGAATCTTTATACTGACATATGTTACTCTGCAGGTTGAGACCTTTCCAATGATGTATTTGGTTTAGCTCCACAATAAAGTTTTAATTTTCTCATTTCATGGACACAAACCATCCCAGGCCTAGTTTCAGAGAAAACTTTGAAGGCCCAAGATATAAAACAAACCTTTTTGTTTGTTTTTTTCTTTTTTAGAGGAAATAATGACCAAAATGAGTCACCTTCAGAGATTATAATACTGCTGATAATCAAGGGCATTACTACAGGCTTGAGGGAAGGCCTGAAGTGCTTGGGTTAGGGTTGGGGCATAGGCTTCTATTTACACAACCCTGGAGATTTTTTGTATCTTTATGATTCTTGGTTTTGGGATTTATGTCAACATGTCATAACCCATTTAATCAGGATCTGTTTTATTAGTCAATGCAAGCATACAAAGAATGTGTCTTGGTGTTTGCTCCCAAAAAACACAACACAGAAGAATAAAAATAGATAAAAGTAAGTTAATATTAATAATAGTGAAATAATCTAAATAATACTAAACTTAAATTGAAATTTTAAAGTTTATTTACATAATAGAATAGTAATAGTTTTGAAATGGGATATAAAACTTGAAATTAAATATTGACAAAGGAAATGTGGACTGTGCTATGGACAAAGAAATGAAGTGTATGAAATATATGAAGGTGACAAGAGTAACAATTAAATGTGACATGCATAAATGATTAAATAATGTAACAGTGGAGGTTGAATGTAATGCACATTCTAAAGTCCACTTTGATGAAATATATGAAATAATGAAAGTATATGAAAGTAATATATGAAATATATGAAGGTGATATGTGAAAGTGCAGGGATTAAATGAGGAATGTGAAACGTAAAGTCTAGTTTGATAACCCTGTCTTCATCCCATTTATATGGCCATATACAAGATGGTACAACATGCTTTATTGGATGACGTGGCTCAATATTAATTGATATGTTTTAAGAAAGATGATTTCATATTAAATATCCTCAGCCACATATTCTTGGAAATATGAAATTAAAAGAGCAACTTCACATTTTACAATCACAGGCTATAAAATGCCTTTTCTTAACAGAGACAACGGTGTGTGGATTCAGGTTGCAGCAAACAGAAGCAATTTGAAATGGAATGAAGTCCACTGACGGCAGACAACCCAAAACAGTAGTTGAACATGCCCACAACACAATGCACTTCCTTAGCCTATCACTATCAAAACCTGACAAAAAAAACTTTATTTCTCAGAATCGAAGGAGAAATTATTAAAACTGATGACCATAACATTAACCTATTGTATTGTTGAGTTATCAAGAACACTTTTGTGTTTTTGTGTTGAGAAATGTTAAAGATATCATTAAAAGAAAACCTTAACATGGTAAAGAAAATACTTCTGGGCAGCAGGTCCTCCACTCTGCCCACTGGACTGATGCAGCCCATTGACTGTGGCTACTGATAAAATTAAAATAAATAAATAAAAACAATTATGAAATCTTGTGATTAAATGTTGAGTAATGTAGCAATTATAGTTAATAAATGAATAACAAACAAGAAAAAACAATACAGCTTCTATGCTCCAAAGTTCCGACTGGCAGAAAATAAAAACTAGGTGCAAGCATAAAACACACTTCCAATTGAAATACATTTGTTTGAAAGTCATGCTGACTCACGAAAAAGATGGAAAATTTGAGTCCATGTACACGAACATATAGATTAAATTTGACTATTTCACAAACTGCTGTGAGACTGGGTTGTATATGAATAAGGATGTAGTAAGGTGTGATGTCACCCATCGGTTTGCACTGGAGTTGGTTTGAAGCCCAGCTTATGATTGCCGCCATCTTTTCAGTTTGGAGCCAGGACCTTCCAAATAAGGAGTGCGTTGTGTTGCCTTTCACGCCCTGGAAAGACGCCGCGCTACCTCAGATCCAAGCTAATGCTATCTTACCGGAAGTGCTGCACACTTGGGCTAACGTTAGCTACTTAAGCTAAATTGTGCTAACAGGGTAGGTATCATTATCAAGTAACATTAAACTTAGTGAAATATTGAGACCATAGTCCGACTCAGTGTGAGTCCCGGAGCTGGGGAAAGCAGCAGGTGAGCCAACTGTCAATCACAGCTGTCAAACAACGCTTACAAGGCAGATATCAAAGCTACTATGAGTCAAAATGACCACCAGCACACTTATTAGAGGGCCTGAATTTAGAGATGGAGACTGTACTCCAACTTAGTACTTCTAGAGAGAAGTTCATGCTTTTTGAATAGGAGTCATTTGGAGCATCTAGGGGCCCTTTATCGTACTTCGGCATTAACTTCAGACTCAAGTTGTGGAAATTGCTGCTTGTTACAAACCCATTGATGTAACACAGAACACAATAAATAAATAAAATAATCGAATGCATCTGCTGTGGTTGATTTTGACCTTATCTACATTCAGAGTCTTCCCTGGCTCCTTAATGAGGACGCTCTGGTCGACAGCGCTCACGCCACACAGAGAGTCTGGATGGGCCGTCAACTTCAGGATGCTTTCTTCCCCTGGAACAGCTGAGGACGGAGAAAACTCCAACAACACCTGAAACACACACACAATCAGATGCACCATAATGACCTTTAGAGCTGTTAACCTGCTGTATTTTGCTCCAGTGAATCATCTGATAGAAGTAGTTATTATAATATGTATATAGAAGACACATTTTCTTATTTTTAAGATGATAGACTGATTGTTCACCCTCAGATTTCTGTCCAGGAACAGGCCAGTTTGTTTGTCTGGAGGCATGATGGATCTCAGTGGTAAATGGAAATTTATCAAACTTATCTTAAAATGTCATTAGATTCAATATGTAGCTGATTTGGCTGATACAGGGACAACCCATGTAGCTCATGATTTTCTGTTCTGTTTCTTAAGGTACAATTACATTAGCCTCTCATCTGACAAAAGAAAGATATGAAATGAGGCGTGCAAGGGGAAGTTGTTATCGTCACTCCCCACTCCCTGCTGAGTTTGGTGCCTCCTTGTGGGGAGTGACAAGGTCCAAGCCTAGATGGGAGATATCATCACTGTACATATTTCCATTTATATAATAATCCATTCAACTTGGGTTGAAGCCTGCACTCCAACATATATCCAATGCACCACATTAATCATGGTGGTGTATTTATGCCCTCGGTGCTCTGCTCACTCTTTAGCTCCATGCATGCTGCCGCACCACTTATCCAACTCAGAATCTGCAGGACATGGATGTATTATAAGAGGTGGATAGGGTGCTGCCAATCAGCTTTGCAGCCAATTTTTCCCAGTGGTTACTCGCAGTATTGCTGCGAAAAACACCCCTGCGGCCTAAAAAACATTTTCCCCATAGACCACCATTGTAAATGAGACTTCTATAAAACTGTTGACAAGACACCCTGAACTGCAAACAAGTTCAATTATGGCTCTTTCTGTTGTGAATTTTTGATCCATGCAGGTTTTATATTTATAAAAAACTTTCCTCGAGCTGAGAAAAGCAATTTAAAAATCTGTGACGTTGCCACAATGTAAAGGGCCGGGTGGGGCCAGTGGGAGAAACACTGCTGTTCATATTCAATAAGCTACACAGCACAGAAGCAAACTCGGAAGCTAGGAACCTTTATTGCCGTATGCGCCAACCGCGCAAAGGAGGGTGGAGGTGGAGCTTTTGAAATTCTACATGAACAGCAGTTGCAGTATTTGACACCATATCTTTCAGGTGAGCCATGTGGAAACAGGCATGCAGTAAAAGAGTGAGCAGAGCAGTGACAATATAAGTACATCGCCGTGATTAATCAAGTTGGCTGCCTGAACTAACTGAAAGATTTTGCTTCAGTTATTATCACTGGTTCGCTTGGTGCTTCCCTCTGGGGAGTGATGAGGTCATAGCCTGGACACCATACATCAGCGCTGTAGTTATTCTACATTCAAATAATAATTCCACGTGAGTTGGTTGACTTGACTGATGTTTTGGTTCTAATGGGGGTAGTAACTAAATATTGATCCGTGGGATCACATATGAGAGTGATACTGTGGTTTGCAGCCTGTCAGTGTAATAATGCCCTAAATGGGGTGATGTCACTCTGCTAGAACACTGCAATGATACACTAATCGACCATGCAAATCGGCAGGTGATAGTTGAAAAAGGTGAATGTTGAGTCAGCACAACAGGAAATGTGCCCTTGAATTCGTCATTTAAATGAAATGGAGATCGGACATCTGCAGGTTGGTGCTTGTGTGACTGCACCTTAACCACTGGGTTTGCACATACTGTTGCTTTTCACAGCTGAATGAAACCACTGTGAAAGTAGAAGCCTAAACATGAGACTACACTGATATATCATTTTACATCTAAATCTACATCATCTTCTTCTTTTTGCACTGACCTTGTGACTTAAGCATTTCTCTGTGGAGAAGTCTGCACTGTGGGCTATTATAGTCTCACTGGGGAGGACAGCATAAGCAACAACCTGGACCTCTGGTGCCATCTCTGGAGACACTTTCAACTGAAAGGACACTTCCCCCTCAGTCACTGAAAAGCAAACAAAATATCATGGTCAGCCATATAAACCAACACAACACAAATCCTTTACAAATTCAAAGTACATTTACAATTTTAGGTCTTGGAAACTTTCATTCCCTGGACCAAAAACATGACTTTTGATTATGTCTAAGTAAGAAATGTGTGGATCATCCATGTATCGGCTAGTTGAAGTGCTGTAGATTTAATTAAAGTTCTCTCTCTCTCTCTCTCTCCCCTTGTCTCCTCTGTCTTTCTCCACCTGGTGTATGAAATGAAGCAAAATTCTACTGGATAATATTTTATTAGAAAAACATAAAACTGGCTTGAGAGTGTTTCTGCAAATCTGACTTTATGGGTAGATAATTCTCACTTAAGTCATTTTCAAAGCCATCTTTACCTACCAGGTTCCTTTTGCACTGTGACCTGTGAAAATAAATTGAGTAGTAGGTTATCATTTTATAAATCTTTTGTATATATGTTACAAATGTTTTCAAACTAAGGGGTCAATGTTTGTTATCAACTGAATGTGATGTAATGTCATTGTCATTTTGGGGATACATGTTGGTGAAGAAATCCTACTCCTAGGCTAGTTGAACTCTTGAACTTGTTTCTATCTGAGGATTGCTTGCTGACCTCTGGGGTTAGCTAGAGATATCTTTGTCTTAAGCCTACTGTTTTAGAGACCATACTTGTTTGTAAGAAGGTGTAACGGTTTGTGGAAGTGCCCATTTAGGTACCAGACTGTTTTTAGCTTTGCTTCTGGAGAGGTATAAAGCTGTCTAGTTTGGGTTCACAATCTTTAGGGAAAGGGCCAGCTGAACAACATGCTTTCTCTGCTAAAATACAAGATGGTTGTATTTTTGTTTGTGTTTGGACATTTGTATAATTGTTACTGATGATGTGAGGGATTGTACAGTGTCTACAACTGCTTCAACAAGTAACAATGTTTAATGCTTTCTTTATGTCTCCATGTGCCTCTTTCTCAGGAAAATTTCCACAACAGACCTTCTGAAGTTCTTGCTTGATGATGGTTCCTCTGGATAAGATCTGGTGGAAATTAAGAGAAACATGAACTGTAAACTTTCCAGAGAGAGCTGGATGTGAGGGAACTTTGTAAGAGCAAGGTGAACTGAATCCTAGCTGTACTTCTGTACTGAAACCTGAATGACTTGGATAACAAAATAATACTCTCGCTGTTCTCTCTCCGTTCTCTCTCTAATCTCTATTATTTTGTTTGCACACCCTTTTCAGTGCATTTTTATAATTGCTTCCACCCAAACCTGTGATGTTGAAGGTAAAAATAAAAAATCAATCTACGAACATGTATGATGTAAACTGTATATATGATTCTTAAACACTACATACCATAGAATTCTTTTGAACATCAACAACAACTGACCCAGACTACAGCACAAGGAACTCAACCTGACTTGGTCTCATCAGTCGATTCCCAAATCTTAACTACAATCATGATGTGTGTCTGCTCAACTGTTTGGCAGAACACATTTTGAGTCACTATATCTTATTGAAAAATGTGTTGAACTTCACTTGATTGAGCCATCTCTACCACTTGGTTTAGGTATGCTATGCTAAAAAAAAATTCACTAGATGCCTTTAAATAGTGTGACTTTTCAGTTTGCTTCCTTACAGGAAGTTAGCGACAAATAAGTCGCTCCAGGAAAAAAAAAAACATTGATTGTCGCTATTATTGTCTCAAGGAAATAAAAAATGCAAAGAATTTTTTTCCATTGCTTTTTTCAAGGGTAGTTTGTAGTCTCAGTTGTTGCGATTTATCACCAAGTGTACACACACTTTACACCCAGCACTCACCAAACACATCACATCCACAGAGCCCTGGGTCTCTCCTACTATAGTGTATTGGATGGAGATGGGCTCTTCTCTTTCACAGGGAAGTGGTTTCTCCTTCTTCTTCACCTCTAGAAAGCTGACCGTTTTAGAATGAGGAGAAAACGGCCGGACCAAGGACAGAGTGTGTTCTGCTCTCTCATAGTGTGGACTTTGGTATGTTTGCTCCGGGCGTTGTGTCAGGCTAGCCTGGATTGTAGAGAAGAAGTGCTATTAACCAGCTAACAACACAAATGATAAAATATATTCCATTTATTACTAATTATCATTCTTAAAAGATTATTGTCAGAAGCAGCAAGCTCACAAAGAGTCTTTTAACATTGGCTATCCTGTAGTGATGCCTAAGTTAATGATCCTTTGCTGACTCCCTCCTCTGAACACTGTCCAATTATAGCTTAGCAACAGGCAGGTCTGTCAAACAAAGTCTCTTCAACATGTTGAAACAGTGTGCATAAGACAGTGGTAACAACTCTTACAAGAACTCTTAATTTATTGATAAGCACCCACATTATCTCGATTCTACCCATTGACTAATGGGCTTCATAATTGAGTATAGTTTACAGTGAAGCAAAGTTTCCTCACAATTTGCAATGTGTGTTGCAAAAAGATGATGGTTAATGATTTTTTCAAAGTTTTTAGTTCAGTATTGCTCAAATTTTTGCTTTTTTATTATAAACTCCACCCACTGATTAATCACACTAAATTTCATGTGCTGACTTGGAAATGAGCCGTGATCATGCTCAGTCAATTGTGACTTGATATCTTATATTTTGCAGAAAATACTTTGCAGTCAATGACTGGCTGAAGTCTTGGAGCCATAGACATCAGCAGACACTTTGTATCTTCCCTGGTGATGCTCTCCCAGGACTTCACTGCAGCCACTTTCAGCTCTTCCTTGTTGTGGGGTCTCTGATTTTAGTCTGGTCTTCAGCAAGTGAAATGCAGTTCAGTTGGATTGAGATCAGGGGAATGACTCAGCCAGTTGAGGAAATTCTACCTCTTGACCCTGGTTGCTTTGGCTGTATGTTTAGGATTGTCGTCCAATGAGTTTTGATGCATTTGTCCGAATGTGAGCGCACAGAAGTGTCCTGTACACCTCTGCATTCATCCTGTTGCCTCTGTCTGCAGTAAAATCATCAATAAATGCCAGTGTACCAGTTCCATTGGCAGCCATACATGCCCAAGCCATAACAGAAGCACCATGTTTTACAGGTGAGGTGCTATGCCTTTGGTCATAAGCTGTTCCTTTTCCTCGCCACACTTTCTCCTTTCCATCATTTAGATAGAGGTTGATTTTCGTTTCATCAGTCCATAGTGCTTTGTTCCAGAACTCTACTGCTTTTGTTTTGTATGTTTTTGTGAACTGCAACCTGGCCTCTCTGTTTTTGAGGATTACCAGGGGTTTGCATCTTGTGGTGAATCCTCTGAGTTTGTGGTCATGAAGTCTTCTCTTGATTGTTGACAAGGAAACAATTCTGTCTACATCCTAGAGATCAGTGTTGGACAAGTTACTCAGGAAGTGTAATAAGTTACTTTACTTATTACTTGGTATCAAAAGTAATTAGTTACATTACTCGTTATATTACTTTCATTATGAACGAGCGAGCTAGAGAGTGGATGAGGAGAGCACACAGTGGCAAGGAGGAAGCCGGTGAGATCCAATGAGAGGAATAAAACGTTATTTTCTGATTGTTTCACTGTGGTGTCATATAAACAGGCCCACCCCACACCTCCAAACAACCCTGCAGAGGTGCGCCGCAACGCCTGATAATGGTGCCACAGCCGCTAAATACACATCATACGTGTACTATGGAAGTAAGGTAAAAAGAAAATAGAAAATAGAATTACCATAGTTTAAATTTTTTTTCCCATGTTTTCATGTGTGAAAAGACTAGGGATGTGCAGAGAAACCAGTATTTGTATATGTACCTGTATTTGTTGAGGCAGCAAAATCATTTGTATTTCTATTCAAATAAAAGAGGTTTCAAAATCCCGCTTTTGTTTTAATTATGTTTTTAATTTCAGAAGATTAAAGTGTTAAAATAAGTATTCATCTACCTTAGGAAGGAGGCCCCCACAGTGGGTCTCGAACTGGACTGCACTTTGCAATTGGACTACTTCATTACTATAAGTGAATTATTTAAACAGCATTTGTATAGGAATGACTCTGTCCCAAGCTTTTTGATCCATATAAGCGGTTGGGCATTGTAACTGTGATCACTATAAGTGATCTTATGTGTTTTGACTACTGTTGTTTGGATAATTGTACTGACTGCTTTAAAAACAAATATTGCAGTAAGATCTCTTCCCTCTTATCATGAATGGTGCAATGCAACAAATCTGCCCAAATAAATTCACAAAAAAATAAGAGGTTGAGAAATATAGGCACACCCTCACGATGACATCTGGAAGGCCAGCTGTCATCCTTGATAGGGTGTCTTTCAAGGCAAGTGTCCTCGACATCAGGACTCCTAGGGTTGGTCATAAAGTCCCATAACAACAGTTTCCCCTTGTAAGATGCTGCTGTAAGCGACTTCATGATGGTGCAGTACTCTTGCAGGTATTGGTAATCCTTGTCATTGAGGCACTTATTTCCCAGTCTGACATACAGGCTATTCAGCTCGTTCATGAGAATTTCGGTGATTCTGGAAATGGCCTCATAAAAGGAATTCCACCTTGTGGATGACAGCACCAGTAGCTTTCTGCAGCTGACTTCCTCCATATGTTCTGATGCAAATGTAGATTGACTTGCCTTGGTCCAAAGAGCTGTGCATTTTCACAGTACTACTCCTATACACAGCCTTGGTGTCTGCACTGGCAGTTAAGTATTTCACCGGTGGAAATTAGGTAAATTGTATGTGATACACACCAGTAATGAGGGGGAAGAGTAAACTGATCAGTCTCAGTGGAGGGAGCTTCTGTGAAATCTGTAAAAGTGACATCCTCGTCACTTTTTTCTTCCAGTTCAGAATGTGACAGGCTTTAAATGCCTTGGCAAAATTTGATGCATAGTCTGTCTCAGTGGCTACAATTTTGCCAAGCAGTCCATATGATGAATGAATGAATTCTATCTCTGTGCCAATAACATCAAATGTGTGCCTGCCTCTGATTCCTTAACATGCTATGGTCCAAAGTTAAACTGTTGATCCAGTGAACTGTTACACCCAGAAAGCTTTTGTTGTTAGCTGTCCAGATGTCAGCTGTAGTGGAAACATAGTCTACCTCTCCACATGTGGCCTTCAAATTAGATGCCATCACCGCATTTTCTCTTGAGGTAGCCAGCAAATGTCTTTCTGTGTGGCAGCTTGAAATCACTCTTTGTTGGTATTTTCTCTAATGCGTCTAAATGAGGGTGAGTCAACTGTGGAAATAGGTAACATTTCCACTATGATATACCCAGTGACGAGCCTCTTCAGATCTTGTCCACTTAATTTCTCTCCACCAACACGTCCTGCTCTGAAATCCAATTTCTGTTGTTTAGCCAGAGTGCTTGCATCACTGGCAGTAAGTAAGTAAAGTAAAGTTTATTTGTATAGCACCTTTCACAGATATAAAAATCACAAAATGCTTCACATTAATGAAAAATATCAACGATAACAGACAGTGCAGGGCTGACAAGTTAAAATCACAGCAACAACAAACAAATGAGGACAGAGACACACAAACAAGTACAAAAGATCCAAAACACAGACAAGGAAATAAGCCGCTATTCAGACAGGCTAACCATGAGCCTAACTGAATAGGAACATTTTCGGCTGCTTCATAAAGATTTCACAGGACTCTAGGAATCACAGTGATAAGGGAAGAGTATTCCATAATTTGGGTGCAACAGCTTGAAAAGCACAGTCACCTCGGGTTTATAGGGCTTGAGGGACAGTCAGTAATAAAAAGAAAAGAAAAAAGAAAGAAAGAAAGATAGAAAGAAAGACAGATAGAAAGAAAGAAGGAAAAATATCAGCAAAACTTGTAAAAGAAATTATAGGTCTCAAACTCCATAATCACTTTCCAGAAGGCCTCAGTAAACATGAGAAGTATATCATAAAAAGAAGAGCTTCACATTTTGTGCTCAAGGGTTAGTATTGATGTTGGCTAGTATTGATGTTGTATACCATCAATCACAATAATCACATTTGTTCTTTTGTATTAAGATTACATTGAGCTTCTCTTTGACCAGATGGACTTCTTCATTACATTTGCTGGAGAAGAAGAAACAAGCAAGAACATTTAGGCAAGGTAGTGCTATCAGCAGCTATTTGAAGAACTGAGCTGCAGTAGGTATGGATCATACTGTGGTGTGGAAAAAACTTGCGGTGATCAGCCCCTATTACTGGACTAGAATGGAAACTGACATCCACAATTGGGTAAGTTAGAAGGGTCACCCTAATTTACCTCAGTTTTTTACATGAAGGCCTACTTACCAAAACACAAGTACATCATATGTGGGATATCCCATTTCCTACACTTATTGTTTGACCAAAGGCCTATGACATACATAAATTTGATTTTTTTTTTTCTTTTTTTTTTTTTTGGCTTCAGGTTGCTCAGTGTCCAGATTGCCAAGCAAAGCGAGCCAGTCTAAAGGAAAAGACAATACAGCCCAACAGCGGTAAGGTTATTTGTGCAACTGAATGTCCCTGCAGCTAAATATGCCTACATACCACCTGCTTCCTATGCAGATACTTGATTAACATCCAACCTTTTCAGGTAACTTAACCATTTCAATTGGTTGGGATCAACCTACTCAAACTCATTATAACTGAGTGTGGTAATCTATACATTTGTGTAATGGTTGATTATACGCAAAGTAGGTAGAGATCTACCCTCTGAAGAATAAGTCTGCAGAGGAGGTGACCAATTGTATTCTTGATTTTGTATACAAATCCGATGCGTAGTCATAATGTAAATGCTGACTTCTTTTCTACAAGTGTAATTTAAAGTACATTTCAGACTCTGTGAAACCCTTGGCATCAAAAGAAGCTTCTGTTGTTCTGTTCATGCATTATGTGTCATCTGCAATTAACTGCTTTTTTTTTTTGATTTTCCTTAAGGGTGTCATTTGTTGTACAGATTGTGAAGCCATCTGGGATAAATTTGATTTTGGCCTATTCAGTATGAATAAAATCGGGTTTAAGCTGTTGCGTTACACCATTGTTATTGTCTTGTTGAGTCAGCTGTATAAAGACAATACTCAGATTCCCATATTATGTGGAAAAAGTTGTTGGTCAACTAATTCAACTACTGAAGCTTCATATTAGCTTCAGTTGAACTTCTGAATACATTTTTACACAGGACCAGGGCTGTTTTATTGTGTCCCCTTCTCTTATATTGGAACCACATCAGTAAGAGATCACTTTCCTGCTGGTATTAACAAGACAAATGATTACAGCGACCAGTAATTCTGCCAAGGTACATATGGGCATATGAGTATTGTATTAAAATAGATTACACAACTTCGAAAGAATTGACAGCTTTTGAAACATTGATGTTACCAAATGTCTCAACTTTGCCCATAAGGAAGGTGTTGATTCACTGGTGGTGTTGCTTCCACTCTGGAGATTAAAAGCACTCCAAATTAAGGGGCATGTTGTGACTGACAGCTTGCTACTCTAGCTTTTGCACCAGTATATTTTACCGTTATCATGTCTGGCTATGCTATTAAAATACCAGAATTGTTGACTTACTGTTAGCTCGATGTCTTTGTCGTAGGTAGTTGTGCTTAATGAGAAAGTGGCGATACCATTGCTGTCAGTAGTGAGGTTCTGTAGTAGAGGTCCTGTGCGTCCTGACCAAGTTTCACTCTCGAACAAGAAGACCAGTGTGTCAGGAATAGGTGTGTTATTGAAGTAAACTGCTTTAACCTGATGAAAACAAAAAGATATAGCACCGAGAATGCACATGGCTTCAGTTACACTGTGTATAAAATCATAACATCTCTAACATCATAAGTAACATCTCTCACTTACTTTTCCCTCCACATTTGATCCTTTCTCATAAATCTTGGGTGTGTCAATAAAGGACAGCTTTCCAACAACATAAGAAATCTCCATTGTTTTCCCTTGTGAGTGTGAAGTACCTGTAAGAAAAGCCTCCATGTTAAAATCATGTGCATGTCATATTGTTCACATTTTATAAAAACAATAGTTTAGTTATTTTTGGAAAATAATTAAAACTTGCCTGTCCCCTGCTCTTCCACCAAGGCTTTGAGATACAGTTTATCCAGCAGTGGCTGTTTGCCAAGTTTAGTAAAAGTGGACATCTCAATCATAAATGTGGCACAGCCATTCTTTCCTGTCTAGATAGAACAAAAATAAATATATGATATTACAACATGAGCAGAATTGTAGCTGTCATCGTTCCACATCGAACGAGACTAAGAGTCTATATAATATGCTAGCCACTGTGTGAGGCTGCTCTTAAGCACAGCAATGCTCTGAGCAAAATAATTTCGCTAAACCACTGAAGCATCTGTAAACCTCAGAATGTGTCTGTGCAACTGGAGACAGTTAATGTGAACCTATTACTATTAAATTATGCAACCCAAACTAAAGATACATGTGTTGATTTCAAAATGAAGCCCAAAACTCCAATTCAGATTGTAATCGAGGAACAGGTCATTGAAGAGGTTCAGTGCTCCAAATATTTGGGTACTATATAGATCAGTTGAAATGTAGTGGTAACATGACAATCTGCAAAAGGGAGCAGCGACAACCACAAGGTTAACCAGTTTAGGGTTTGTGGAAAGTGAATGTCATTGTTCTACACTTCCATGAAAGAGGCAATTATCTTTACTTGGTTTGGTATTTAACAGAATTTAAAATATCAACATCATGGGGATAACCAGTCAGGGGATCAACAAAGTTTTAGGATTCATCCTCTGGGATCTATGAATGTCTGGTACTGGTAAAAGGATTTGTTTGGACTAGGGGATTTAATTACCATGAAGACTTCCAGCTGTACCAGTTATTAACAAGCCACAACATAAACTGAATGCCCCGGTTGCCAACAACACAGAATGCAGGTTTACCTCACACCCATTTAACCACTTAGTAGGGACTCATGAACCAGACATAATACCTCTTGGTAGTAACATTTAGGAAGCACACCTCGCTCAAAGGCGGTGTTGGGCGTAACGCGTAAGTAACATAAAAAAATAATCAAAGGTATGCATGCACATTTGCGCAACAATCACCTGTCCTCTCATGACGTGACTTTGGCTAGAGTGCCGACACACACACACACACACGCACGGGAGAAAAGACAAAAATGGCAGAGCTGTCTGAACTTTTGAGAGGTAGAGGTAACGTAATGTAACGAGTGGTGTCATTAATTACCTTTCACAGGGAGTAATTAAGTAAAGTAATGTATTACTTTTTTTTTTAAAAAGTACTTGCCTCTGCTCTGACTCATCTGGAACAACCCTTGTGCGATGGTGCATTTTCATAACCTCCGCTATTCCTCCCACAGCTGCACACCTACAGCTGTACCAGCAGGTAACAGGCCACAATATACACTAAATGCCTACAGTTGGTGATCCAAGATGGGGTTTAGCAGCTTGGTCCAATTACTCAGGATCGAGTGGAGCAGCGGTAAGGCCTGCATCTTTTCTTCTTGTTGGCAACCACAGGCATTCGGTTTGTCCTGTTGTCTGTTAGTAACTGGTACAGCCTTACCAGTAATTCAGTTATATTTATGGTATTGTGTCACTGTTATGTACCCATTTTAGGTTTCACAATTCTGTTCAGAAACAATCAATTGATTCTTGATTCAATAAATAGAAAAAGGGGCACTATTTACATCATTAAGAATAAAATACTTTTGTAAATCTGTGAATCCATCAATCATTGCAACTCTTATGTGAACCATTTTTTCCTCCCAACCCTACTTTTGTACCAGGTTGTAGTTCATGTTAAATATGTGTTGTATATTTATATCTTGTGTTACGTGTATTTTCTTATATTTTGTGTCTTAAGCTAAAGCAACTGTACCTGCTTTGTCTCCCTGTAGCACGGGGGCATCGTGCTCGAGAGTCCCTCTGGCTCAATAATGGTGATCCATCGATGAAGCACCAGAGGTCGGCACAGCTCAAATTTAACACTGCCTGGCACAGGCTGTCCATAAGTATATCTGATTAGATGGGAAGTTTAATAAAATCACTGCATTGTTAAAAAGGGCTCACCAACTCACCAATACAGATTTGGTTTTATATCATAATATGTCATGAGGCAAGTGTATCTGTGAGAAAGTCCCACCACTTACATTGCACAGACTTCAGCTTTGATTTCCCCCTCTCCAATGCTTATTTCATCTGATGCATGAACTTTTACATCAAATTTTGGCAAAACTGGGGACAAAATATGGTTGTTATTATTTTTCATTCATTACAAACTGTTGAATGAAAAAAAGGAATGTAACTCACCATATTTCTCCACCTTGAATTGGTGATTTATTTTTTGTCCATCAATCCACACAATGACATTGTAAATTCCCTCACGTGCCTCTGAGTTCAAGGAGTAAGACAGCTGCAATATTTTACCATTGGACGTGGTGTTAAGCCATTGTCCAATCCGGTTGCTTCTAGCATCCTGTTAAATATATCAATAGGAATAACATGTATTTACTGAAGGTTGGGGCTGGGCAACAGTGGTGACTTTGCTAATGTTAAGTGTCTCATTGACTCAAACATCCACCAACATCACTGTTAAAGGATAGTTTCAGTTTTTTTTCAAATCTGAATACAATACTGATGTGCCATTATATGCGTGGAGATGGGTCTTAGTTGGTTTATCAATTGCTACTCTCTATACTGAAGCTAATCTAGCTAATAGCTAAAAAGTTATTCTTTTGGAACATGACTAAACTGTAAGAAATGAGGGTCAAAATCCATTGTCCTCATTCTGTGCAAATATACATTCCAAAGTTCAGATGACACTAATATGATGCTTCAGCAGCATCAGTTAGGTAAGTCGAGTGGATATTCCAAAGTTAATCTGTTTAACGATATTCCCTTTTTTTTGCTTCCGTTGACTGAAGTTCCTTGCTGAACTGTGGAAGTTGGAAGCTGGAAACTGGAGTATTTTTGCAATCTGTTTTTGGACACTTTTGTTTTGGGGTCAATCTCCAGCTGTTCTTGATGTCCTCCATATCACCTCGACTTGCTCCTGCGTCTGTGCCTGACATGGAATAAGGTTTACGTCTGTGTTGCTTTCCAGAGATTTCCTTTAAGAGATCTTGAAAGGACAGAGTTGTGGCTAACAACTGGTCAAATGGACATAATTACACCATTTGCAAGTCTCAGTAGAAGAGGGGCTGAGATAAAATGTTACAAGTTGATGAGGGGGTAAGTGTAAATAAATACATAGTATGTGCTTCATAGGGATGTGCAGAGAGCCCAGTACTTGTATCTATATTTGTTGAGGCAGCAAAATTATTTGCATTAGAATAGAAGTGGAAAGAGGCTTAAAAATCCTGTTGTTGTTTTTTTTATTATGCTTTTAATTTTAGAAAATTAAAGTGTTACAATAAATGTTCATGAATAAAAGTACCTTATGAAGGAGGTCCCCACACTGGGTCTCAAACTCAACTCTGGGAGTGATGTCAAAATTAGATAATGTGTGTCGTGTAACAGGTGGATGTGACTCCTCTCATTTAGACCTGCTGATTGACATAACAGTGAAGCAGAGGACAGAGACTGAGATAGCCATGTAACCAACCTTTTGATATTGGTATTTGACATGTTTTTTTTTTTTTCCCAAAAAAAAAATAATTTTAAAAATATTTGTGTGAAACAAATATTCGTAAAAAAAAATATATATATATATTTGTGCTTTGCCGAATAATGTATTTGTATTTGGGCACACCCCTAGTGCTTCACTCTTTTACATGTGAGTAAAAAGCTGGTTCTGGCAACAAATCTACAAGCAACTACTAGAATGTATCCGTCCGCCACGGCTCAGCAAGGAACGTTCTGGAGAAACAAAAAGAGGGAATTTCATTCTTAACAGTCTGTAACTTTGGAATATATCGACTCGATTCAGCTAACTGAGGTTGCAGAAGCATTATATTACCGTTAGCTGAACTTTGTAATGCATATATTTACACAGAACGAAGGCTGTGGATTTTGACCCTCATTTCTTACGGTGTAGTTGCGTTCAGAGAGATTAGCTTCAGGTCAGTATGGAGAGTAGTAATTGTTACAGCAAAGACGTATTTCTACATACATAATGGTCAGTATTATATTAACACAGCCTTGAAAAAAAACAGAAACTATTCTGAAATATTTATTGTTATCTAAATATTAACTTGGCTCAAAGTGCTCCATACTTTCAGAATCTACTTATAAACCCTGAATGTGAAAACAAGATATACTTTTAACACTTTTATCTGTCAAATTATTCAATTCATGACAGCATTTGAACTACCCTCAAATGATCCTTTACATTGTACAAAGATTTCACAACAAAAAAACAGCCTAAAATGGTCTCAGTTTGCATTGGATTGTGGATATTTTCATGTTAACCGCAGTCTTACCTCAATTTCAATAACATTGTACTGTAAAAAGAGAGCACAAAGAGATTTGTTAAAGGGTGGATTGTTATTACAGCTACCCAAATAACGAAATAACCCTGAGGACAGCTCCCCCAAATAAAATCAAACATCAAAGTGCATTTCATTGACATCAGACACAACAAAAATGTTACTGTGCAAAGTGAAGGTTCATATGATGTCCTCATGACTCAGTTCATCAGTCTGTTACAAGGATGTGCCACAATCCAGTTGCAGATTACAGTTTACTATGTTTCCTCTCCTTTCTCTTATCATTAAAAAACATCCTGTGTTTTACTTGTATCTCACACTTAACTCTTTTTATGTTAATGCAGTTCAATTTTGTTTTGTAAATAACAAATACAAGGATGTTTCGCAGATTCAAATTTGATTCTCTGCTGCTAAATGTTGCAACATTTGAAACAAGTGTCCTATTTGGAGACCTTCAGCTCATTACATGCAAGTTTACCTAAGAGGGCCCTGGTTGTACTATTGAATCAGAGACTCAACAGCAGCTCTAACACTGAGCTATTTACACAGACTGATTAAACACATATCCCAGGTAAAAGAGCACTACCATCTTTTCACTTTGGTAGGTAACTTCTGTTCAGTTCCACTGCACTAGCTGAAGTGATTAATGGTTTTCACTGGGATACAAATTAAAACTTGCACCATTATCATCCAGTAGTACCTGAACTGTTTTTAATGAGGTTGTGACAGACACTCACCAGCTGATTGGCAGGTCTAAACATGGTGTCCAGGGTAATGACTCTGAAATGTACTGAGAGAAATGCAAAGAGATTACACAAAGCCTTCACAACTCATCTTCAGTGTTTAACTCCATAACAGGCTGCTGAAATGTATTTCTTTTATCCAGGCAGACATGATATAATTGTCAAAGTTTCAAATGTGACAAAACTAGAGTGAGACAAAAGTTACTAATAGCTTTTCATTATTCATGCTGCTCTGTCTTGCATATATTAACTTGGAACTATATTTATCAAAATCAATGTGATCAACATCTAGGATCTCAGTTTAGTGAAGTACTGTAGTTGTCTTATCTGTTTAACAGCAGTTCAACTCTTACTTTTTCTTTTGTTATTCCAGTTAAGTTTCAAAGGGGGCCTGAAGCCAATACCTGCATGCACTAGGCTAAAGACTGGGAGACTATATACACACACCATGGATATTGTACTTCTGCCAGGAAAGACAACATACGCTATCAAGAATATAGAAGCTTTGTTTGATAAAGACTTGTATGATACATCCTATATTATCTGTTCAAAGTTACCTGTTTGTCCAGGGAGGTAGATTGGTTTATCTGTTTGGACGAATGTCATTGGTTGATAGACTTTGATCATGACTTTCCTGACTTCTTTTGAGTAAAATGTGTCACCTTGTACCTCCACCTCCAATATCTGCACCTCATTTTTCTGCACTAAAGGAGCCTGTGACAGAAATATAGAGACCAGCTAAATTAATCATTAACTCACAAAAATAATAAATCAAAGGCCTCATTATATTCATTTTTGCTTAATCTGAATATTTTTTTAAATCAGGAGTTAAACATTTTAATGTAATTTGAGGCTAAATATCAATGGTAAAAATACTGGACAAATATTTAAGTTTCAAATATTAAAAACATTCTTTCGTGAAATAAATGATCAAATGAATCAAAGCCTGTCTTGGGAGGTGACCTGAAACTGAACGCAGGTGTGAAACTCTGTGCCAGATGCCTTCTCAAGGAGGGTTGTGTTCTTGTTTTTGGACATCAGAGTGACGGTCATGACCAGAATCTCATTAGGCTGCACGAGACTCGCACAGAATTTGGTCTCAGCTCCAGCTTCGACAACTGCAGGAATGGTTACCATGTACTGCCTACAGCCACAGAAACATACACACATACAGTAGATACCTTACTGAAACTCCAACCCAAAAGATTATGCTGTAACAAGTTACTACAAATGTACACAATAGACTACATGATTTTAAATGTTCAGACTGTACAAGTAAACTTACGGTCCTGCCACCACTTGACCCACAAACAACCAGCTCAGGCAGACAAACAGTGTCCATGTCCACATCTGAATCCCAGAAAGACCCATGACTGACTGGGGTGAGCCCAAGAGTCAACATTTGTTACACCTGCTCTGCTACACAACCCCACCCCTTTTCACCCGTCACACACACACACACACACACACACACACACACACACACACACACACACACACACACACACACACTTTGGCTTCCTTGGTGGGAAGCATGTAAACACTACCCCTTTTTAGGGACACCACATTGTGAATGGTTTAGACAGATAGTTAAAAAATTACAAATTAATTATAATTACGGTTATATATCATGAAATATACTGGTTTGGGGACAAGTATTATTTAGTAAAAGTAAAGAACATCATGCTCAAGCAAAAAACAAAGTTCATAGCACAAAGAAGGGTTCACACACCCAAATAAGTTAGATTGTTCAGGGGCTGCATCCCTCAAAGGCTGCATTTGAAGAACAAATGCATCACAGCAGCACAACAAGCCTGTCCCATTTCGAAGGCTCCTTCAAAGAAATGTTGCCTTCTTTTCCAAAATTTGAAGGATCCAATGGATGGATCCTTTGCGGCTGAACCTATCCCAGAATGCATTTCGCACCATCAGAGGAAAAGATGAAAGATAAAGGAAAGATGGACAATTCAGCTAACAACTTTAGGACCTAAAGTGTTTGCTGATGTCTTTGCCTATTCACCGCCCATCTCTCCTGGTGTGGTAGTACTATAAATTTGTGCTCATCAACACACGATAAACAATTTCAGAGAACTTTGTTTATTGGATTGGTGAAGGTAAATTCCATTGTCATGATGTGTAATCAGTGTGCAAAACACATGCACATCCTTCTTGTCCAGGTGATGAGTCAAAAAACATATATGCAATTGAATTTTCTTTATTATATTTAGAGAAAGTTCAACCTTTTCAGCCCAGATTTACTATTTATCAGGTATGATACCTCTGTACCTGAAAGGGAGCACTCTATGGTTCTATGGTTAAATAGAAACCATGAGGCTGATTATGTTTATCCTGAAAGTTGCTTAACATAGGTTTCCTCTCTCTGATGTGATGTGTTAAAGGATAGGTTAACATATCTTCAAGTTTGTCTCAAAACAACATTCACATGTCCTTATGGACACTGAAATTGCTTTTAGACATTGTCATTGTTCTTCTGTCCATACTGGCCCCAGAGAGACGTCCCTCTCTGAAGTGATTTCAATGTAAGTGATGAGGGACAAAATTTTCAGTCCCATTCTGTGTAAAAATGACTCCCCTATCTAAAGGTCAAGTGCTTTTTCTCAAAAGACTGATGAATTTTGAAATTAGTATTTGCAAAATAATAGGTGTATGGATTTTGTCCGCCATAATTTACATTGAAATTGCTTTAGGAAGGGATCTTTTGGCAGCCAGTATGGACAGCAGGAATAATTAAAGCCATAGTGCTTTCAATTTACATCCTTTATTTTGTTTACGACTGTGGCCAAGTTGTTTGTGTTGGGTTAATATTTAGATTTTTTTTGCATTTGGTGTTTCTGTGTAAGCTTCTTTGTCTTCCCTTGAAGCCTATTTTCATTTTCAGTACAGTACAGTAGAATATTTTTAAATGAGTTTTGAAAGTTAGTGTATTAAAATATTTTATAGAGGCATTTTTATATCTTGATTACAGACGACAAAGATATAACATGAAATGAGGGACAGAGAGAAGCAGCAAAAGTCCCGGCCAAACTCAAAGCAGGGATGTTGCAGTTACTGGTGGGTGTCTTAACCTCTAAGTTAGCATATTAGTTCAGGAAAGTTGTATTGATTTTGGATGATACATTTCCAGGTTGTTCACCTTTCCTATTTGATATGCTGACTTCAAAAATCAAATTAATTTCAAAACCAATACAGAAGTACCATGTTCAATGTGCAGCTTAACATATTAATTTTGGAACATATTGCGTATCAGTGTTACATACTGGAAATGAGACCTTTGTGTGCATCTGTAGAAGATTTTTTTAATGGTTTTGAAAGTAGGAAATGAATTCAGGAAGTAAGCAGTGAGATGTACTAACATGACAGGAAATGAGGAAGAGAGCAATGCAACAAAGGTCGAACTCAAACCTGGGATGTTGCAATTTTGAAATCCCACATCCAGGACTTTCACCTTTATGGAGGTTTCATGTCAGTCAGTGTGTTTACATGCACTTCAGTAACCTGGATACCATAAATCCATGTATGTGTGCAGAAGATCAGTAACCAGATTTCTACCCTACACCGACTTTATTTTGGAAACATGGCTCACTGATTTTAAGTATATTAGGGATAGAAGATGCTGCTTTCTGAAACTTTTTGTGTATGTGTCAGAGCAGACACAGACAGACACACCAGGGCAGCACAGGGCTTTTCTCCTTGTGAAAGTGTCTGAATTTAACAAATACTCAAATGCTCAATAGTGGAAAGCAATTTTTTAGACTTCTACAGGCTACTGTGTTAGTTTCAGTTTTAGTCTGATAGTTCGGATGGCATTATTTTTAATATGAGGGAGCATCACTCCGTCTAATTATCTCTGCTTTCATCCAGCTGCCGCTCTGCTGTGCAGCTGGATGAAAGCAGAGATAATTAGAAAAAAGAACTGGAACTGGAAAATCTGCATTCTCCAGGACAAATCTAGCTGGAAAAATCTTACCCAAAGTGATATAAAACAAATACAACACACATTGGAGTGAAAATTGGATGTCAGTGCCCATGATCCCCAGAATGATTGATTTCTAAATCATTTTTAACACTCAGACACTTTGTCTAGCACCATTATCAATTTCAAAATGTTCTCCTTGATAAACATTGTGGCCTATAAAGGCTATAAGCTAATTGCTGAATATATTGAGTATTCATAGTCCCTAGAGGATGAATCCTAATGTTTCAGGGGAACTCCTGACCTTTCCTGTACTGTCACCATTAGGCCGAAATTTCCAATTGAACACGAGACGAAACATATGTTCTTCAGAGCCCTCTCCATTTATACACTCCATGACCTTTCTTCAAGGCCCACCTTCAGGTTAAAATGTTAATTTAAAGAGAATACCTCCTCTCAGCTAATGACCAGATTTCCATGACATTTACTGAGCACAATCCAAGAGGATTGACCCTACTGATTTTACTGATCTCAAACAAACTCAAGACAAACTTTACATTTTTAAAACTTTCACTTTGTGGACTAAGATGAAGTGTTTTGTGTTTTGATAGTGGAGTTTCAGATTTGTAGTCTTGTTTAAATTCTGACTCAGAATCAAGAGATAATTCACTGAGCTATTTGCAATTATGAATGTGCCTGACTGTTTGTATTTTTCTCGCAGGTATGTCTTTGAAGGGGTGATCCTCTCCATCTATGGGATGAACCGGTCAGAGCTGGAGTGTTCGGGGAAGGTGTGTAAGTTCCAACAGCTTTTCTTCATCATCCTGCGACTGGCCACCTACCTTGTCCTCCGCTACAAGGTGAAGTCTGAGCAATAGGTTTTGCTTGGCTTGTATTCAAAACTCAAGGCCCTCTCTAAAACCATTCCAGACCTGGTCTCTTTTCTGTTCACAGACAACAACCTCGCTCATGTGGGAATTTGCTTCATTTCATTTTACGCATTGCTGCTAAAAGGACAGAACATAAATTCTGATCTGTACTACTGCCAACAACTGTGGAGGGCAGCGACTGACGGTGCAGAGCAGTGAAGAGTAATCTTATAAATCAACATATCCCTGTTTTACCTCAAACATCAGGACTCTTGTGCACAAATGCAGATCAGTGAGGAGGACACCACAAAGAGACTGAGCCACATTTAGCACATACTGTACGTTTCATATATAGAAAGGTTTTGAGAACAAGGTGGATGTGATAAAATAACACTTATCAGAGTGGACATGCATGTTTATTCTACACAGTGTGCTGCCACTCGGTCAGTGTTGGGGTGTTAGAACTTTGGTCCATGAAACTGCCTCCTTGAGAAAAACAGAGTGTTTACATTGCTCTATCAGCCAAAAAAAGATTACAAACTGTTGCACTGGAGAGTAAGTGGGATGTATTGTGCCTGAAAAACTGAAAATGAATGACCATCAATGATCATCAATAATAATCATCAGATCATTACACTGTACACTGGATGAAAGCAGTTAAGTTTGAGCTAGTCAGAGCTATGCTAGTTGCATATTTTGTCGTCATATAACTGAACTGGGGTGACAGTTTGAAGCCACTAAACATTTAATTCCTGAAAAATCAAATTGTTGTTTGAGCTAGATGTTTTCTAACATGTTGATAGTTGTAAATTAAGCTTTATCATGATTGCCTTCCAAAATTTGGTATTTTTCTACTTCCATAATATAATCTAAAATCTGTAAAATCCTAGTTTAAATAAAAATTGTTCAGCCTTAATCATTTTATACTGTGCTATATTATCTCTAACATGATGTGATATTGCAATTATAGAAATGTAATTAAGCAAAATATATGCATTAGTGTATCATTATTGTCCGCACTACATCCAATAATTCCACAAGGACACAACATACTCATGTAGTCATGTTTGGTGCTATCTGAAGTTTCATGTTGTATTTGATTTACATGTAAAAATTGTATGCATCTGGACTGCACATTACAAGGATACTGAGCATTTGGAGACCAACCAAAGAGAATTAATTGTAACTGGAAGTATGTTCACATTGTGGTTGTGCTCTATGTATAGTCTTTCTGTTGTTTGTTTGTTTTTTGTTTGTTTGTTTGTTTATTCCTTTGTTATTTTGTTGCGCGGGGACTTACAGCTTAACTGTACTGTACAGCAATGTAAAGTATCTGATGATCCAATAAACACTGATCTAATTCTACAAAATGTTTCAGTTTATTCATGTTGAGTGAAAACACTATATTATCTCCTCCCACTAAGACATTCTTGAAATACCTCATCAGAGGTGTCCAGAAGGAACCAGACGCCTGAACTACCTCAAATGGCTCCTTATGGCACTGATGCGGCACCAATCCAACTGTCTATCCATCTTACCCTAACTCTTGAACAAGACTTAAAGATACTTCACTTGTGGCGATGATTCATTCCCAACCTAAAGGGAGTGATCAACTATACCATGGCCTTAGACTATAAGGTGCTGACTATCATCCTTGTTGCTTTAAATTCTGGAGCAAACTGCTCTGGTACACACTGGATGACACAGTCTGATGATGCTAGCAGAACCACATCATCAGCAAAAAGCTCAGACGCAATCCTGATGCCACCATACTGTACAATCTCCACATCTTGGCTCCGTGTAGAGATTCTGTCCTGAAAATTGCAAAAAATCTGGTGACAAGCCATAAACCTGGCAGAGCCCAACATCCACTGAGAATATGCACACACAAGTATCATAAGACTTCTCCAAGTCCACAAAACATGTGTAGACCAGATGGGCAAATTCCCATGACAGCATTGGGAGAATAAACGGCTATTCCAAAACCAAGATGGAATCATCATTGCTCCTCCTGCATCTGAGATTCCACACAATGGCCAGAGTCACCTTTCCAGCTCTCTGGCATAAGATTTCCCAAAGAGGCTGAGTAATGTGAAACCTTAAAAGTAGACCCTGTGGTCCCCTTTTCTGAGAATACGAACCACCACCCACATGATATGTAGGAGGTGTATCAACCAAGATAGCCCAACAATGTTCAGAGGCTTCAGCATTTCAAGGAGAATCTCATCCATCCATGTCACCATGTCACTGTAGATTTTTGACAACCTCAGTGGAATCTGCAACAGAAATGGACATGGCTTCCTTCAGGACTTCCACTTCCACCTCCATTATTGAGGGCGTGTCAGTCAGGTTCAGGACTTCTTTCCAACATCCAATGATATCCACAGTTAGGGTGAACAGTTCCTCTGCCTTTCTCAAAACAGCCTCAGCCTTGCCTCAGAGTGCCAAAACCACTTTGAGCCTGACCATTAGTCCCTCTCCATGGCATTCCCAAACTCCTCCCACACCCTGCTCTTCCAATCACAGAAGCTGCAGTTATGTTGGCCTCCTGGTAGGTTCTCTAATAACCACATTAGTGTCAATGTCCCTTAGAACTATCATATCCCCAGATGACTCCCTTTCCAAGACCCCACCCAGAGACTCCAGGAAGGCTACCAGCACCTATCTAGCAAGTTTTGCGGCCACCATAGGTTCTCCTACATGCTTGGAAGGGGAGGGTGAGGGGAGGGGTATTCAGTTGACACTAGATGCCACTAAATCCTACACACTGGTCCTTTAAGGCGGACACACAACTATTAACCCCCCCCCCACACACACACACACACAGTCTTTACATGTATACAAGACATGGACTGAAATTACATGTAGTGTAGCTTTATTAAAATGATTTGATCAGTAAGAGTCTGGGGCTTGGGATGGGTGACCACACTTCACTCTTTAAGCTGCAAATCAAAGAAGAAATGTGATTACTTCCACAAAATACACACGATCTGCATTTTCCAGTAGCTTTCTTTGCTTCATTTGGTTACTGAATTGACACATTCACTGTAATACTATAGTTAAATCATGATGTGTTGTTTACATCTTATTGATTGATTTAAAAAATGTTCTACATCTTCCTGAGAAATAACTTTTAATAAAAGTAATTAAATATTTTTTAAAAATCAAGATAATAACATTATAAGAAAGTGTACCATTCTAAACAAGGGTTCTTGAGCAATGCATGAATTTTACTTTGTGGTGCCTCTCATGAGCTAGATTAGGTTAGAGATTGTTACCTGCAGCACAAGGGTAGATGTATTCTGTCTCAGCCTGGTCACCTGAGAAAAGAATGTAGAATTAGACAAAACAGTTCAAACAAATAACAGTGAAAGCTCCTATAACTCCCAAACATGAAATTACTTCATGCTCAGGGCATTTAGGGGTTGGGTTCAATCCCAGTGTATATCAGACAAAACTTGGAAAGTTGAATTTGTAGTTGTGATAATTGTACAGCTCTAACACGGGGCAGAGTTTGCCAGTGTGTGCTGTTCTCTCTGTAAATGGGTTTAGATGTGTATGGAAGGACTGAGGGCTGGAGTGTGGTGCAGTTGTCAGCACTGTTTCCTCACTGCACGACGGCCCTGAGTTCAAATCTATATCAAGATAGACTGGAGCCTGTGAAGAGTCACCACATTCAGACAGACATCTGAATCAGCTGTCTGTTTGGGCATTCCCCTGCGCTCCAGTTTCCTCCCATAGTCGAAAAATATGCAGGTTAGGTGAAACAGATCATCTAAATTGCTTGAATTTGAGTGTCAATGGTTGTCTGTCTATTAGGGTTTGGATCTGGTTCCAGGTTGTGAAAATATTCAGATCCTCTAAGTTAAGAGGCTGATGAATTTCTCACAGAATCTTTTGCCTCTCCTTGCCAGATTTTATAAAATGCTATCAAAACTTCCACCTTGTCTATATGTGTCAGTCCTGTAAGAGACTGGGTGTAACACAATATTCTCATGCAACCCTGCAAAGAATAAGTGTGTATAGATAATGAGTGGATGGAAGGACTGAGTATGTGATTTACTTGGCTGGTAGTAGTCATAGATCTTAACCACAGCTGGCTTCAGGTTCTGCACTGGGAGCTCCTGTACGAGCTCTAAGATGTGGTTGATGCGTTTGTCCTTCCGCAACTGTTGGAAGAAAAACACAATCAGTAACAAATCTTGAGAGCATTGTCCTATATTTAACCACTGCGAGTTAGTTTCACCTCCTTTAAGTACATGAGAACATGATCTTCCTTTTCTTCAACACGATCCACCAGCAGGTCACCTTTGAGCTGCGAGAACATGATATTCAGCTGGGTTACCATGACATCGACAACTAACACAAATGTTACAGGTTAAAATTACTGTATTAAGTTACCTTCTTCAAAGATTCTGGATCTGGGACAAATCCAGAGAGCATTTTGATATCCAGGATTACCATGTTTGTAGTGGGCTCTTTCCCACTATATCTGTAACCATGGAACCATAAAAAATGTAATGTTACAAACAGCTGCACTTTTCCATGTTTTGAATAAGCTACAACAACATGTCAAGATTTTCAGTATTCTATAATGGCTGTAGGGTAGATCTAGTTGCTGCACATTACTCACAGGGACTTAAGCTTCAGAGTGAGTTTAGGTCTCAGAGATTGGCAGTCAGCCTCTGGTTTGACCTTGACACTGAGAGTGGTGACATCAGCAGGAGTTGGGATGTTATAATGAAGAGAAATCTGACAAGGAGTACAACAGGATGATTTTAATATTCATACATTTTTAATTTGGGAGCCTAAGAGCACCAGTAGTGGTGTAGTGTTATACAGTATGTGTGCATACAGAGGAAGACAGTTAAGAGCCACAAGATCCACTGACCTGCACTGACGCACATGCAGTTCCCTTCACCTCCAGACTGTACTTTCCTGCCACGTCCTGCAGCATCTTCTCCTGGTAGAGCAGTTTGTTGCTCTGGTTCACATCAAATGTCAGCTGGCCACTGGGTGATTGGACTGTCACTGCGCTTGAACCCTCTGGACTGAACACCACAGTGGAGTAGAGAGCCAGAGCCTGAAGAGCCACCACTGTGTCCTACAACACACGTACAGAAAAGTTGGAATTCAACTACAGCAAATATTTACACATGTAAAATGCATTTACCACCTACAACACTTTTCATTTTCAGTGCCTCAGATTTAATGGTTATATATTGATCATCTATAGAGAACAACTGCACCAATTATTTTTTTCAATACTTTTGTCGTTCTCACATTCTTATTTTTCGTTGCAGCAGCTGTATCCATGGAAATGAAAAAAATCTTTAATATATCCAACTCAGTGAGACAGTTAAAGTAGCTACTGTAGCTCTGGGCTTTATTGTCTTACCTCTTAAAACTATGTATTTAAAAGGAAAATTACAGTTTATAACAGGTTTTATTTTTGCAGTTCTCACCATCAGTTCTAGCAGTAATGATAACATTGTACATTGTTTGGACATTACATATTAGGATAAACTCTTGTTTCAATCCACACATTTGACAAAAGTTAGCATGCTAACAAGCTTTTGTCCAAAGTGACAGACAAATGAGGTACAATCCAAGCTACAGTAGCTCAAGAAGGAGCCTTTGAGAATAAATGCTGCAACATCCAGCTTCATGTTTTACCTGACACAAATGCCACAAGAACTGTTCGAGTGACTGATGCAACATGCTCATTGATTGATAGTTGGTCATCAATCACGATGCCCACATTTCTTGCAAACTTTGTTGGAGAGCGCGAGCCACCATGTCAAAGGCTACTGAGAGATCCAGTAAGATGAGAACTGATGACAGGGTATCACTGCAGTGGAAAGGTCACTCTTGAAACCAGGCTGGTTTAAATTAAGTAGATTACGACTTGGATGAAAACTGCACACTCTAGAACAATGGTTGCCAACCCGTCGATTGTGATTGACTGGTATATCTTTGGGAATTTCCCTTAAGCTCCCAAAAATAATAGAAAAATAAATACACAAGTGTAAAAGTGCTTTGAGTGGTCAAAGACTAGAAAGGTGTTATATAAGTGCAGTCCATTTACCATTTACTAATCACAAAATAAATCACAGCAACAAAGCCGGGCCACTCTGGAGGTTAGCGATGAACCTGGGGGGCAGGTAGGGCAGCTAGCACCAGAAGATTTGGCAGCAGGTCGGATGAGCTCAAGCTTGGATGGCCACTTAAAGAGACTTAAAGAGACCTACTTCTCCATGCTGATGGCCAGTGGTTGAGTTGCGGCAAAGTGCTGCAGCAATTTGTCGACTTGCTGCCTGAGATAGACTTTTCTGTCAACAAGGAAAGAGGAGCACGAGGAACTGCCAGATGATGCGTGGTTACTGGACCTGGGGTTTCTGACAAACCTAACGACAAACGGTGCTTTTCACCCTGAGCAGTACGGTGCTCACCTGGACAAAGTGGCAACAGAGTTCAATCAACATTTTGGAGAGTTAGGTGTCATGGAAGATATTGCTGCATTCATCTCAAACCCATTCCTGCCCATTGATATAGAACAAGTGACAGCCAAAGTATTTGCTTTGCCAAGTGGAGCTGACATGGAAATGGTTGATTTGAAAAATGACATAGAGCTGAAAGTCAGATCAAGGGACAGTGACTTTAGGAGACTTGTCAGCAGAGAGAAGTTTCCTCACCTCACTGCTCGTGCACTTAGTTGATGTGTTTATATTACCTTCTGGGGTCCACGTTCCACACATGCGTAGGAGATCGCCGTCTACAGGAACACAGCGTTGCGACCACACGGACACAACAAATTGCAGGTATGCGGATGTCCATACAGAGCCTATGCACACACCATCTGATCACACGGACCATAGCGGACCCACGTGGACTCGCCAACTATAATTTCAGCTTAAGAGTGAGTGCCTACTTACCTCTGTGAAATGGTATTTTCATAGAAGAAAATAATCGTATCAAAGTACAGGAGCCGCCTTCCTGACAGACACCTCACAGACTGTCTCAGACTGGCTGTCTGTAGCTATAAGCCTAACTACAAAACACTCACAGACAGTATTGATGCTGTGTAAGATGGGAATATAGAACTGAACTTAGCTTAATTGCACCGACTGAGAATTTTGTAGTAACTTGCATGAAGCTGCAAGCTGCAGTGGATAAGCAGTTAACAGTTGATAAACATTCAACAATGGCACTTCATAAGATCTGCTCACTGCAAGTGTGTTGATTTTTTTCTTTGTTGTCCATGAACAAAATAATTTCCTCATACAAATGGAAAATAGGCCACATGCCTTTATTTTTGTGTTGGAATGAAATTAAACAATGAAACTTAGAATTGAAGATGTTATGTATGTAAAATTGTTGAAGCAAGATAGCTATGGCCTGTTTGATATGCTAGTTACAGTGTATTCTTGGTTGCATCAGTTTGAAAGTTGGACCAAAGCATTTCATGTGATTCAAATACAATTAGCTTAAATAAAAGGCCTCAAGCTGGAAATACAATCTGGGCTGTCTTTTTCGCTTAGTGCTTTAATAGGTAGATCTTGCCTTTCACAAAGGCCGAGGTCAGGGATTTTGGGCTTAAAAAGGTTGGTGACCACTGCCCTAGAACCTCAGATACAACAGGTAGCAGCAGGGCAGGCCTGTAGTTTCCAATTTGAGATTGATTTAGAGTCAGCTTTTTCAACAATGAGGTAACCTGAGCCGGTTTAAACATGGAAAATGTCCCCACAACATACACACTGTTAACAGTAAAATTGTCAACCTGTAGTGCAACTCTGCTTTAACTACAGCTGCAGCTTGTTGGGATGTACCTGTGTAGAGGAGAAGCCTCCATAATGGTTTTGCTGGCCTGTCAGCCATCTGGCAATGCGGCTGGTGTAGCCCAGGTCTTCAGCAGAAAGGGAGGTGCTGAGTTTGGCCAGCAGCACGTAGGAGCTGATCTCCACAGACAGAGAGGCTGAAGATTCTGTTGCTGTCTGAGACCAGTGGAGGAAATCTCCTTAAGGCAGCCACCCAAAAAACAGACAGACAGGCACAAGGTGAGCTATCTCAACAGTAACCAGGTATTAATGACTTGTTTTGGGATTGTGACTTACCTTCTTGTAATGCAACCTTGTCTAGGTGCTGCAGAAGTTGAGCACGGGTCTCCATGTCTCCAGCCAGGGTGAAGACGTATGCCAGCAGAGCTGTAGTGTAGGTGTTGCTGAGGTCACTGGTGGATTCCCTGAGGCAAGACAAGCTCTTATTCACCACAGGATGCTGAAACAGATAAAAAAAAAAAAGTGATATGCATGTTTTGATCCACTCTTTCAATTTCAATAGATCCTAAAAAGTAACTTAATTGCTTTGTTATTTATTATGTTAATATAATCTGTTTGTATACAAATACAGCACCAGTCAAAAGTTTGGACATACTGAATGGAGAGGTGTGTCTAAACCTTTGACTGATACTGTAATTCAACATAAATAGAGCAGATGATTTGTTGTAATCGTGTGCATTTATCCCAGTTGTTCAAAAATCATAGACAAGAACAAAACCAGTACTTGATAAGATGAGGTTAAAGAGGCAAAGTGATGGAACACAGGACTGATATTTACAGTATATATGTAAGACAAATGTGCAAAAAAATTGGTACTCAAACTTGTACACTGTTGTCATTTACTTCACTTTTTGTCTCTTTACAGCGTATAAATTATACAGTATAAGACAATAAATTCCAACAACAAAATAGGAGTCCCTGGTGCAGGGACAAGGACATCATCCCTCACTGGCTTCCTACCCATGAACACGCCAACTGTGTTTGTTGGAACTGATGGTGAAGCTGGGGCACTGCTGCCAAGAGTTGAACCCATGTGTCTGCTGTAGTTTTCTGTTTTCCTTTTTTTGCTATGTGCAATTTGTTTGACTCCGTTGACTTTAACAGGAGAGTTGATCAAGCAGATACTTACAGATAGTTGTCACATGTGGTACTTACATCAACTGAAATATTCATCTCCAAGAAGGCAGCAGTGATGTAAGCACTGAGAGTCACTTCATCAGATACACCACCCTGTAGAGAGGAAGCATCGCTCATGTTTACACGCAAAATATTATACACTAGCATATTATAGGCTGGCTGAAAATGCTGACATGAAATACAGTACCTTCATTTTCATACAAACTCCATGACTTACCTTCATTCTGTTGTTAAAGAGTTTTCCTGACTGTTTGAAACAGCCATTTTGAAGCTGTTGTCTCTCCAGCCAACTCCTTGATTCTTCAATCTTTGCTGGGTCAATGTAGATGAAAGACTTTGCTTTGGCAAAGGATCTCAGCACAAAAGCAGTCAACCTGTAGATAAGTTAAACAGGGTCAGATATTTACTTAAAGGAGGTGTGCCTGATTTTTGTAAACGTGTCACCTGTCACCATGACACTCTGTAATTGTAACCAGATACCAGTTAAATAGCACTGCAGTTCAGTGTTGAGGTTTAGTTAATGTATTGTTTTTCAGGTGTATGTCTACAGATAGACATCACTGTGATTCAGTCATTTTCTCACCAAGTGTTCTCTTCTCCATGTCCAAATGTGCTGTAAGCGCCACTGTGATGTTTGTAGTTCAGTTGCCTCTGGTAGCCTGTATCATAATCATAACATGCAAATCATGATTATGATCATGATCTGATGATTAAAACAATTTGGTGAAATAGACAGTCTTTTTTTTTAACTTTTTTTCATATGAGGGGCTGTAGCTTAGGGGTTAAGACAATGACCATGAATTGCAACATCATAAAATGCTCCCCTCCAAAGAAACTGCTTGTACAAATGGAGTCCATCCTCATCTTCGTCAGGTTCAGTCTAGGCCAGGAATATTCCCAGAACTATACTCTGGTAACTTTTTCTGTATTGAGGCCACTTTCACTGCATTCAGGAAAGGAATCCCTGCCCATAGAAGCTTCGGCTGATGCTCATCACAAGTCTACCACAGCTACAGTCACGGCCATCTTGAAGGCTTCAAAAAGCCAGTGTGTGGCATATGTCGGCATGCTGAACTTTCTGAGTATCATTAAGGTACACCCTCACTCACTCACTCTTCTTATTACCACAAATCCTGGCATATCATTGATCCCCATTTGACTATCAATTCATCCCTTTGTGGCTGACCTTTCTCACCCTTCAACCCCTCCCATCCCTGGCCCTCATTCATCCCCTCCTCACTTTATTTAAAATACAATTATTAAATTACTTTACTTAATTAAGAACAGATTTTAGTTTCTTTGGGTCCTTTTTTTTTTTTTACAGTTTTATTCATTTATGCATTTTAGAGGGAAATATTGGACTAACCACTGCACTCGCTACATTTTTGTGACAGCTGTAGTTAATAGTGAAACACTTGAATGCAAAACCTATGAGCTTACAAATATGATCTAACCTCAGTACATAAGGTAGTTTCGCACAACAACAGACACTATCTACACATTAATGCATCAATGATTCACAGTCTGAAAGAGGAAATTATTCTGAGTAATTTAAATCTGATATGTTGACAGTAGTTCGTACAGTAGTAATACAAATACTCCTGTAATAGATCCTACTTGTAATGTGAATGGTCTGAAAACCTCTTACATATGATACATGGAATAATAGTGTATTAAATAGCAACTCACCACTAGTCAGGAACTTGGTAGCTTTTTCCATGATGGCTGGGGTCAGCTGCTGTGTGTTTTTCAGGTACTGGAGGATGTAGATATTGGGGGCCAGGAGAGCCATGTTCTGCTCCCCACATCCATACGGCATCTTCAGCAGTCCATCCAGGTTCTTCAGGGCCCGGCCCAGGATGTCACCTGCACAAAAACACTGAGCTCTTAAGACATGAAACTAACCTGATCTTTAACTTCTGCATTTGGGAGACAAATGAGCTTATACACCCATTGATGCTGAACAATTTTGTGATCCTAATTGTGCTACTCTATATGAATACATTTCAGTATATTGAATAGATAGATAAGACACACACTGCCTTGTTGGACACTGTTTACTCAACCAATGTTGCTATAATTTAATTTGCATGTTGGATAGCACGATTTGGAAATCTGTATCAATGTCCTCATGTCCACAGTCTCAGCAGTGCTTTCCAAAAACTTTGTACATTTATTTGATGCTATTTGGCAGCTGTTTTTTTAAAAAAAATCTCTTGTGTCAAACCTTTCTTGAATACATTGACAAGGAAAAGTTTTTAAACAGTCTTTGTTTGACAGACTGTGGCTTAAATGTTGACATAAATGGATTATCTATCTCAAGCAGGTTTCAAACATGTCTCTTCAGATTGGATTTTTTAACATGCTAAAATGACCTGAAACCAGTGACTGTCTGGAATTTAGTGAATCAACCTATAATCTCATGGCACGGTTTGGAGATAGTCAGTTGTAATGTAAACATACACAACTTGTAGTAAATGGGCTACAAAATGCACAAGCATCTGTATGATCCCTTAACCTTTTATAGTTACCAGGATATACTGTATAGTCTATATACTGTGTATATTCTATGAAAGTGCCATGGTTAAAAAAAAGTGTCATGATTAAGTACTTCATCAAAAGTGGTTAATGCTTTTAATTTCAGTGTTACAGCATGAAGTGACACAGTTATCCAGCCAGTATTGTTTTATTAAGCAATAGTGAATTTATATCAAGGAATCTGTTTACCCAGAACTGATAGTGAAGCACGGGCAGACCCATCAATCACCTCCTCAGGGAGTTGTAGTTCTATTTCTTCTGTCAAAGCCTCTCCTGGTTATAGCAAGAAACACAACAACACAAGTATGAGTTCTGGTGCAGAAAACTATCACCTTAGTGTGAGACAGTCAAGCAGAAGCAACCGCCTTATTACAGATGTCATTTAGAATGAGCCATAAATGGATGAAGCCCTGAATCAGATGTTTTCATATCATTTTACCGCCTGCTCCACCAGTCTGTACACCTGCCAGTGAAACAAACAGGAAAGAAGTTTTGCACCAGCAAGGTTCTCCAACAGCAGAACAGCTGTCTGTAAACCATTGTCGGCAGTGATATGTCAGATATACAATTAATGATTAGTTTGTAGCTCTCATATGTAAACCGACTTTACAAGGTGTGTCTCAACTAAGGATAAAACAAAAAGAATACTAACAGCAAAATCAAACGTTGACTCTATGTAAATTAAAAGAATGATAAAATGAATCACACAAAAGTAATTAATCAATGTTGCATTTCTAAATGTGCGTTTGATTGGCATTTTACAAATCTCTGTATAACAAAAATCACACAGTCAGTGTAACTGGTTATCAACTTAAACCATGTTTTACTAAAGATTGCGTCTCTCACCTTATATTTCATCTTCACATCACATCACACTCAGATAGCTTTAGAAAAACATGTGTATGCTAGTCTGAAGACTGTGTGAGGTTCTCACCACACATTCTGTTCTTATAAATGCCAGTTTATGTGCGGGAAATGGCGTATGCATGGTTTTTGTGCGTACGCATCGTTTATGCATCTGGCCCCTGGTCTTAACCATACTGACCTTTTGGGCAGAGCAGCCAGTTGTGAGTCTTTGTCATCTCAGTTCCCTCAGCCTGAGAGGGAAAGAGGTGGAAAATCATGTAAGTAGCACATGTGCTCTGTCAAAGCTGATCATTTATTTTGTCATCAAATGTACAGTATACACTTTTTTCTTTGTCGTCTTGTATTTAAGGTACCCACCTTCACTATGAGAGATCGTGTGACCACATCAACGCGACCTCTCTCTGGCACGGTCACAATGTCATTGCCACATGACCTGTGGGATGCCACAGCCTCAGCACTCACTGACACATTCACGACCCCTAAAAATGATCATAAAAACATGTATGAAGATCAGTTATCTACATAAAAGTTCTTAGAGCTTGGAGTGTTTAATTACAGTGGATCCCTCTCCACCGTGACACAGTTTGGAGGAATGAAATGTGTAGGGAATAAATAGAAAATCCCTTCTAGTCTTTTTTATAATTTATTTTCGTCTAATTAATATATTTTCTTATCACTCAGCCTGACAAGTTTATATAGAGCAGAGAGGAAAATATAGAGCAAAAATATTTTGTTGTAATACATGTTTCTAAATGGTCATTTACATGAATGGCATATCATAGCAACGGTATAGTCCAATAGATACAAAAATTACATTAAAGTTTCTTTCATGTTCATGAAAGTCCTAGAACACATCTTGCAAGTTCTACAATTTAAATCAGTTTTAGTCAGTCGCTTTAGTCAGTTTGTTGTCATGGATTTATTTTGAATTACCACGAAATACAGAACACTGGAAAATCAGAAACAAAATTGGAGTAGCAGTTTATATATAATATTTTAGCAATCTCTGATTGTATTGACAAAATCTCTGCACAAAAGGATAAAGGTGTGACACTTACCTAAGACTGAAGGTGCCATGGTCCAGCTGAGTGTCTTGCGTTCATTGGCACACAGACAGGATGTGTACTGGTCACCAGAGAGAGGGGTGAGGGTGTAATCTAAGGAGGGTGCTGGAGTCACAGTGACCTGTTCAACAGACATAATCTCAATTTTAAGCCAGTAAAGTTACAAGAAAAATGATTGACAGTCATATTGGTATGAACAAAAGTTTTTGACTAAAATATTTTAACACTAATAGTAATGGATATTTTTGGAGTTTAATTACTGATCGTATATGCTCAGGCCTTCTTTTTTATTAGAGAAAATTTGTGTCAAATAATGTACATCATGACCTACATGTGTAATTGTTTTGGACAGATAACAGAATAAAAGCTATTTGGTGTGAATTTGAATTCTTCAAATATAATGCAACCTCGGTCCTTTGCCTCATGTCCTTGATCCTAGTGATGTCTCATTTCACTGGGAGGTCCTCTTATTTTATGCTGTGACATTAAAGCTTGTCTGTATCCCTGTATTGGATTGACTGACTCCCCCTCTGCCCTCAGACAAACATCTGCTATAATAGAGGGGTTGCAGATTATATATCAATGCGTTCAAAGCAGAATGTTCTTGGGGCACCCCCGTGGCTAAGGGGTTGTTATTTTGTTACATTTTTACCCTGCAGCAAATGTCTTGAGGGCCCAAACCATAATGATTCAACACAGTGTGTAATGTTAAGCCCTTTTCACACATGCAGTCTATCCCTGAAATATTCAGGAACATTTCCTGCATGGGGTCATGTGTGAATGGGAGCAGGGATCGATATTCAGTGACATCTGTACCGCCAATTTCCCACCTCAAGACCTAGGCTGTAGTCAACTAGTCTTTTTTGCTTGGAAGGTTCTTAACTGAGTGAAATGACCTGGAAGTATCTAAGTGGCAGAGATGATAAGAGCTGATCGAATTCTCTAAAAAGGAAAGGTGCTTCAGTGCTTTCTTTCTAATCTCCTTTAGCATAGGCTACACTTGACCATCCTTTACGAAATGAAAGGAGATAATTCTGTCCCACAATTCCTTGCAGCAGTAATATTTAAAACGACCAAGCAACGCACCATTCACAAACTCAAACAAAATGATATGTACAGTAGTAGATTTGAAGGCCCAACATGTTCTGTCTATCTAGCATACATGTAACACTTATTTTCATCCAATAATTGGGATTCAGGAGGGTGAGAAAGCTTTCTAAATGTGAAATTTCATTTCAGTTTTGTGACTGGCAGCCTATATTCCCTTTTTTTAAATTCAATTCCCACCTTGGTAATGAAGTAATATTTTTCACTGCAAGCATGTAATCATCGCAGGAGACAGGGGATCACGCCCCCTCCAAAATATGAAACATGGAGTTTTGTCTCCCCAATATTTGTAAATGACACAACATCAGATTCCCCCCAAAGCTGAAAGACAGCTAATTTGTTTCCCTCAATGTTCAGTGTTGAACCAACTCCAGTGGAAACGCAGTAGATTTCACAGAAAGCCTCCTGCGTCTCGTTTTTGTTCGTGTCCAGCAACAGCGAACAACCCCAAATATTTTGAGTCCAGCTCTGAATATATTTGGTCCATAAAATCTGGTATTCTAATGTAACAGAACGGAACTTTAGCCTATTTGAAGCGTCGGAGGGAGGGGGATAAATATATTGCGCAGCACATAATAGACGCACACAGGCCATTAAGGATGCAGGCAGCAAAGTTATGTACACTGAAACTCCTGTCTGTGCATAATAGGTTTATCTGTCCAATCAGGCAACAACTAACTTATTGCACAACAAAATGTTGATCCCTTGATCAACATTTATTTTAATGATTAGAGAGTAGTAGTATATGTATGTAGTATATGGAAACACTTCCATTTGGTGTTTGATTGGCTTGTATGGATGAGTCTCACTCTTCATTAAACTCTCCATACAAAATCCTTGATGAACCATAAAATCAATAAAAATATAACAAGCTCTGACAAACCTAACGTTTGTCTGCACAAAATGACAGAGAGCCAAAGTTAACAAGCTAAAGACTACTACTCTTTTTGGTGGAGACTGAACTAGAGTTAGAAGAAGAGTTAATACTGGACTTACATTCATCTGGTGGACACAAACTGGATTCAAATAGGATATTAATGCTGCTTTGTGTCTGCGGGATGTGTAAGTAGACAGTTGTTTGCTGACATGTTATTGTATTAGTCATAACAACTTCATGAACTGTAAGTAAGGTCTGTGTGTGAGAATTTGTGTGACAGTAACCCTCTAATCTGTGCATGCATGCAGTGCAAGTGAGAAATGTGCAGTGTTAAAGCAGTGTTAAATTACTACAATGGCAACTTATAGTAACAGTCATGACTTCTATGGCTTTACATTGTAACATTCAGTGTATTTTCTTCAGTTTCAGATTTTGACTCCAGTGCTTACATTCTTTTATTCTGATAGTTCTTCAGCACATACAATGATTAAGTAGTATTGTGAGTGTTAAAATATTCATTACCATGATACAGCTGGACAGGTAGTTGAAGGTGGTTGCCTTCAGTTCAAAGTGCTCCCCTCGGATGATGGAGTAGGGCAGGCTGAGCTCAAGGAAGAAGGGCTGGAAGACGGTGAGCTCTTTACGAGGAGCCAAGCCAAAACCCTGAGGGGACAAACAGAAAGCCTCCGTCTCCCAGGTGGTGATGGTGTCTGGGACAGTGAGGGACACATCTTTCATTCCAGACTCTCTGGATCAAGACATACACACAGACACATTATGTGAGTTAGAGAAACATACTTTTACTATCTCAGATTGGTCCTGTCAAGTTTATAATTACATTTTTCATTTTTGCTGCTTAAGGTCTCATTCACTAGCAAGAGCCATGCCACAACAATATGTCATTTAAAGATTTAATGGAAATTCAGGAGGTATAAGATGAATGGATGTAAAAGGGAGGGGTGAAGGTGAAAGGAGGAGGTCATCTGTTAGGTTGGTCTGGGTGGAGGGAGAGTCAGTGTGGGAGTTCTGTCTCAGGCGTGTTTCCACCTGAGCTGATTACAGGCCCCTAGATGGTACCTAGAATGAGACATGGGAGAGGTATGCACCGTATTGAATAGGAAAGGATGAGGGGAGGAGAGAAGAGAGCATGAAGGGATGTGGGTAGAGATGAGCAGAGAGAGGGATGGGGTAGGTTTGAGGTAGGAAGGTGAATGGATGAAGGGAAGTTAAAGGGAGGGTGGATCCAGAAATCTGTGACAAACAGGGCAGGATGGGTTGACCAGGAATAAGTGGCTTGAAAGGGGATTCGAGGTGTGGTTGAGGTGTGGCCCTGCTGGCCTAAGTTAACTAAATAATAATAATAATATATTTCAGTAGTTGTTGCCTGATTGGTAGCTTCAGCTCATTCAAAATTCTGCAGCTCAGCTATTAACCAGAACCGAGAGAGAGCACATTAGTCCAGTTCTAGCTGCTCTGCACTGGCTTCCTGTAACATTCATATTGACTTTAATGTCCTCCTCCTTACGTACAAAGCTGTTAATGGGCTAGGACCAAGCTACATTGCTAACTCCATTGTTAACTATTTGCCCTCAAGAACACTGCAATCATCTGATGCTGGTTTATTGGAGATTCCCAGCAACAGCCAAAAGAAAATCGGGGATGCAGCCTTTGTCAATTACACCCCAAAACTATGGAACACACTACTGATAGATGTCAGGGAAGCCAACTCACTAAATACTTTTAAAAACTTATCTCTTCACTTTAGCCTTTAACTAGGTTTTCCTTCAGTCAGCTTCACGCTTACGCACTACTGCACTTGATTTTATACATTCTATGTATTCTGTTTTAACTATTAAGTCTCAAATTACTACAACTGAGGTATGCATTCTATGTATTGTATTTTCACTTTAGTTTATCTTATGTTTATTAACATTATCAAAAGGGTTTATTTTCCCTCTGAAGTTCATTTTATGTCTTTTATGTCTTTCTTGATGTGAAGCACTCGATGCATGTAATTTCATTGAGCTGCACTTTGGATGCATTTTTTGTATGAAAGGTGCTACACAAATACAATACTAATATACAACTTATCATTATTATTATTATTATTATTATTATTATCATTATTATTATTATTATTATTATTATTAAGTATTCTGTTTTAGACATCAGTGGGCTTTATCTTCCATCTTGTGTAAAAATGGCAAAATACTTTGAGTTTTCACATATTAAGTTTCAAATTACTACAACTGAGGTACGCACTCTATGTATTGTATTTTCACTTTAGTTTATCTTATGTTTATTAACATTATCAAAAGGGTTTTATTTTCCCTCTGAAGACATAAAAGACATTTTATGTCTTTTATGTCTTTCTTGATGTGAAGCACTCGATGCATGTAATTTCATTGAGCTGCACTTTGGATGCATTTTTTGTATGAAAGGTGCTACACAAATACAATACTAATATACAAATTATTATTATTATTATTATTAATATTGTTATTGTTATTATTATTGGGTAGATATGCAGAATAGGAATTTCAGTGTTATTACTGTGTTTTGGTGCTTTATGGTTCCTCATAGAGGTGAACTTTTTAGTTCCTCAGATACACCTGAATCTCTTCACCACTGGTCCATTTAAAGGGTCAGTTCACCCCTTTTTCTCTTTTACTTCTTTTGTATCTCTGCATTTAGATAGTTTTAGATTGTTAGATTGTTGTCTCCGTCTCAGTACTGTGGCTCATTAAGAAACTTTATCAATTAGGTTGATTTGTTTCCCAAAATATGATGGATACAATTAGCCTACATTATTTATCCAGCTGAAAAACATTCTATAAATGGGGGAAAAAAATAAACAGTGAGCAGTTCATTAACCATACCTAAAGGTTCTATGTGTAAGAATTGTGAAGCAATTCACATGTATTAATCATTTTTTATTGCCAATGTATGTTGTAACATAACGTAGAAAACGAGACCTTCCCCAACTTTCTCGGTTGTCTGTAACAGCCTGTGGACTGATTTCTATGTGAAGGACCTGTGCCGAATTTTCAGCAGAAATCCAAAGGATGTGACGTTTTTGCACACTCCCGAGTGCCTTGCCTTTCTCCCACTAATGTCAACAAACAATGTCAACCCCTTTTGCTTTTTCTGTTGGTGGTCACACGTTTATGGGGAGGCTGACTGACTGGGAGTAAGAGATGCTTTGCTGAAACACGGTTCAGATCTTTTCTGTTATTATGAGAAGTGTAAGAGAGGAAAAGGACATAACCTGCAATAGTCTCAGGCCGCTGAGCAAGCACGCACGTGAGTGTGACCAACAGGATGTTGACTGCAGGAATTTCTGACTCTTACAAATAGAACCTTTAATCAGTGTACACAGCATAGAAAGTTTTGAGTGTGTATGAGAAACAGAGTAAACAAGAGATGAAAAACTGCAACTTCATTGCTGTTGTTTGCCAATACAGAGCAATTTGTCCCCGTTGTTGTTGTTCTTTTTCAGTTTCTTTATAGCATGAAAAAGATCTGCAGTGTTTTGGTTAAGTGTCTGAGCTGACAAATAACATGACGTTAAGAGGCTTGTGATAAAAGCTCACCCAACTTCCACCAGGTCCCATATCCAAGTCTCAGGGAAGAAAGAGCGGGCCGTCTGTATTGGTGGAGGTGGACCTGCATCTCCTCTTGGTGCTGAACCAAGGCTAATTGTCCGATAAAATACGTCTGAAGAAACAGGACAATATTCAATCAGAATCAGTGGTCAACTTGAAACAGTGAACATTCCTGAAGTTATAGCTTGTAAATGTTCAGCGTGTGTCTTACTTGGTCGATCGTAATGATGACTGTAGTATTTTGTTCCCTTAAAGTTCACACATGATGGCATCCTGATGAACAGATTTGTTGCCATCTTCAGGCCCATTTTCTACATAAACCACCAACATATAAAGATGGCACTTCAAAGCTGGGTCTGTATTGTAGTATTCATTATGCAGTTTGTTATTCAGTATCTTCCATTGCATTTTCACAGCAAATGTCCTGCCAGCAATTAATTTAGGAATTGGTGCATAATGATTACCTGGAAAACTGTGTAAGCGTCATCTTTTTCGCCATGTCCAGGGTACGGCAAAACATATCTTCTTTGTCTCACATTTATACACGCTACAGGATCTTCAACATCATGTGGAATACCGGATGCTTTTTTATCAGGCAACAAGTCAAATATCTGAAAAGAAAGAAAGATGAAAGGCTATAATTTGTGAAATATTTGCTGTTGTAAACACTGACCAATATAAAGGTCTTGACAGACTTTCATAACAAAATGTTTCAGTTTGGAAAGTATTTCTGTAAAAATATCTCTGAACCTACACTAACACTCCATTCATATCATGTGGGAAGGAAGGCAGTAATGGGAAAGATTCAGACATGTTAGGACTTGTGTTCAAAACATCAGACAACTCACGACAGCAAATTTGCAGGATTAATAATAATAAGTGCAATCCATATGTAGCAGAATGGAAATGTATTCCAGTCTGGTTTGAGCAGGCCTGTAGTCTCTTAGCCTCTTGATTACTCAGCGATCTCGAGCCAATCATTGTCTGTGGGCACCCTGTAAAGGCAGGTAGTTATTTTCTGGGTGCTCCCTTGACACTGAACGCACGCCCCGCCTCCGTTCACCGGACTTCCGCAACTGCTGCAGGTATGAGAGTAGTTTCTGTGCTGGTCCTCAAAGTGTGCTCCCATGCTGTTGCTTATGTTAGTTTATGGATCCCTCCGTGGTGACTCACCTCCCTCAGAAGTGATCCCCTCATTGGACTGCTGTCAGTAGGTTCACTTCTCTCTCGCACCACAAAGTTTATTATGTTGCGTGTAGTGTACAGGTGTTTCGCTTCTAGGTCCCTGTATGTAGTAGCAGCATAGGCTCCATAGATGCTCTCTCTCTCTCTTCCTGAACTTACAGACGCTGCCTGATTGGTATGTAGCCTATTATGGTGTCAGGTTCATCTTCTTTTTGGCAGCTGTCTTTCTCATTTTAATTTGATTTTTCATTATGTATTACAGGACTGTGGGCTCTGGCCAGCCATATAGCAACTTACTCGGGAGCTGCTGTTCTTGCCCACACTGCAAGAACACTGCTGCTTTGCCTATAATTAGCGTTAATAATCATTGTCTTTGTTTTCGATTTGTTTGGTCGGGTCTGCTGCTGCTGCATTGAAGGCCGGCAGTACCACGACTAGAACTCTTTTTAGCTGAGTCGTTTTAATGGTGTGGGTGTGGGTGTGAGTGTGCGTAGTGAGCGGGGGGTTTTCTTTTTTTGTTGTCATCATTTGCTTATTCTCAGTTTTGCTTAGTTTAGTTCATTTATTTGTCTCCACTTTATAGCTTATATAATGATTTCATATCACTAATATTGTTTTCATAGTTTATTTTGTTGTTTGCTTATCCTCAGTTTTGCTTAGTTTAGTTCATTCATTTGTTTTTACTTTATAGCTTACATAATGATTTCATATTACTAATATTGTTTTCATAGTTTATTTTATTGTTTGCTTATCCTCAGTTTTGCTTAGTTTAGTTCATTTTGTCCCAACTTTATGGCTTATGTAATGGTTTCATATTTATAATCTTGTTTTTCTACTTTATTTGGTTTATTTGTTTATCTTTCCTAGTTAGTTGTACAAGTACAGGGCTTTCGTCTTTATGCCCTGTAATGAATGTTGTTTGGTATTGTCTATGTGTTCATTTAGTTTAGTTTTGTTTGTTGGTCTATTCTTTTCTTTTCTTGTTTTGTTACATCACCAGCGGGAGGCCCTTTCCTATAGCTGTTGATAACCAGTGTGAAGCGTTTCAACATTAGGGCAACTGTATGGTGGTTTTGTTTGTTGGTTGAGCACTTTATTGATTTTGTATCCCTTTTTATTTTTCAGGAGCTGAGCGCCCATGGTGGTGGGGTTGGTGACTGTAGGTGATGGTTCCTCCTTTTTCCTGTGTGCTGTGTTTAACTGAGCATCCCTGGGTTTGACCCTTCACCAGTGTGTGTGTGTGTGTGTGTGTGTGGATGTGTGTACAGGTGTGCTTTGGGGTGACTCTCCTCTGGACACCTTTCCTACCTCCCCTCCACTGGTAAGCCTTGGCACTGAATAATTCCCCTGCCCCTCTTTTTAATATCTGTGTGATCGGTACGTTTAATAATTGTTTTTTTTTTACTAAATTTTGCTATTGTTAAAAATAGAGAATTGATGCTCTCTCTCTCACTTCTTGGTGTAATGAACCTATTGCCTTTTGAGTTAATGCTACTGGTCTGAGGTAACACTTGTCCCTGGGTAAAACCCCCAGGGTGGCGTAGTTGGATCCTTTTGATAACACTGGTTAGTGCCCTTTAATCCCTATTCCTCTTGTCACAGTCTGGCGTAGTTGGCAGGATTCACTTTTTGAAAGCAGAGACGTGTGTTCCCCTCTTCTTTTTTTGTTCTTTCTTTGTTTTGTTGCTTGTAAAAAAATAAAATAAAAAAATAAAAAAATTGTTAGCAGTATTGTTTAATCTTTTTGGTTTTTTTCTTCTTTTTTTTGGTTTGTTTGTTCTTGGTTGCTTAAAGGCAAAGCAGCAGCTAATTTCTTGTGGATCTGTAGGAAGTCCTGGTGAGGTTGTATCACTCTTCCCCACCAACTGTAGAGCTTCCCTTCATTGATCAGGTTGTAGTTATGGAGGAAGAGTTTCGAGAATTGAGGGACCTAGTTGCACAGTTAAAGGCAGATAATGAGAGGCTGCGCCAGGAACAGGTTGCCGCTGTGCCTGGCCCTACTGCTGGGCCTTCTACTTCTTCTGCCTCAGATACTGCTCCTTCCACTGCTAGTGCCCCTGTCACAGAGAGACTGGTTTTTGTGCCCCGAGACAGGAAATGTCCCATGTTTAGGGAAAGATCAGGCATAGGTTTGACTGAGTAGATTGAGGAGGTGCAAGCCTGTATGAGGGTGAGACATTTATCTCTATCAGATCAGGCATTTTTTCTGTTCGATCGCTTGGAAGGGCAAGCACGCGAGGAGATAAAATATCGCCCTAGTGCAGAACGGGGGGACTCAGCCAAGATCATTGCTGTGTTACAGGAGATGTATGGGTGTTCTGAGTCCTATGTAGCCTTACAGGAAGCTTTTTTTCCAGAAGGTAACAGTAAGGGGAGACTCTGCAGTTCTCCCTTGCTTTGATGGGCCTGATGGAAACAGTAAAGCAGCGTGCACCTGGTGGTATGCCTAACGCTGATGTTTTGCTGCGGGACCAGTTTGTTGAGCATGTCCTTGATGGTGCCCTCCGTTGCAAGCTAAAACAGTTTGTGCGCAGACAGCCTACGGTTAATTTACTTGATGTTAGGGGAGAGGCAATCAGGTGGGAATGTGAGGGTTTGCCAGGTGGTGCGAGGGGTCAAAGTCACTCTGTTCCTTCAGCGTTTGGTATTCAGTATGGTGTCCAGAGTGGTCCTCAGGGGTGGGTTAATCCCCCCCAGGTAGCTGAGATGGGTGAGATGAGGGAGCTGCTGAAACATCAGCAAGAGCAGTTAAATCAGCTTACTCGAAGCATTGGACTTTTGCAGAACTCTTACCGGCGCAGCCATTCACCTCGTAATGGTCCCATAATATGACAGTGCTGTCAGCAACCTGGTCATTTTGCTAGGGAGTGCGATGGGGCACGTGTTCCTCCTCGCTCCCAGCACTCCTTGCATGCTCCCTCACAGTCTGGTAGGCAGTCTCATCCAACTCAGGCTTCGGAAAACTAGCGCCCACCGGATTGCAGAGCAATAGTTCAGGTGGGGCATCTACTGGCTCAGGGGTTGGTCCCAGTGATTTGGAGGATAGTTCCAAGCTAATGTCAACTTGGACAAGTCCTCATCTAGATGTGGACATGGGTGGAGTTAAAGTGCCTTGTTTAATAGATACTGGTTCCATGGTGTCTACAGTCACAGAGAGCTTTTTCCTCCAGCATTTTGAGCCGTAGGGTTGAGAGCACCTTCACGCTTGTCACTGGTTGCAGCTTAGAACGGCCAATGGGTTGCCTATCCCCTACATTGGCTACTTGGAGCTGGATGTTGAGCTCTGTGGTAAGTTAATGCCACAGTGTAGGGTGTTGGTGGTGAAGGATTCCCCCGGTGAGTTGTCCTGTCAGGTCCCTGGTGTTTTGTGATTCGCAGATGCTACTGAGAGCTCTTTGGGCAGCATGGCTTGGCCTTGTTCTCTTTGCCCTCTCTATCCGAGGCCCCAGAGTCAGTTGTGCAGGCGTTACAAAAGTGCCATCGGGCTAGTGTGCAGGCCCCTCAGGATACTCCAGGCAAGGTAAAGGTTCAGGGTAGAAAGGCTTGTCGTATCCCAGGTGGTGTGATGAAGGTTGTAGCAGCCACGTGCTCGGAGCAGTATTCAGGTACTACTGTGTTGTTTGAGCCCCTGGACTCTGGCTTTCCCGCTGGACTGCTTGCGTCCCCTGCTATAGTTCGGGTGACAAGGGACACAGCCTACATACCAATCGTTAATGTTGATTCCACTGACGTGTTGCTCTACCCCCGCAACATTGTAGTTGTCAGCTTGCCCACAGGGGTCACTGAGGTGCCATCTGGTGTAGCTACAGTGGGGTCTCAATCTGTTTCTCGCACTGTGCCGGATCAGATAGAGGCCATGGATTTGTCCCCCTTGCCTGCATAAGAGCAGGGACAGGTGAGGTCACTTCTTAGGAAGTATACCTCCGTGTTTTCTGTCCATGATGGGGACTTGGGCTGTACTAATCTGATAGCCCATGATATCCCCCTCTTAGATGATGTTCCTGTGAGGCAGCGCTACAGGTGCATACCCCCGTCAACTGCTAGAGGCACAGGTGATCAGAGAGAGTCGCAGCCCCTACGCCTCCCCCATTGTTCTTGTCAGGAAGAAGGATGGCAGTCTGCGCATGTGCGTAGACTACCGCCAACTGAACAACAAGACAAAGAAGGATGCCTTTCCTCTGCCACGCATTGAGGAATCCCTGGATGCGCTGACGGGTTTTCCACCATGGACTTCGCCAGTGGGTATAACCAGGTTCCAGTCACTGAGAAAGACTGGCCCAAGACTGCGTTCTGCACTCTATTTGGGCTGTTTGAGTGGAATCGCATGCCTTTTGGGCTCTGTAACGCCCCCAGCACCTTTCAGAGATTAATGCAGCAGCTATTTGGAGACCAGCAAGGCCAATCATTGCCTCTCTACCTTGATGACATTGTATTTTTTTCTTCCACAGTAGAACAACATCTGGAAAGGTTGGAGATGGTGCTGGGTCAGCTCAGCAGGAAGGTCTAAAGGCGAAGCTCACCAAATGTGCATTTTTCCAACAGTAGGTGCATTACCTGGGCCATATGATCTCCGACAAGGGTGTCTCCACAGATCCAAGCAAGGTAGCAGTGGTGGCTAACTGGCAACCCCCCACTACTGTCTCAGAGCTGTGGTCTTTTCTGGGGTTCGCTAGCTACTATTGCCGGTTTGTGGAGGGTTTGGCCAAGTTGGCGGCCCCGCTACATAGGCTGGTGGCAGAGCTGGGGGGCACAAGGTCTAAGAAGAAGGCAGAACTGGGTTTCATTGGGAACTGGACAGAAGAGTGTCATAGAAGTTTTGAGGCACTGAAGACAAAGCTCACCATGACACCAGTGCTTGCCTATGCTGACTTCTCCCTGCCCTTTATCCTGGAGGTGGATGCAAGTCATAGTGGACTGGGGACAGTGCTCCCACAGGATCAAGGGGCAAAGTCAGACCAATAGCATATGCCAGCCGAGGTCTGAGGCCCACAGAGCACAACATGCTGAACTACAGCTCAGTGAAATTGGAGTTCTTGGGGCTAAAGTGGGACATGACGGAGAAGTTCAGGGAGTACCTGCTAGGCCACAAGTGTGTTGTTTACACAGACAACAATCCACTTAGTCACCTGTCATCTGCCAAGCTTGGTGCAACTGAACAACGCTGGGCTGCCCAACTTGCATCGTTTGACTTTGAAATTAAATACCGGTCAGGAAGAAGCAATAAGAATGCAGATACCTTGTCTCGTCAGTATACACCCAGTGAGTGATAGACATATGTGAGGAACTAATGTGAGACATTTGTTGCTGTTGCTTTCCAGATATTAATGTCTTTTTTTAGCACCAAAAAAATGTTAACATTTTGTTGCATTGTGTTTGCGACTCACATGAGAAACCTAACAAGTTGACCTCAGAAGATTAGGGTGTGTCTAGGGCTAAATTTAATAAACCTGGGCAGTTCCACTCACTGTCTTGCTCTGGAAGATCTCAAAAGTGAATAGTTAGGAAATAGAAAGCATTACTCTTCTCTTTCCCTAAAAACACATTTTCTCAACCATTCCCAGGATACAGACCATATATAACAACCCAATCTCACGGCAATTCATGAAATAGTCATGAAATTTAATCTTTAGGTTCGTGTACTAGGACATGAATTTTCAATTATTTTGTGACACTCAGCATGACTTTCAAACTAATGTATTTCAATTGGAAGTATGTTTCATGGAGCATGTTCTTTTCTGTCAATCAGGATTTGGGAGCACAGAAGCTGTATTATTTTTCTTATTTAATATTCTTTTTTAACTATAACTGCTACATTATTCAACATTTAACCCCACATTTTGTCCTTATTTCCTTTATTTCTTTATTTTCATTTTATTAGTACAGTCAATGGTCCGTGTTTGTCCGGTGGACATACCGGAGGACCTGACTTATTGTGTGCAGAGCTCTTTTCAAAAATGTTGAGATTTAATATGACTGTCCTTTTCTGAAATTGGGCTGGTCACATAAAACGTGACAAAACCTGACAGTTTGACTGACAGACACACTGAATGTGACAGTTTAACAACCAAAGCAGCAGGATTAAAATCAGAGTTTTTATGAAGTTCTTATGAATTGTTGAGTGTTGAGTGAATCAGGGAAGTTAACATTAACAGCTTTATTTCCAGCCTGTCTGCCATGATGCATCAGCTGGTTTTGTTCCATTTCTTGGAAAGGATCCTGATTAACTTTCACACAGCTCCATGGATTTAGATTTAAATAGCTTACAACCTATTTATGTATTTTTTTCAGTAACATTGGTGGTAGCAGGTACTAACAGGCTAAGCTAACAGTGTGTTAGTGGTGTTGCATTTGCAGCGTTCTGAGCATGACATCAGAGGAAAATGGCCACCGTGTGGGCAGACTTGGCACTTTCGACTCCTGTTTTGACTAAAATATTTTGAAATAAACCAACGTCTTTACATTTTCTTAACATAGCTCATCTAGATGCAGTGTAATTACTAGTTCGGCTGTACTAGAAATTTGATATATTCAGTAGATATATCTTTTTGCAACCCTTTTTACAACCCTAAACCTGAAGAACTACAACTGTGGTGTAGATTTGTATCAAGATTTGTATCAAGCTGCATGGCACGGCTCTAGGGAATTGTAGTTTTTTAAAAATATATTAGTGTTTTTCCTAGAATTGGACATCGAAAATATTGAATTGAAATTACACTGAGGACTTTAAGGGGATGGTAAACACATTTGTGTAATACAATTTTAAATATCTAATTGTTAGATGGGTGAAAATTTATTTTAACCATATTTTACCTATATCTGATAGCGAACCCAGTTGTTGATTATACTCACATGATAGCTGAGGTCAAGAGCTCTCTATAACAGTTGGTCTCATGTCTTTGGCCTGTTTTGTTGCTGAATTATAAGCCTTCAAACATGCGCTAAGGTCAAGGTTCAAAGGTCAGTATTTCAAAGAAGGAGCCATGTAGAATCTTCATACTGACATATGTTACTCTGCAGGTTGAGACCTTTCCAATGATGTATTTGGTTTAGCTCCACAATAAAGTTTTAATTTTCTCATTTCATGGACACAAACCATCCCAGGCCTAGTTTCAGAGAAAACTTTGAAGGCCCAAGATATAAAATAAACCTTTTTGTTTGTTTTTTTCTTTTTTAGAGGAAATAATGACCAAAATGAGTCACCTTCAGAGATTATAATACTGCTGATAATCAAGGGCATTACTACAGGCTTGAGGGAAGGCCTGAAGTGCTTGGGTTAGGGTTGGGGCATAGGCTACTATTTACACAACCCTGGAGATTTTTTTTTATCTTTATGATTCTTGGTTTTGGGATTTATGTCAACATGACATAACCCATTTAATCAGGATCTGTTTTATTAGTCAATGCAAGCATACAAAGTGTCTTGGTGGTCCCAAAAAACACAACACAGAAGAATAAAAATAGATAAAAGTAAGTTAATATTAATAATAGTGAAATAATCTAAATAATACTAAACTTAAATTGAAATTTTAAAGTCTATTTAAATAATAGAATAGTAATAGTTTTGAAATGGGATGTAAAACTTGAAATTAAATATTGACAAAGGAAATGTGGGCTGTGCTATGGACAAAGAAATGAAGTGTATGAAATATATGAAGGTGACAAGAGTAACAATTAAATGTGACATGCATAAATGATTAAATAATGTAACAGTGGAGGTTGAATGTAATGCACATTCTAAAGTCCACTTTGATGAAATATATGAAATAATGAAAGTAATATATGAAGGTGATATGTGAAAGTGCAGGGATTAAATGAGGAATGTGAAACGTAAAGTCTAGTTTGATAATCCTGTCTTCATCCCATTTATATGGCCATATACAAGATGGTACAACATGCTTTATTGCATGACGTGGCTCAATATTAATTGATATGTTTTAAGAAAGATGATTTCATATTAAATATCCTCAGCCACATATTCTTGGAAATATGAAATTAAAAGAGCAACTTCACATTTTACAATCACAGGCTATAAAATGCCTTTTCTTAACAGAGACAACGGTGTGTGGATTCAGGTTGCAGCAAACGGAAGCAATTTGAAATGGAATGAAGTCCACTGACAGCAGACAACCCAAAACAGTAGTTGAACATGCCCACAACACAATGCACTTCCTTAGCCTATCACTATCAAAATCTGACAAAAAAACTTTATTTCTCAGAAAGATAAAGGAGAAATTATTAAAACTGATGACCATAACATTAACCTATTGTATTGTTGAGTTATCAAGGACACTTTTGTGTTTTTGTGTTGAGAAATGTTAAAGATATCATTAAAAGAAAACCTTAACATGGTAAAGAAAATACTTCTGGGCAGCAGGTCCTCCACTCTGCCCACTGGACTTGTCTTGCCCTCCACTTCTGCCTCCTCCTAGTGGGTGTGTGTGTGTGTCTCTCTCTCTCTGGGTTCTAATTGTAGGAGTGGAGACAGGTGTGTGGGAGTCGGGCGAACAGCTGCCATTCATCAGGAGGTCTGCTTAAAAATAGAGTGCAACCTCCTACTCACCGCCAGATCGTAGACTCTGTTCCTACAGTCAGTCACACTTCCAGCCTACTTATTACTGTTCTGTCAGTATCCAGCAATTGCCTGACTTTTGTTTTCTCTGTGCCTGCAGAAGACCTCAGCCTGACCCCGGCCCTGTCTCCAGTCCTACTGCCTCGCCGGCTCAGCCTATCCCTTGACCTGGCTCCCCACTCCATCCCCTATACCCAGCCTCACGCCCAGCCCAAGCCCCTAGGTTCCCCAGCTACCAGTCCAGACCTTGGCCCCAGTCTCCCAGTTTTACCGCCTTGCAAATAAATCCTTTTCCAACCCCACTCGCTGCCTCCTGCCTCGGTGTCTTGCTCGTGGGTTCATTAGCCTAGCCATAACAGGACTGACGCAGCCCATTGACTGTAAGCTAATGATAAAATTAAAATAAATAAATAAAAACAATTATAAAATCTACCTCAGACCCAAGCTAATGCTATCTTACCGGAAGTGCTGCACACTTGGGCTAATGTTAGCTACTTAAGCTAAATTGTGCTAACAGGGTAGGTATCATAATCAAGTAACATTAAACTTAGTGAAATACTGACACAATAGTCCGACTCAGTGTGGGTCCCGGAGCTGGGGAAAGCAGCAGGTGAGCCAACTGTCAATCACAGCTGTCAATCAACGCTTACACAGCAGATATCAAAGCTACTATGAGTCAAAATGACCACCAGCACACTTATTAGAGGGCCTGAATTTAGAGATGGAGACTGTACTCCAACTTAGTACTTCCAGAGAGAAGTTCATGCTTTTTGAATAGGAGTCATTTGGAGCATCTAGGGGCCCTTTATCGTACTTCGGCATTAACTTCAGACTCAAGTTGTGGAAGTTGCTGCTTGTTACAAACCCATTGATGTAACACAGAACACAATAAATAAATAAAATAATCGAATGCATCTGGTGTGGTTGATCTTGACCTTGTCTACATTCAGAGTCTTCCCTGGCTCCTTAATGAGGACGCTCTGGTCGACAGCGCTCACGCCACACAGAGAGTCTGGATGGGCCGTCAACTTCAGGATGCTTTCTTCTCCTGGAACAGCTGAGGACGGAGAAAACTCCAACAACACCTGAAACACACACACAAACAGATGCACCATAATGACCTTTAGAGCTGTAAACCTGCTGTGTTTTGCTCCAGCGAATCATCTGATAGAAGTAGTTGTAGCGACTACTGGCAACAATGTAAAAGTCGCTGAGAGGCTGAGGTTGGGCCTTGTTTGCCGTTTGTCTGACACGCTACCAAAAAGATTCGCTGAGATCAAAAAATAAGTTTAATAACTTTTATTAATGAAAAGGATCAACTTACTATAACGTGCACAAAATATACTCAAAATAATCACAGCGATCAGATGTAAAACAGCGGTCAACAAAAAATATGACGACCCACTCACCCTCTGTCTCTTTCTTACCAGCTGGCATGCAGGTGAACAGGTGCTTATATTAACTATAGTATACCACCGCCCATATGCATGTGACCTGATTATCAATCACCGTGATCGTGCAATAATAAACAAACCAAAATAACCCAAAATATAAAACAAAAAATTACTACTTTGCAATTCATTCAAACTTGAAAATCAATCCATTCATGGCTCCTACACGCCAGCCCCTAATTATTAGGTTATTACATAATAATTACTCACATTACAGATTTTAATAGGAGGCATGAAGCAATTAAAAGCTCAATAATCAAAGTCCATAAATTTACTTTATTTTTTCTTCCTCCCGATCCTGTACATGTGTCATAAGTCAGTAAGACCAGAGGTTACTAGCACATAGTCTTATCAGAGTGATCTTTATCATCACTTTATGTCTGTCAGTCAAAAATCAGAGTCAAAATGGAGGTCAAAGTGTCACAATGTGCATCAGCCACTCCTTATCCAGCTTCGGCCTCCTGTATTAGACAGACTTTGGTTATTGGTCGGTCCAGGCAGCTGCTCTTTGTTTTGATGCGCACCTGACGCACAAAACCTCTCCTGTCTGGAAAGGTTTGTAGGACTCTTCCCATGACCCAGGATTTACGAGGTGCCGTGTTATCCACTATAAGCACTATATCTCCAGGGATGAGGTTGCGCTTCACTCCTGACCACCTCTGACGCTCCTGCAGTTGAGGTAAGTATTCTTTAACCCATCTTTTCCAGAACAAGTCAGACATGTACTGCACCTGCTTCCATCGTCTACGAACATACATGTCTGTCCCCTGGAAGACTCCTGGTGGCAAAGATGGTAAGGTCTTCAAAAATAACAGGTGATTTGATGTCAATGCTTCCAGGTCATTAGGATCTGTGGATGCTTTAGTAATTGGACGGCCACTGATGATGGCTTCCTCTTCACAGAGAACTGTGTGAAGGCCTTCTTCGTCCAAGTTTTGCACTTTCAAAGTGGAATTGAGGACTTTCCTCACTGATCTAATTAACCTCTCCCAAGATCCTCCATGATGTGAGCCAGTGGGGGGGTTAGAAGTCCATTTTATTCCTTTCTGAAGAAGAACACCATTAATCTGCAACTGATTCCACTGCTCAATAGCTGTTCTCAATTCACGCTCTGCTCCAATGAAGTTTGTCCCATTATCAGAGTGCAATTCCTGAACTTGACCACGTCTCGCAATAAAGCGTCTGAGTGCATTAATGAAAGTCTGTGTCCAGTGAAGGTGCCACTTCAATGTGGATTGCGCGTATGGCCAGGCAGGTAAAAATGACTCCATACCTCTTCACTACACTCCTTCTGCTCCTCACCTCAAAAGGTCCGAAATAGTCTACTCCAACACGAGTAAAAGGAGGTTCATCTGGAGTAACTCTTTCATAAGGTAAGTCTGCCATCTGCTGGGACACTGGCTGAGCATTCAACCGTCAACAGATGATACACTTTGACCGAACTCTCCTTATGGCTGTACTGGCACCGGTGATCCAATATCTCTCACACAGTTTGGATAACATGTGGTTACGACCACCATGTCCCACCTCTTGATGAATGTGCCTCAGAAGAATGGCTGATATATGTAAATCCTTAACCAATATTATGGGATGTTTCGTTTCTGCTGGCACAGATGACCTGCTGAGCCGACCACCAACTCTCAGAACACCATCCTCCATCAGTGGGCAGAGTGGAATTCATCTGGAGAATTCCTCTGGAAACCTCTTCCTTTGACTAAACTTGATGATCTCCAGTTCAGCCTTCTCAAACTCCTCCACTGATAGACAACTTGAAACTGTCTTTCTCTTAAAAGTTTCCATGTCCTTCTCCAATGAACGTCTTTGTTGGTCCGTATCCAAGTCAGACTGTGCAAGAGCCATGCTCAATTGTCTCCTCTTCTGACAAACAGACAAGAGCCAAGTCTTAAATCTCAAGATCCAAGCAACAGACTTTCTCAGATGGGTCCAAGAGTCAAAGTAATGGATCATGCGAGTCACTGCATCAACCTCCTCTCTGACCTGTATAGCATTCACTGCAACAGCTTTCTTAACCTCAGGGTCATCTGATGGAAGTTGAAGAGCATCGTCAGGAGAGACAGGCCACTCTCTCAGGTTGAAGGAGAAAATGAGGCCCTGACACCCATGTTGCATTCTTGAGAAATGTATCTACTTTCACACCCCTGGAGGCAACATCGGCTGGATTGCTTGCAGTTTCAACATACCTCCATTGAGAAGGGTGTGAGGCCTTGCGAATTTCTGAGACTCCGTTGGCAACAAAGACTCTGAATCTGGAAGTTTCATTTCTGATGTACTTGAGCACAGAAGCACTGTCCGTCCAAAACACAGAATCCTGAAGATGCATGTGCAGCTCTTTCCTCCACAAGACATCAATGCGACTTGCCATGGTGGCAGCAATAAGCTCCATTCGGGGGATGGTAACAGACTTCAGTGGAGCTACCCTAGCCTTTCCCATAACAAAGGCACTGTGCACTTGAGTGGGCATTTCGTGACAACAGGTAAGTCACTACTCCATAGCCTTCTTCACTTACATCACAGAAATGATGCAGCTGTGCTGTAGTAACTTCTCCAAAGTCCAGTGGTTTCAGACATCTCATGATGTTACATTTCTCCAAATGACAAAGTTCATCCAGCCAACTTGTCCAGTCCTGAGCAACTGACTCAGGTATGACATCATCCCAGCCAAGTGCTCTCCTGCACAGATTCCTTAAGATCTTCTTCGCTGACAGGACAACAGGACTCAAGATACCAAGAGGATCATAGATGGAGCTAACTGTTGAGAGGATCCCTCTCCTGGTGAGTGGTCTGTCCTTGATCACAATCTTAAACTTAAAAGTATCAGACTGGATACACCATTCCACACCAAGTACTCTCTCTACTGGTAGCACATACTGATCCATGTCCAACCTTTTCATATCCTCAGCTCTGTGGCTCTCAGGTATCACAGACAGAACATCACGCTTGTTGCTTATCCACTTTGTGAGCTGGAATCCACCTTTAGTACAGATGGAGACGAGGTCATGATAAAGTGACACTGCTTCCTCCACCAAAGCCATTGACACAAGACAGTCATCAACATAGAAGCAATGTAGGACCTTATCCACCACTTGCTGGCTGAACTGTTCTTTGTTGTCCTCTGCACATTTTCTGAGGGCAAAATTGGCGGAGCTGGGAGATGACGTCGCCCCAAAGAGATGCACCATCATCCTGAAGTCGACGAGATCTTGATTTAAATCCCCATCAGGCCACCAGAGGAACCTCAGCAAATCAACATCTTCCACTGGCACTCTTACCTGGTGAAACATGGATTCAACATCTGCTATGATCACCACTGGTTCTTTCCTGAATCTGGTCACCACTCCTATCAGTGAACTTGTAAGATCTGGTCCCTGTAGGAGTTGAGCATTAAGTGATGTTCCCTGGAAACTCGCTCCACAGTCAAAGACAACTCTGATCTTTCCTTTTGTAGGATGGTAGACGCCATGGTGCAGGATATACCAGACCTTGCCATCACTACATTCCACATCCTCTTCAGGCACCCTTTCAGCATAACCTTTGGCAACAAGGTCATTCATGAAGGCCATATAATCAGCATGAAATGAGGAATCCTTCTGAAGCCTCTTCTTCAGGTGTAAGGCACGCTGCTCAATGATTTTCTTATTATTTGGCATGCTAACGTCCCTTTTCCTCAGAGGTAAGTTGATCTGATAGTGGCCATTCACTTGCTTTGCTGAGTTTGTGACCAGTTCCATAAACTTTTGATCTTCTCTTGACATGCCAATTTGTTCATCCATGCTGCTTTCAGGGAAATCTGCCTTAAATTGCTGCTGCCAAAGTTCGTCCAAACACACAACTGACACTCTGTTGTTCACTCACAGTCCATTGCATCTCCACTGTCTCCTTTCAGTGGTCCGTTCACAGTCCAACCCAGCATTGTCCTTATTGCATAGGGTCCATTATTAACACTGCGTATGACTTGCAATGGTTCCAAGGCCTTAGAAACATTTGTCCCTATCAACAGCTCAATCCCTGCCTCAATCTCAGGCAAATTGACATGTTTTAAACGAGGCCATCTCTGAAGATCACTCTGTCTTGGAATGTTCCCCTTGTGAACAGGCATGCACACCTGTGTGTAAGCCTTGGGCAGTTCACAGAAGTGCTCCTCATTCAAGCCAGCTACCTCCAGGCCTGACACGATTTGACTGCTCACAACTTTCTCTTGGCCCATTGTCCGTAAAAGAATATGTACCTTCTTCCCTGTAAGGTAAAGCTTGTGCATCAGAGACTCTGTACAGAATACTGCTGTACTGCCTTGGTCCAAGAAAGCATAGGTGGTGACAATTTTGCTCCCCTTTCTGGATTTAACTTGCACTGGAACTATGGGAAGTTTACAATTGTGATCACCAGCCCCAGTAAGACCACTTGACACCAGAGTGCTGTCCACTGACACCTCTACTTTCCTCTCAGCTAGCTCAGATTCCTTTTCCTTTGGAGGAATGTGAAGTATGGTTGGATGTTTAAGACCACATTTTGCACAGGAAATCTGTTTTCTGCAATCTTTGCTGATGTGTCCAATACACAAACAGCCAAAACAGACACCATTGTCCTTCAAGAAGCCAATCTTCTCTTTATGTGCTCTTTTCCCCAACTGAGGACACAAATCCAATGCGTGACCTCCTCGACAGCAAAGACATGTCTTCCTTTCAGTTTGAACATGTTCCTTCCCTTTGGTTCCAGGTTGAGTTTTGTTTCCCACAGGGGCTACAGTGGTAGCAAAACTAGTTCCCTTAATTCCAGAACGAGATTGTGGATTGTGCTTGCTTACACCTTTGTTTGTTGTCAGCGATGGAGCATCCTGTATGTTTCCAAACACTGGGTCAGTTAAGATTTTCACTTGTCTCTCAATGAAATTAGTGATGTCAATGAATGTAGCTCTCTGGCTGCGCCTTTCTTGCAGTTCACAGACTACAGTTCTCCAAATGTCCCTAAATGTGTAAGGCAATTTCCTTATAATGGCCAGCATATTGGCAGGCATGTCCAGCTCATGCAAGTATTGCACCTCTTCCATGGCATTACAGCAGCCTCTGAGGAAAAAGCTGTAATCTTGAAGAGATTTCACACCTTCAGTTTTGTTCGGAGGCCATGAAAGAGCCCTTTCCATGTATGCAGATGCAACCTTCTGCTCATTTCCAAACTGCTCCTGTAATAAAGCCTTAGCCTTAACATATCCCCTCTCTGGATCAATGTGCTGGCAGCTTCTAACAAGCTCTTTTGGATGACCCTTAGTGTGCTGCTCCAGGAAATAGAGTCGGTCACTGTGGCTCGCAGTGTTCCTTTCCACACCATCCTCAAAAGCCTTCATGAATGCATGATATTTTAATGGATCACCATCAAAAGTTGGTATATCTCGCTTGGGCAAACACGAAAGACATTGCTGCTGTATCAACAGTGTAGTGATTTCATTTTGCTTCCTCATAATGCCAAGCATGTTGTTTTGGTCTTCATTTTCTGCACCCATATTTGCATATGACACATTTCCATATTGCATCTGTGTAGTTGCTTGAGCATCATGATACACTGAATGTTGCTAAGGTTCATGGCACCCTACAGACATAGGCTTCAAATGAAAGAACTGAGATGGATTTCTCTCCTCAGGCCTTGCTCCTGTATCCAGGTGGTCACGTTTGATTTCCTTTTGTGACATTTGTGGAATAAATGGATTTGCCTCAGCACTGAGGGTTTGTGTTTTTCCTTGTCTTTTTTCCAAATAAGAATTCATTCCTTCCGATTGCTTTGTTATAGAGGTTTTCCTACTTAGGATGCTCTGAGATCTGAACACATTTAGCTTAGCCATGTGTGTAGCAATTTCCTGATCCAGTTGAAGCTACTCCTTCCTTTTACGTAGCCGTTCCTCCTCTTCTTCCAGTTCGTGTTTGTCCTTTAATAAATTTTGTCTTATCTTTAAAGCTGCCAAGTCCGCCTCAGCTTTAAGACGTGCAGAAGAAATACTAGAAGCAGCAGACTTTCTTCCTGTTGCAGAGTTTTGTGATCTGGACACTCTGCTTCCCACATTTGACACACTGTCACTTGGCTTTACATCATCTTGTATATCATCTGTCATGATTATGGATGTAGCCTGCATTATTACTTGAGGTTCATCGGCTATTTGAAGAAAAGACACATCTTCATTGATTTCAACAGGATCAGATTGAACACAACTGTCATTGTGGAGCAGTTCCTCTGGTTCACTCAACCACTGTTCAACATGCTCTTTAAGTGTGTTGCTGTAATTCACAATGCTGGAAAACCATTCATTTTGTTTCCTCTGTTCATCCTCTGGGAGTAAAGGAATCAACATACTATGTGACATGTTGGCATTTTCACAAAGTTGAATTAAACTCTTTAAAAGGGGTTGTACATGAGAGACATTTTCCCTTTTTTTTCATGAATGATTTCATTTGTGGTATGAGCCCTTTAATTTTATTCACAGTCATTTTGCGTTCCTGTTGAAGCTTTTCAATTTTATTCACCAACGCCTTTGCAGTGAGTTGAGCTTTTTCTTTCCCACTCTCCATTTGAGAACTTGCAACACCAGCATTTATTTGACTCATTTTTCCTCTTTTGAGTTCCTTTTCGATGTCTTTTTCAATACATTATTTGTGCATTTAAGGATACATCCACAGACCGAAAGGCAATTCATCCAGCAAACATTTCCACATCAACAGCACAGCGGAAACTTCAAAGAGACCAAGCAGAGATTCCTTATTTTTGCACCACAGTCAGGTTAATGCCAACACTCCGGGTGAGCCACCTCTCAACCGATAATCAATCAGCCAGTTGTCCCCAGCGGACACACGGCAGTGAATATGCAAGCCGCATTCCTTCCATTAATACACAGCTTAATGCGTACAAACACCGGTAAGCCTACCTGGCTTCTGTGGTTGGCTTTGACTGCGGCTCCTGAAGTTGTAATAGTTGACAGCCGGTGCCTTCTTCAGTCATTTACCCCCGACGATCGCTTTGTTTAATCCCCTTCCAATCGATCCTTGAGCCCATGCGCCATCCGGTGATGTTTCTCTTAATGCCGTTTTTTGTTGACAAAAATGGTGCGATTACTGGCAACAATGTAAAAGTCGCTGAGAAGCTGAGGTTGGGCCTTGTTTGCCGTTTGTCTGACACGCTACCAAAAAGATTCGCTGAGATCAAAAAATAAGTTTAATAACTTTTATTAATGAAAAGGATCAACTTATTATAACGTGCACAAAATATACTCAAAATAATCACAGCGATCAGATGTAAAACAGCGGTCAACAAAAAATACGACGACCCACTCACCCTCTGTCTCTTTCTTACCAGCCGGCATGCAGGTGAACAGGTGCTTATATTAACTATTGGATACCACCGCCCATATCAATGTGACCTGATTATCAATCACCGTGATCATGCAATAATAAACAAACCAAAATAACCCAAAATATAAAACAAAAAATTACTACTTTGCAATTCATTCAAACTTGAAAATTAATCCATTCATGGCTCCTACAGTAGTTATTATAATATGTATATAGAAGACACATTTTCTTATTTTTAAGATGATGGACTGATTGTTCACCCTCAGATTTCTGTCCAGGAACAGGCCAATTTGTTTGTCTGGAGGCATGATGGATCTCAGTGGTAAATGGAAATTTATCAAACTTATCTTAAAATGTCATTAGATTCAATCTGTAGCTGATTTGGCTGATACAGGGACAACCCATGTAGCTCATGATTTTCTGTTCTCTTTCTTAAGGTACAGTTACATTAGCCTCTCATCTGACAAAAGAAAGATATGAAATGAGGCGTGCAAGGGGAAGTTGTTATCGTCACTTCCCACTCCCTGCTGAGTTTGGTGCCTCCTTGTGGGGAGTGACAAGGTCCAAGCCTAGATGGGAGATATCATCACTGTACATATTTCCATTTATATAATAATCCATTCAACTTGGGTTGAAGCCTGCACTCCAACATATATCCAATGCACCACTTTAATCATGGTGGTGTATTTAAGCCCTCAGTACTCTGCTCACTCTTTAGCTCCATGCATGCTGCCGCACCACTCAGCCAACTCATGGAACAGCTGGGAGTGGGGAGTGACGATACTAACTTCACCTTAGGGGAAGGTAAACTCAGAATCTGCAGGACATGGATGTATTATAAGAGGTGGATAGGGTGCTGCCAATCAGCTTTACAGCCAATTTTTCCCAGTGGTTACTCGCGGTATTGCTGCGAAAAACACCCCTGCGGCCTAAAAATCATTTTCCCTATAGGCCACCATTGTAAATGAGACTTCTATGAAACTGTTGACAAGACACCCTGAACTGCAAACAAGTTCAATTATGGCTCTTTCTGTTGTGAATTTTTGATCCATGCAGGTTTTATATTTATAAAACTTTCCTTGAGCTGAGAAAAGCGATTTAAAAATCTGTGACGTTGCCACAATGTAAAGGGCCGGGTGGGGCCAGTGGGAGAAACACTGCTGTTCATATTCAATAAGCTACACAGCACAGAAGCAAACTCGGAAGCTAGGAACTTTTTTTGCTGTATGCGCCAACCGAGCAAAGGAGGGTGGAGGTGGAGCTTTTGAAATTCTACATGAACAGCAGTTGCAGTATTTGACACCATATTTTTCAGGTGAGCCATGTGGAAACAGGCATGCAGTAAAAGAGTGAGCAGAACAGTGACAATTTAAGTACACCGCCGTGATTAATCAAGTTGGCTGCCCGAACTAGCTGAAAGACTTTGCTTCAGTTATTATCACTGGTTCGCTTGGTGCTTCCCTCTGGGGAGTGATGAGGTCATAGCCTGGACACCATACATCAGCGCTGTAGTTATTCTACATTCAAATAATAATTCCACGTGAGTTGGTTGACTTGACTGATGTTTTGGTTCTAATGGGGGTAGTAACTATATATTGAGCTGTGGGATCACATTTGAGAGTGATACTGTGGTTTGCAGCCTGTCAGTGTAATAATGCCCTAAATGGGGTGATGTCACTCTGCTAGAACACTGCAATGATACACTGATCGACCATGCAAATCGGCAGGTGATAGTTGAAAAAGGTGAATGTTGAGTCAGCACAACAGGAAATGTGCCCTTGAATTCGTCAGTTGTTCAGGCTTTAAATGAAATGGAGATCGGACATCTGCAGGTTGGTGCTTGTGTGACTGCACCTTAACCACTGGGTTTGCACATACTGTTGCTTTTCACAGCTGAATGAAACCACTGTGAAAGTAGAAGCCTAAACATGAGACTACACTGATATATCATTTTACATCTAAATCTACATCATCATCTTCTTCTTTTTGCACTGACCTTGTGACTTAAGCATTTCTCTGTGGAGAAGTTTGCACTGTGGGCTATTATAGTCTCACTGGGGAGGACAGCATAAGCAACAACCTGGACCTCTGGTGCCATCTCCGGAGACACTTTCAACTGAAAGGACACTTCCCCCTCAGTCACTGAAAAAGCAAACAAAATGTCATGGTCAACCATATAAACCAACAAACAAATTCAAAGGACATTTACAATTTCAGGTCTTGGAAACTTTCATTCCCTGGACCAAAAAACATGTGTTTTGATTATTTCTAAGTAGGAAATGTGTGGATCATCCATGTATCGGCTAGTTGAAGTGCTATAGATTTAATTAAAGTTTCTCTCTCTCTCTCTCTCTCTCTCTCTCTCTCTCTCTCTCTCTCTCTCTCCTCTCTCTCTCTCTCTCTCTCTCTCTCTCTCTCTCTCCTCTCTCTCTCTCTCTCTCTCTCTCTCTCTCTCTCTCTCTCTCTCTCTCTCTCTCTCTCTCTCTCTCTCTCTCCTCTCTCTCTCTCTCCCTCTCTCTCTCTCTCTCTCTCTCTCTCTCTCTCTCTCTCTCTCTCTCCCTCTCCCTCTCCCTCTCCTTGTCTCCTCTGTCTTTCTCCACCTGGTGTATGAAATGAAGCAAAATTCTACTGGATAATATTTTATTATTAAAACATAAAACTGGCTTGAGAGTGTTTTCTGCAAATCTGACTTTATGGGTAGATGATTCTCACTTAAGTCATTTTCAAAGCCAATCTTTACCCCTACCAGGTTCCTTTTGCACTGTGACCTTCTGAAGTTCTTGCTTGATGATGGTTCCTCTGGATAAGATCTGGTGGAAATTAAGAGAAACATGAACTGTAAACTTTCCAAAGAGAGCTGGATGTGAGGGAACTTTGTAAGAGCAAGGTGAACTTAATCCTAGCTGTACTTCTGTACTGAAACTTGGATAACAAAATAATACTCTCGCTGTTCTCTCTCCGTTCTCTCTCTAATCTCTATGATTTTGTTTGCACACCCTTTTCAGTGCATTTTTATAATTGCTTCCACCCAAACCTGTGATGTTGAAGGTAAAAATAAAAAATCAATGTACGAACATGTATGATGTAAACTGTATATATGATTCTTAAACACCACGTGCCATAGAATTCTTTTGAACATCAACAACAACTGACCCAGACTACAGCACAAGGAACTAAACCTGACTTGGTCTCATCAGTCGATTCCCAAATCTTAACTACAATCATGATGTGTGTCTGCCCCTTTAATTTAAGGTTCTGCTCAACTGTTTGGCAGAACACATTTTGAGTCACTATATCTTATTGAAAAATGTGTTGAACTTCACTTGATTGAGCCATCCTTACCACTTGTTTTAGGTATGCTATGCTAAAAAAAAATCCACCACATGCCTTTAAATAGTGTGACTTTTCAGTTCGCTTCCTTACAGGAAGTTAGCAACAAATAAGTCGCTCCAGATATGAGGATGAGGAATTTTCAAAGTTAAGCATATTTTTTCGACTCAATTGTTTCAGAGGTCTTACTGAACAGAATTATGTAACTTGATACAACAAAATAAGTCTAATAAGGGTCAAATAATTTTCTAAAAACATGCTCTACAAAACGGTTTGTTTGTCATGTTATGGTAAAGGTAGTGAAGCTAAACTAATGCAATTAAAATTGACTATTTGCGATGAAATAAAATAACTCTGATCATTCATTGTTGTTAATATGATACATTTAGTTATTCCATTATATATATGCCAAACTAATTTTATAAGTATGAGTTTTTACTGTCTAAAACATGCTTGACTAAACGGTTCAATTATCATTTAGTGACAAAGGTGGCGATGCTAAGAAAATAAATTTACAGTTTTTATGCAATAAAAAAAATTTGTGAACATTCACTGTTGTTAATATATTTAATGTTATTCCATTATATATTTGATGAAAAATTTATATCAGTATGATTTTTCACTATTTCTGAGATGTTTTCAAAGTACTGTGAGTATGGCAAATATTTGGAATAAATACGTGGAAATAATACTAGTACTGATAATACTACCAATTCCATGGTAACAAATTGACATATGTTGGTATACTAACATATTACTAGCATTATAACAGTTCAAGGTTTGTAATTTTGATTTTTTCTTTCTGTGTTACAAATGACAGATAGACACTAAAACATTTTACAGTGCAAGGCAACGCACTTCTCTGGCCTTTATACCAGAAAATCCTCAAGACTCTGATGCTGATCTGAGTGATGATGATGACCAAATAGAGGATCCTGATTATCAGCCCAAACAAGCAGAAGAGAATGGAGACACTTCTATGTCAAGATGGAAATGTCAGTAATGCAATGTTTTCCTGTGTTTGAAAGCAAACCAACAATACTTCTTATCATACACCAGAAAAAAATGGCTCTAATGCACATTTGTGTTGTTGCACCACCACGCAGATGAGCTAGTCTGATTTTTTTCTTCAAAAAGCTAGCATTTTATTTGACTTTTTCAAATTATTATTATTTATTTAATTAATTAATTATTTATTCATATTTGTAAATGTATTTGATACTTTACCATGAAGTGACGTCTCAACTGTTTGGTAGAGGCCTATATTAAAAAATACTGACGGGTCTGTTAAAAAAATTTTTTTGATTGTTGCTATTATTGTCTCAAGCATGAAAAATGCAAAGAATTTTTTTTCCATTGCTTTTTTCAAGGGTTAACAGTAGTTTGTAGTCTCAGTTGTTGCGATTTATCACCAAGTGTACACACACTTTACACCCAGCACTCACCAAACACATCACATCCACAGAGCCCTGGGTCTCTCCTACTATAGTGTATTGGATGGAGATGGGCTCTTCTCTTTCACAGGGAAGTGGTTTCTCCTTCTTCTTCACCTCTAGAAAGCTGACCGTTTTAGAATGAGGAGAAGACGGCCGGACCAAGGACAGAGTGTGTTCTGCTCTCTCATAGTGTGGACTTTGGTATGTTTGCTCCGGGCGTTGTGTCAGGCTAGCCTGGATTGTAGAGAAGAAGTGCTATTAACCAGCTAACAACACAAATGATAAAATATATTCCATTTATTACTAATTATCATTCTTAAAAGATTATTGTCAGAAGCAGCAAGCTCACAAAGAGTCTTTTAACATTGGCTATCCTGTAGTGATGCCTAAGTTAATGATCCTTTGCTAACTCCCTCCTCTGAACACTGTCCAATTATAGCTTAGCAACAGGCAGGTCTGTCAAGCAAAGTCTCTTCAACATGTTGAAACAGTGTGCATAAGACAGTGGTAACAACTCTTACAAGAACTCTTAATTTATTGATAAGCGCCCACATTATCTTGATTCTACCCATTGACTAATGGGCTTCATAATTGAGTATAGTTTACAGTGAAGCAAAGTTTCCTCACAATTTGCAATGTGTGTTGCAAAAAGATGATGGTTAATGATTTTTGACAATTTTTTCAAAGTTTTTAGTTCAGTATTGCTCAAATTTTTGCTTTTTTATTATAAACTCCATCCACTGACTTGGAAATGAGCCGTGATCATGCTCAGTCAATTGTGAGATATACACCTTTTGAGCTTGTAGTGTCCCCTAGAGGCAGAATGACCTTAAATTTTGCAACAAGGTCAGTACTTTATCGCATAAAACATTGTTTTTGTATTATTTGTGTTCAGTGTAAGTAAAACCAAGTTGAATATATTTGGTCTCAGTATATTCTGTGATCAGCGTTTTGTGACAAGAGAGCTGGCTTCTCTCTGTATCTGTTACAGGCATCAAAGACTCTGGAAGGACCTCTACAGTCAATGCAAGGTGAGGGTCACATGACTGATAGAGCCAGTGTTTATGAGATCTACTGGTGACTACATTAAGTGGTGACTGTCAGCTGAAGCGTCGGTGGTTGCTCGTAGTTACGACAGCTGTTGAAAACAGGAAGAGAATGTGTAGCTGTCCCTGTGAATGCCGCATTGTCTATTTTTCATTACATTGTAAAAACATACCTATCTGATTCGTCTTTGGTGTAATGAACCTTTTAACACATAGTGCCCAAAGTTGAGGTGTTCAAATGTAATTGAACAGATAAACATGAAGTCAAATAAAATAATCATATCTTATATTTTGCAGAAAACACTTTGCTGATGTCTATGGCTCCAAGACTTCAGCCAGTCATTGACTGCAGACACTTTGTATCTTCCCTGGTGATGCTCTCCCAGAACTTCACTGCAGCCACTTTCAGCTCTTCCTTGTTGTGGGGTCTCTGCCTTTAGTCTGGTCTTCAGCAAGTAAAATGCAGTTCAGTTGGATTGAGATCAGGGGATTGACTCAGCCAGTTGAGGAAATTCTACCTCTTGACCCTGGTTGCTTTGGCTGTATGTTTAGGATTGTCGTCCAATGAGTTTTGATGCATTTGTCCGAATGTGAGCGCACAGAAGTGTCCTGTACAACTCTGCATTCATCCTGTTGCCTCTGTCTGCAGTAAAATCATCAATAAATGCCAGTGTACCAGTTCCATTGGCAGCCATACATGCCCAAGCCATAACAGAGGCACCATGTTTTACAGGTGAGGTGCTATGCCTTTGGTCATAAGCTGTTCCTTTTCCTCGCCACACTTTCTCCTTTCCATTATTTAGATAGAGGTTGATTTTTGTTTCATCAGTCCATAGTGCTTTGTTCCAGGACTCTACTGCTTTCGTTTTGTATGTTTTTGTGAACTGCAACCTGGCCTCTCTGTTTTTGAGGATTACCAGGGGTTTGCATCTTGTGGTTAATCCTCTGAGTTTGTGGTCATGAAGTCTTCTCTTGATTGTTGACAAGGAAACAATTCTGTCTACATCCTAGAGATCAGTGTTGGACAAGTTACTCAGGAAGTGTAATAAGTTACTTTTTACTTATTACTAAGTAATAAGTTACTTTACTTATTACTTGGTATCAAAAGTAATTAGTTACATTACTCGTTATATTACTTTCATTACGAACGAGTGAGCTAGAGAGTGGATGAGGAGAGCACACAGTGGCAAGGAGGAAGCCGGTGAGATCCAATGAGAGGAATAAAACATTATTTTCTGATTGTTTCACTGTGGTTACATATAAACAGGCCCACCCCACACCTCTAAACAACCCTGCAGAGGTGCCCCGCAACGCCTGATAATGGTGCCACAGCCGCTAAATACACATCATACGTGTACTATGGAAGTAAGGTAAAAAGAAAATAAAATAGAATTACCATAGTTTAAATTTTTGTTTTCATGAGTGAAAAGACTAGGGTTGTGCAGAGAAACCAGTATTTGTACCTGTATTTGTTGAGGCAGCAAAATCATTTGTATTTCTATTCAAATAAAAGAGGCTTCAAAATCCTGCTTTTGTTTTAATTATGCTTTTAATTTCAGAAAATTAAAGTGTTAAAATAAGTATTCATCTACCTAAGGAAGGAGGTCCCCACAGTGGGTCTCAAACTGGACTGCACTTTGCAATTGGACTACCTCATTAGTATAAGTGAATTATTTAAACAGCATTTGTATAGGAATGACTCTGTCCCAAGCTTTTTGATCCATATAAGCGGTTGGGCATTGTAACCGTGATCACTATAAGTGATCTTATGTGTTTTGACTACTGATGTTTGGATAATTGTACTGACTGCTTTAAAAACAAATATTGCAGTAAGATCTCTTCCCTCTTATCATGAATGGTGCAATGCAACAAATCTGCCCAAATAAATTCACAAAAAAATAAGAGGTTGAGAAATATAGGCACACCCTCACGATGACATCTGGAAGGCCAGCTGTCATCCTTGATAGGGTGTCTTTCAAGGCAAGTGTCCTCGACATCAGGACACCAAGGGTTGGTCATAAAGTCTCATAACAACAGTTTCCCCTTGTAAAATGCTGCTGTAAGCGACTTCATGATGGTGCAGTACTCCTGCAGGAATTGGTAATCCTTGTCATTGAGGCACTTATTTCCCAGTCTGACACACAGGCTATTCAGCTCGTTCATGAGAATTTCGGTGATTCTGGAAATGGCCTCATAAAAGGAATTCCACCTTGTGGATGACAGCACCAGTAGCTTTCTGCAGCTAACTTCCTCCATATGTTCTGATGCAAATGTAGATTGACTTGCCTTGGTCCAAAGAGCTGTGCATTTTCACAGTACTACTCCTATACACAGCCTTGGTGTCTGCACTGGCAGTTAAGTATTTCACCGGTGGAAATTAGGTAAATTGTATGTGATACACACCAGTAATGAGGGGGAGGAGTAAACTGATCAGTCTCAGTGGAGGGAGCTTCTGTGAAATCTGTAAAAGTGACATCCTCGTCACTTTTTTCTTCGAGTTCAGAATGTGACAGGCTTTAAATGCCTTGGCAAAATTTGATGCATAGTCTGTCTCAGTGGCTACAATTTTGCCAAGCAGTCCATATGATGAATGAATTTGTTCTATCTCTGTGCCAATAACATCAAATGTGTGCCTGCCTCTGATTCCTTAACATGCTATGGTCCAAAGTTAAACTGTTGATCCAGTGAACTGTTACACCCAGAAAGCTTTTGTTGTTAGCTGTCCAGATGTCAGCTGTAGTGGAAACATAGTCTACCTCTCCGCATGTGGCCTTCAAATTAGATGCCATCACCGCATTTTCTCTTGAGGTAGCCAGCAAATGTCTTTCTGTGTGGCAGCTTGAAATCGCTCTTTGTTGGTATTTTCTCTGTAATGCGTCTAAATGAGGGTGAGTCAACTGTGGAAATAGGTAACATTTCCACTATGATATACTCAGTGACGAGCCTCTTCAGATCTTGTCCACTTAATTTCTCTCCACCAACACGTCCTGCTCTGAAATCCAATTTCTGTTGTTTAGCCAGAGTGCTTGCATCACTGGCAGTAAGTAAGTAAAGTAAAGTTTATTTGTATAGCACCTTTCACAGATATAAAATCACAAAATGCTTCACATTAATGAAAAATATCAACGATAACAGACAGTGCAGGGCTGACAAGTTAAAATCACAGCAACAACAAACAAATGAGGACAGAGACACACAAACAAGTACAAAAGTTCCAAAACACAGACAAGGAAATAAGCCACTATTCAGACAGGCTAACCATGAGCCTAACTGAATAGGAACATTTTCAGCTGCTTCATAAAGATTTCACAGGACTCTAGGAATCACAGTGATAAGGAAAGAGTATTCCATAATTTGGGTGCAACAGCTTGAAAAGCACAGTCACCTGGGGTTTTATAGGGCTTGAGGGACAGTCAGTGATAAAAAGATAGAAAGAAAGATAGAAAGATAGAAAGAAAGAAAGATAGAAAGATAGAAAGAAAGAAAGAAAGAAAGAAAGAAGAAATAGCAGCAAAACTTGTAAAAGAAATTATAGGTCTCAAACTCCATAATCACTTTCCAGAAGGCCTCAGTAAACATGAGAGGTATATCATAAAAAGAAGAGCTTCACATTTTGTGCTCAAGGGTTAGTATTGATGTTGGTTAGTATTGATGTTGTATACCATCAATCACAATAATGACATTTGTTCTTTTGTATTAAGATTACATTGAGCTTCTCTTTGACCAGATGGACTTCTTCATTACATTTGCTGGAGAAGAAGAAACAAGCAAGAACATTTAGGCAAGGTAGTGCTATCAGCAGCTATTTGAAGAACTGAGCTGCAGTAGGTATGGATCATACTGTGGTGTGGAAAAAACTTGCGGTGATCAGCCCCTATTACTGGACTAGAATGGAAACTGACATCCACAAATGGGTAAGTTAGAAGGGTCACCCTAATTTACCTCAGTTTTTTACATGAAGGCCTACTTACCAAAACAAGCAATCTGTCAAATTGATTCTTCTTTTTTTAAAACACAAGTACATCATATGTGGGATATCCCATTTCCTACACTTATTGTTTGACCAAAGGCCTATGACATACATAAATTTGATTTTTTTTCTTTTTTTTTGGCTTCAGGTTGCTCAGTGTCCAGATTGCCAAGCAAAGCGAGCCAGTCTAAAGGAAAAGACAATACAGCCCAACAGCGGTAAGGTTATTTGTGCAACTGAATGTCCTTGCAGCTAAATATGCCTACATACCACCTGCTTCCTATGCAGATACTTGATTAACATCCAACCTTTTCAGGTAACTTAACCATTTCAATTGGTTGGGATCAACCTACTCAAACTCATAACTGAGTGTGGTAATCGATACATTTGTGTAATGGTTGATTATACGCAAAGTAGGCAGAGACCTACCCTCTGAAGAATAAGTCTGCAGAGGAGGTGACCAATTGTATTCTTGATTTTGTATACAAATTCGATGCATAGCCATAATGTAAATGCTGACTTCTTTTCTACAAATGTAATTTAAAGTACATTTCAGACTCTGTGAAACCCTTGGCATCAAAAGAAGCTTCTGTTGTTCTGTTCATGCATCATGTGTCATCTGCAATTAACTGCTTTTTTTTTTTTTTTTTTTGATTTTCCTTGAGTGTGTCATTTGTTGTATAGATTGTGAAGCCATCTGGGATAAATTTGATTTTGGCCTATTCTGTATGAATAAAATTGGGTTTAAGCTGTTGCGTTACACCATTGTTATTGTCTTGTTCAGTCAGCTGTATAAAGACAATACTCACATTGCCATATTATGTGGAAAAAGTTGTTGGTCAACTAACTCAACTACTGAAGCTTCATATTAGCTTTAGCTGAACTTGAGAATGCATTTTTACACAGGACCAGGGCTGTTTTATTGTGTCCCCTTCTCTTATATTGGAACCACATCAGTAAGAGATCACTTACCTGCTGGTATTAACAAGACAAATGATTACAGCGACCACTAATTCTGCCAAGATACATATGGGCATATGAGTATTGTATTAAAATAGATTACACAACTTCGAAAGAATTGACAGCTTTTGAAACATTGATGTTACCAAATGTCTCAACTTTGCCCATAAGGAAGGTGTTGATTCACTGGTGGTGTTGCTTCCACTCTGGAGATTAAAAGCACTCCAAATTAAGGGGCATGTTGTGACTGACAGCTTGTTACTCTAGCTTTTGCACCAGTATATTTTACCGTTATCATGTCTGGCTATGCTATTAAAATACCAGAATCGTTGACTTACTGTTAGCTTGATGTCTTTGTCGTAGTTAGTTGTACTTAATGAGAAAGTGGTGATACCATCGCTGTCAGTAGTGAGGTTCTGTAGTAGAGGTCCTGTGCGTCCTGACCAACTTTCACTCTCGAACAAGAAGACCAGTGTGTCAGGAATAGGTGTGTTATTGAAGTAAACTGCTTTAACCTGATGAAAACAAAAAGATATAGCACCGAGAATGCACATGGCTTCAGTTACACTGTGTATAAAATCAAAACATCTCTAACATCATAAGTAACATCTCTCACTTACTTTTCCCTCCACATTTGATCCTTTCTCATAAATCTTGGGTGTGTCAATAAAGGACAGCTTTCCAACAACATAAGAAATCTCCATTGTTTTCCCTTGTGAGTGTGAAGTACCTGTAAGAAAAGCCTCCATGTTAAAACCATGTGTATGTCATATTGTTAAAACATTTTATAAAAACAATAGTTTAGTTATTTTGGAAAATAATTAAAACTTGCCTGTCCCCTGCTCTTCCACCATGGCTTTGAGATACAGTTTATCCAGCAGTGGCTGTTTGCCAAGTTTAGTAAAAGTGGACATCTCAATCATAAATGTGGCACAGCCATTCTTTCCTGTCTAGATAGAACAAAAATAAATATATGATATTACAACACGAGCAGAATTGTAGCTGTCATTGTTCCACATCGAACGAGACTAAGAGTCTATATAATATGCTAGCCACTGTGTGAGGCTGCTCTTAAGCACAGCAATGCTCTGAGCAAAATCATTTCGCCAAACCACTGAAGCATCTGTAAACTTCAGAATGTGTCTGTGCAACTGGAAACAGTTAATGTGAACCTATTACTATTAAATAATGCAATCCAAACTAAAGATACATGTGTTGATTTCAAAATGAAACCCAAAACTCCAATTCAGATTGTAATCAAGGAACAGGTCATTGAAGAGGCTCAGTGCTCCAAATATTTGGGTACTATATAGATCAGTTGAAATGTAGTGGTAACATGACAATCTGCAAAAGGGAGCAGCGACAACCACAAGGTTAACCAGTTTAGGGTTTGTGGAAAGTGAATGTCATTGTTCTACAATTCCATGAAAGAGGCAATTATCTTTACTTGGTTTGGTATTTAACAGAATTTAAAATATCAACATCATGGGGATAACCAGTCAGGGGATCAACAAAGTTTTAGGATTCATCCTCTGGGATCTATGAATGTCTGGTACTGGTAAAAGGATTTGTTTGGACTAGGGGATTTAATTACCACAAAGACTTCCAGCTGTACCAGTTATTAACAAGCCACAACATAAACTGAATGCCCCGGTTGCCAACAACACAGAATGCAGGTTTACTTCACACCCATTTAACCACTTAGTAGGGACTCATGAACCAGACATAATACCTCTTGGTAGTAACATTTAGGAAGCACACCTCGCTCAAAGGCGGTGTTGGGCGTAACGTGTTACAAAGTAACATAAAAAAATAATCAAAGGTATGCATGCACACTTGCGCAACAATTGCCTGACCTCTCATGACATGACTTTGGCTAGAGTGCCGACACACACACACACACACTTACGGGAGAAAAGACAAAAATGGCAGAGCTGTCTGAACTTTTGAGAGGTAGAGGTAACGTAATGTAACGAGTGGTGTCATTAATTACCTTTCGCAGGGAGTAATTAAGTAAAGTAATGTATTACTTTTTTTTTAAAAGCACTTGCCTCTGCTCTGACTCATCTGGAACAACCCTTGTGCGATGGTGCATTTTCATAACCTCCGCTATTCCTCCCACAGCTGCACACCTACAGCTGTACCAGCAGGTAACAGGCCACAATATACACTAAATGCCTACAGTTGGTGATCCAAGATGGGGTTTAGCAGGTTGGTCCAATTACTCAGGATCGAGTGGAGCAGCGGTAAGGCCTGCATCTTTTCTTCTTGTTGGCAACCACAGGCATTCAGTTTGTCCTGTTGTCTGTTAGTGGCTGGTACAGCCTTACCAGTAATTCAGTTATATTTATGGTATTGTGTCACTGTTATGTACCCATTTTAGGTTTCACAATTCTGTTCAGAAACAATCAGTTGATTCTTGATTCAATAAATAGAAAAAGGGGCACTATTTACATCATTAAGAATAAAATACTTTTGTAAATCTGTGAATCCATCAATCATTGCAGCTCTTATGTGAACCATTTTTTCCTCCCAACCCTACTTTTGTACCAGGTTGTAGTTCATGTTAAATATGTGTTGTATATTTATATCATGTGTTACGTGTATTTTTCTTATATTTTGTGTCTTATGTAGCTAAAGCAACTGTACCTGCTTTGTCTCCCTGTAGCACGGGGGCTGTTCAATAATGGTGATCCATCGATGAAGCACCAGAGGTCGGCACAGCTCAAATTTAACACTGCCTGGCACAGGCTGTCCATAAGTATATCTGATTAGATGGGAAGTTTAATAAAATCACTACATTGTTACAAAGGACTCACCAACTCACCAATACAGATTTAGTTTTATATCATAATATGTCATGAGGCAAGTGTATCTGTGAGAAAGTCCCACCACTTACATTGCACAGACTTCAGCTTTGATTTCCCCCTCTCCAATGCTTATTTCATCTGATGCATGAACTGTTACATCAAATTTTGGCAAAACTGGGGACAAAATATGGTTGTTATAATTCTTAATTCATTACAAACTGTTGAATGAAAAAAAGGAATGTAACTCACCATATTTCTCCACCTTGAATTGGTGATTTATTTTTTGTCCATCAATCCACACAATGACATTGTAAATTCCTTCACGTGCCTCTGAGTTCAAGGAGTAAGACAGCTGCAATATTTTACCATTGGACGTGGTGTTAAGCCATTGTCCAATCCGGTTGCTTCTAGCATCCTGTTAAATATATCAATAGGAAGAACATGTATTTACTGAAGGTTGGGGCTGGGCAACAGTGGTGACTTTGCTAATGTTAAGTGTCTCATTGACTCAAACATCCCCCAACATCACTGTTAAAGGATAGTTTCAGTTTTTTTTCAAATCTGAATACAATACTGATGTGCCATTATATACGTGGAGATGGGTCTTATTTGGTTTAACAATTCCTACTCTCTATACTGAAGTTAATCTAGCTAATAGCTAAAAAGTTATTCTTTTGGAACGTGACTAAACTGTAAGAAATGAGGGTCAAAATCCATTGTCCTCATTCTGTGCAAATATACATTCCAAAGTTCAAGGTGTTCCAAGGTGTTTTGTACACCCATAACACAGAGATAGCATACTGTGTAACATGTATTATGATTATTGCTTTGCACTTTTCATTTATTGCCTATTTTTTATAACCTAACCTTTGGAAAGGAGAAGGGGAACAACAGGTTATGGAGAGTCCCTTGGGAGCATCTTTTGTGTCAGTAGCTCAGCTTTATCTCTGGGGGACACCCCCAACTCTGGGAGTGATGTCAAAATTAGGAAATGTGTGTCGAGTAACAGGTGGATGTGACTCCTCTCATTGAGACCTGCTGATTGACGTAACAGTGAAGCAGAGGACAGAGACTGAGATAGCCATGTAACCAACCTATTGATATTGGTATTTGACATGTTTTTTTTCTTCCCAAAAACAAATAAATTTTAAAATATTTGTGTGAAACAAATATTTGTGCTTTGCCGAATAATGTATTTGTATTTGGGCACACCCCTAGTGCTTCACTCTTTTACATGTGAGTAAAAAGCTGGTTCTGGCAACAAATCTACAAGCAACTACTAGAATGTATCCGTCCGCCACGGCTCAGCAAGGAACGTTCTGGAGAAACAAAAAGAGGGAATTTCATTCTTAACAGTCTGTAACTTTGGAATATATCGACTCGATTCAGCTAACTGAGGTTGCAGAAGCATTATATTACCGTCAGCTGAACTTTGTAATGCATATATTTACACAGAACGAAGGCTGTGGATTTTGACCCTCATTTCTTACGGTGTAGTTGCGTTCAGAGAGATTAGCTTCAGGTCAGTATGGAGAGTAGTAATTGTTACAGCAAAGACGTATTTCTACATACATAATGGTCAGTATTATATTAACACAGCCTTGAAAAAAAACAGAAACTATTCTGAAATATTTATTGTTATCTAAATATTAAATTGGCTCAAAGTGCTCCATACTTTCAGAATCTACTTATAAACCCTGAATGTGAAAACAAGATATACTTTTAACACTTTTATCTGTCAAATTATTCAATTCATGACAGCATTTGAACTACCCTCAAATGATCCTTTACATTGTACAAAGATTTCACAACAAAAAAACAGCCTAAAATGGTCTCAGTTTGCATTGGATTGTGGATATTTTCATGTTAACCGCAGTCTTACCTCAATTTCAATAACATTGTACTGTAAAAAGAGAGCACAAAGAGATTTGTTAAAGGGTGGATTGTTATTACAGCTACCCAAATAACGAAATAACCCTGAGGACAGCTCCCCCAAATAAAATCAAACATCAAAGTGCATTTCATTGACATCAGACACAACAAAAATGTTACTGTGCAAAGTGAAGGTTCATATGATGTCCTCATGACTCAGTTCATCAGTCTGTTACAAGGATGTGCCACAATCCAGTTGCAGATTACAGTTTACTATGTTTCCTCTCCTTTCTCTTATCATTAAAAAACATCCTGTGTTTTACTTGTATCTCACACTTTTAACTCTTTTTATGTTAATGCAGTTCAATTTTGTTTTGTAAATAACAAATACAAGGATGTTTCGCAGATTCAAATTTGATTCTCTGCTGCTAAATGTTGCAACATTTGAAACAAGTGTCCTATTTGGAGACCTTCAGCTCATTACATGCAAGTTTACCTAAGAGGGCCCTGGTTGTACTATTGAATCAGAGACTCAACAGCAGCTCTAACACTGAGCTATTTACACAGACTGATTGAACACATATCCCAGGTAAAAGAGCACTACCATCTTTTCACTTTGGTAGGTAACTTCTGTTCAGTTCCACTGCACTAGCTGAAGTGATTAATGGTTTTCACTGGGATACAAATTAAAACTTGCACCATTATCATCCAGTAGTACCTGAACTGTTTTTAATGAGGTTGTGACAGACACTCACCAGCTGATTGGCAGGTCTAAACATGGTGTCCAGGGTAATGACTCTGAAATGTACTGAGAGAAATGCAAAGAGATTACACAAAGCCTTCACAACTCATCTTCAGTGTTTAACTCCATAACAGGCTGCTGAAATGTATTTCTTTTATCCAGGCAGACATGATATAATTGTCAAAGTTTCAAATGTGACAAAACTAGAGTGAGACAAAAGTTACTAATAGCTTTTCATTATTCATGCTGCTCTGTCTTGCATATATTAACTTGGAACTATATTTATCAAAATCAATGTGATCAACATCTAGGATCTCAGTTTAGTGAAGTACTGTAGTTGTCTTATCTGTTTAACAGCAGTTCAACTCTTACTTTTTCTTTTGTTATTCCAGTTAAGTTTCAAAGGGGGCCTGAAGCCAATACCTGCATGCACTAGGCTAAAGACTGGGAGACTATATACACACACCATGGATATTGTACTTCTGCCAGGAAAGACAACATACGCTATCAAGAATATAGAAGCTTTGTTTGATAAAGACTTGTATGATACATCCTACATTATCTGTTCAAAGTTACCTGTTTGTCCAGGGAGGTAGATTGGTTTATCTGTTTGGACGAATGTCATTGGTTGATAGACTTTGATCATGACTTTCCTGACTTCTTTTGAGTAAAATGTGTCACCTTGTACCTCCACCTCCAATATCTGCACCTCATTTTTCTGCACTAAAGGAGCCTGTGACAGAAATATAGAGACCAGCTAAATTAATCATTAACTCACAAAAATAATAAATCAAAGGCCTCATTATATTCATTTTTGCTTAATCTGAATTTTTTTTTTTTTTTTTAATCAGGAGTTAAACATTTTAATGTAATTTGAGGCTAAATATCAATGGTAAAAATACTGGTCAAACATTTAAGTTTCAAATATTAAAAACATTCTTTCGTGAAATAAATGATCAAATGAATCAAAGCCTGTCTTGGGAGGTGACCTGAAACTGAACGCAGGTGTGAAACTCTGTGCCAGATGTCTTCTCAAGGAGGGTTGTGTTCTTGTTTTTGGACATCAGAGTGACGGTCATGACCAGAATCTCATTGGGCTGCACGAGACTCGCACAGAATTTGGTCTCAGCTCCAGCTTCGACAACTGCAGGAATGGTTACCATGTACTGCCTACAGCCACAGAAACATACACACATACAGTAGATACCTTACTGAAACTCCAACCCAAAAGATTATGCTGTAACAAGTTACTACAAATGTACACAATAGACTACATGATTTTAAATGTTCAGACTGTACAAGTAAACTTACGGTCCTGCCACCACTTGACCCACAAACAACCAGCTCAGGCAGACAAACAGTGTCCATGTCCACATCTGAATCCCAGGAAGACCCATGACTGACTGGGGTGAGCCCAAGAGTCAACATTTGTTAAACCTGCTCTGCTACACAACCCCACCCCTTTTCACCCGTCACACACACACACACACACACACACACACACACACACACACACACACACACACACTTTGGCTTCCTTGGTGGGAAGCATGTAAACACTACCCCTTTTTAGGGACACCACATTGTGAATGGTTTAGACAGATAGTTAAAAAATTACAAATTAATTATAATTACGGTTATATATCATGAAATATACTGGTTTGGGGACAAGTATTATTTAGTAAAAGTAAAGAACATCATGCTCAAGCAAAAAACAAAGTTCATAGCACAAAGAAGGGTTCACACACCCAAATAAGTTAGATTGTTCAGGGGCTGCATCCCTCAAAGGCTGCATTTGAAGAACAAATGCATCACAGCAGCACAACAAGCCTGTCCCATTTCGAAGGCTCCTTCAAAGAAATGCTGCCTTCTTTTCCAAAATTTGAAGGATCCAATGGATGGATCCTTTGCGGCTGAACCTATCCCAGAATGCATTTCGCACCATCAGAGGAAAAGATGAATGATAAAGGAAAGATGGACAATTCAGCTAACAACTTCAGGACCTTAAGTGCTTATGTCTTTGCCTATTCACCGCCCATCTCTCCTGGTGTGGTAGTACTATAAATTTGTGCTCATCAACACACGATAAACAGTTTCAGAGAACTTTGTTATTGGATTGATGAAGGTAAATTCCATTGACATGATGTGTAGTCAGTGTGCAAAACACATGCACATCCTTCTTGTCCAGGTGATGAGTCAAAAAACATATATGCAATTGAATTTTCTTTATTATATTTAGAGAAAGTTCAACCTTTTCAGCCCAGATTTACTATTTATCAGGTATGATACCTCTGTACCTGAAAGGGAGCACTCAACAGTATTGTGAGTCCTTGTTAAATAGAAACCATGAGGCTGATTATGTTTATCCTGAAAGTTGCTTAACATAGGTTCCCTCTCTCTGATGTGATGTGTTAAAGGATAGGTTAACATATCTTCAAGTTTGTCTCAAAACAACATTCACATGTCCTTATGGACACTGAAACTGCTTTTAGACATTGTCATTGTTCTTCTGTCCATACTGGCCCCATACATTCACCTGAAACCACTCCCAATGCACCAGTCACCAGGGCAGGACTCACTGGCATTGCCCCCTTCTGGTCAGCACTGGACACACTAGAGGAGGGAGCATAATAGGGTTTAAGCAGATTGACATAGAACAGTTTTACAGGCTTCCTACGACCAGGAGTTGAAATCAAATAATTTTGGTCTGAAATACGTTTAACCACTGTATAAGGACCTGAAAACTTAGCCTGAAAGGCTGAACTCACCAACGGACAGAGAGCCAAAACCTCAGCACTGCGATCATATCTCCGTTTCATTTCTGCTTGTGACACAGCCAATGTTTGTTTTGCCAACTCTCCTGCAGCATATAGCCGATGCCTAAACCCATCCACATAGTCAGTTTCGTTGGTGGGTGGATCTGAGTCCTTCCACCCATCTTTCAGCCAGAGGACCCTGGACAGTATGGCCAAACACTAAATCATTGACCCTGTACTCTCCTGCACTACTTCCCGTGCAGCTAAAAGCAACCATGGCAGCCCCTCTTCCCAGTCTCTATTAAGCTCTGTGCAATATGCACACAAAAGAGACTTGAGTGTCTGATGAAAACTCTCCAAAACACCTTGACTCTGTGCGTGATAAGCTGACGACTGGTTATGCCTGATCCCTAGGAGTTTCAACACTTGGGCTAACAGGTGGGAAGAAAAATTAAATCCCTGGTCACTCTGGATGACTCTGGGAATACCAAATACAGATATGAACTGTGTCAGAGCTTTAACCACAGACCTTGCAGTTATTGTGTGTAAAGGATAAGCTGCTGGGTACTTGGTGCTTTGACACATGACAGTCAACAAATACTGGCAACCAGACCTCGCACGAGGCAGCAGCCCCACACAATCAATGATTAAGTACTCAAATGGCTGACTCATAAGTGGAATCAGCTGCAATGGAGCTGGTTTAATGACCTGATTTGGCTTACCAGTCAGCTGACACGTACTACAGGTCTTAATGTGCGGAGAAACATCCTTTTTAAGTCGTGGCCAAAAGAAATGACGCAAAATCCTGTCATGTTTTACACTTAATTGCCCTGACTCATCATGAGCAAGTCTCAACACATGGCTACATGGCCCAACAAAATCCTCACCATGGGGCACCCACTTCCTTACCAAAATACCATCTTGAAGAAAGTAACCACTGGCCACATTTTTCAACTCACTTGCTGATAGGACAGACCTAAACTGCTCCTCCAGTGATGGATCAGCCCTCTGTTCACTCCGCAGCTCACTGTTAGACACAGACAAAGGAACATCAGGTAAACATGGCAAGACAGTCTCAACCTCCCCATCTGCCCCTATAGACCCAGCTCGCATAACCACGCATGCAGGAAAACTTCAGGACACATTCCCGCCTTTCTCAGGTGCTGCCCGGGACCCCTTACCTGAAAACCCAAAACCAACAGGTGACTTACCACCACCCTCTTTGCGCACCACAGGTTCACACTCAGGCTCTCCGGCTTTTATGAATGAGTGTGTGACGGGGCGCCCGTGAACGCTCCGTCATGTCCTAACCGGCGTGCGTTTCTCTCTCTCTTGGCCGGAGAGAGAGCGCCGGTGCCGGGAGCTCAGCGCGCAGCGCTCACACTGTTCCTGCTGAGCCATGCTCCAGTTAAAACTGTTCCTTGCAGGCCCGCACTTGTGTCCCGCACTCCCACAAACTTTTCCCCACTGTCCGAACTCTTTTCTGCATGCTAGGCGTTCGAGAGTGCACACTCAGCGCTGACGCGACACACACACATATACACTTACCTGCTGCTGCTGCCTCTGGTTGCCTCCGGGTATGGGCCAAACTAAGGCACTTCCTGGACACACGATATATAGCGCTTGGTGGCGCGCTTAAGAGAGTCAGGTGACCATGGACTATACCATCGACATTGTATGAACTAATATTTTATGATTTATTTTGGTTTGGGGGTATTTGGGCCTTCGCTGTATGGAGGGCGATTAGTGCCAGTTTTCCTGTATACAAAATATATCATTGATTTTTGAATTTATGTTTGTTGTGATGTCAAATTTGAACGTAGGATACTATAATTTGTTAATTGGTTTGTCCGGGGGAGGGGCCAAGAATATATAAGGGGGAGCTCTGCTCATTTAGTGTTGGTTGGATTTTTGGTCGTGGCTAAGTAACGATGTGGGTGACAAACTGCCAGTGTGAAACCTGTCTTGTAAATACTTTTTTTTTTGGTATTAGGGTTTTTTCCCCACTCCTGCACTGTAAATATTTTTGCCACTCTTGTTTGGGGGAACTTGGTGTGAATAAAAATCACCACACGGAAGTTTCTTGTCGTCTGAGCCATCATTGAAAGCGAACCCGCGACATTTGGTGTCAGAAGTGGGATGGCCAGTCGACGGGGGCGCACCCGGTCCTCAGGAAAACGGACCGGACTGCGCTCACATAAGCAAGAAGTGGCTCATGATGAAGCGGCAGATGAGGGAGCCTGGGCCACAGAGGAGGAGGACGGAGGGGGAGCTGCTGCTCCAGCCCTGCAGGCAGCTCCGGGAGCTCCAAGTGCCGGAGAGGAGCTGCTGGCCATCATGAGAACCTTCCTGGAGGGACAGCAGAGAAGAGAGGAGGGGTTTCTGGCAGAGCTCAGAGGACTACGGGCTTCGATGCCAACCCTGCAACAAGGACAGCCGGTGGCAGAGCAGAAGCCGGTAGCACCTAGCCCAGCGCCCGCCAGAGCCACATTGCCATCTGAGGAGTCGACAATGAGCCTAAGGCTGGACTTACCGACACCAGCCCCTCAGCCACGCCGCAGTTCACCTATGGAGGGATCAAGGGACAGGCTGAGCAGCGGAGCGGAACCCCCTAGGCCTGAGAGCAGACCCTATGGTGACCCCAAGATCCCACAGTACCTGGCAGGAGAGGACATTGAAAATTACCTGCTTCGCTTCGAGCGCATTGCCAGAACATGGAGCTGGCCAGAGTGTGAGTGGGCATGTCGCCTGGTGCCTCTACTCACTGGAAAGGCTCTTGAGGCCTACACGGCTATGGACGAGGAGAGGGCTCACTCTTACCCGGACCTGAAGGCGGCGCTCTTGACCAAGTTTGACATCTTGCCGGAGACGTATCGTCAGCAGTTCCGGTCCATGGCGTTGCCATCCGGGGAGAACCCATCAGAGACCTACCACCGCTTAAAGGGTCTCTACCGACGATGGATTCGTCCGGTGCAGCACACAAAGGAGCAAATCGGAGAGCAGATCATTTTGGAGCAGCTTTTACGTGTCTTCCCTGCAGACATCCGCACCTGGGTGAAGGAGCACGAGCCCACAGATGGACTAGCTGCGGCCAAGCTAGCGCAACAGTACATCAACACACGAAGGGGAGGCCCAGCTTCATACCAAGGTGGTCCCGGTCGTCAGCCTGCTTCCCAGCCCAGACCAGCGGCCAGAGCCATCCCACCTCTGCCAGGAGAATGCCGCCCTGCACCCAGCCAGCACAGTTCCAGTAAGGAGCTCATCTGCTTTTACTGTCAGCAGGCAGACCACAAAGATTCTCTATGCCCCATCAGAAAAGCTAAACTGAGTGGTGCATGCTACACTCCCCGCGCTGAGGATGGAAGGGCTGTGGGAAGGCGGCAGCGTTTTAAAGACATTACCATCAATGGTGAACCTGTGACTGCTCTGGTTGACTCGGGTAGCTTTCTGACGCTGGTCCGTAGGGATTTAGTGCCAACGGGCATTGTGGACTATAGCAGACAGGAGGACATTTTGTGCATGCACGGGGACAGCCATTCCTACCCTACTGCTGATCTGACTGTGGTGGTGGATGAGCAACCCTATTTGATGACTGTGGGGGTGGTGGAAAAGCTGCCTGTAGCTGCCATACTGGGATGGGACTTACCGGTGCTACTTGATGTGCTGCTGGATGTGGAGGCCAAAGACAGTGACGGGGTTAAGGGTTTGTCAGGTCAGGTGAACACCCGTGCCCAGGCCAGATCGGGGGTGACGTCCGACCCATTGCAGAGAAAGGGACCAGATCCAGAACCCTTTTCAGCCCTGGACAGCAGTTTGTTTGAAGGGGGCACAAAGGGCCCGAGGAAGTCTCGCCGCCAGCAGCGTTTTGAAAAGGGGCTTAAAACCAGGCAGCCAGACTGTAAACTTAACAGTCTGCAACTCTAACTTAGCCTGCTTTGTCTCACAACACAACCGCTCAATAGCCACTTTCTTATCCAGCTCAATCCTTTGCCTTTCTAGTTCCTACTTTTGTTTCTCTTTTTCATGAGACAACTGTAATAAAAGCAATTCCTTCTGCTGCTCAAAGGTTAAGCTACCAGCTACCTGCTAATGCCTGAGCTGCCAGTGACTGACCAGATCCCTCTTGCTTAGCAACCAGCTACCCTTTCTCAACCAAATGTAGTTTAACCATATCCTTTATATTCCCTTTACACCACCTATCACGAAGACCACTTAGATCCACTTCATACTCTTCTGCAATTTTCAAAAGCTGATCTTTAGTGCATCGATCCAGCAACTCCTCACATGTGGCAGCAACAAAATCCTCTATCCCTGCCATAATAGACAAGGTCTAAAAGGCCCACAAAAAAAAAAAAAAATACTGAACCAACAGACAGTGTTGTCAAGGTCATCCACTGCACAAAAAGAGACAACAACAATGTCCCCAAACCAATGTGAAGGTCCCCCTCTATCTAGACTGCCTATCCCAAACTTATCTATCTCACTCTCCCCTAGTCTTCACGCAGATTAGCGGTGGGCTATTTAAACACTCAACCCAGTAGCACGGTTAAGTCCCCAGCATGCTGGTTACTCACCTGACAGCTCTGGATGTGTCCCCGAGACAACTGCTCTGACCGCACATCACACAAAAAGAACAAACTAAAAAAACAAACCAACGAGCCCTAATGGACCACGTTGCTATGCCTACACAGGGGAAACTCCACAAAAGCCAAACATACCACACTAGAGGACGATGCAATCACTGCTGATAGCTCACAGCTGCCCACTCATGTCAACACATGAGATACTGCAGGACCAAACTCCCCTTACTGAAACAACAACCAAACCAAACAACCAAATCAATTTTCCTCTCCAAAATGCATCTCCCAAACCAAACCTTACCTCAGAAGGGCACCAAACAACAGCCCCAAACAAATCAGATTCAACTTAGACGAGCTCCCACTTGTCACGAACCAGGCCGCAAGGTCATGACAAAGAAGGGAGTCGCACACAACAAAGCCAATTAATAACCAATTTATTTAAAAAAAGAAAGTAACCTAAGAGAAAAACCCAACCTAACAATGGCATGTCTAGTCAGTGAGATCAGTAGTGTAGGTGAGTGCATGAGTGGAACAGTGTGTGAATGTAGTGTTGTATGGTGCAAAAAAACAAGTCAAATATAAAGCCAAAAGGTGTCTCAGGGAGGAGAGCACCACAGTGACTGCTCTACAAAGGGTTTTTGAAGAGGCACTGGCACCCAGAGCCCCAGGTGTTGCCAGTGTTCCTGATGATGCTGCCACACCCACCTCCAGTACCTGCAGAAATTACAGAGAGCAGCCACACAAATTGAAGCCACAGGCAGACTGGGCAGAGAGGGTCGTAACATGAGGGACAAAATTTTCAGTCCCATTCTGTGTAAAAATGACTCCCCTATCTAAAGGTCAAGTGCTTTTTCTCATAAGACTGATGAATTTTGAAATTAGTATTTGCAAAATAATAGGTGTATGGATTTTGTCTGCCATAATTTACATTGAAATTGCTTTAGGAAGGGATCTTTTGGCAGCCAGTACGGACAGCAGGAATAATAAAAGCCATAGTGCTTTCAATTTACATCCTTTATTTTGTTTAGGACTGTGGCCAAGTTGTTTGTGTTGGGTTAATATTTAGATTTTTTTGCATTTGGTGTTTCTGTGTAAGCTTCTTTGTCTTCCCTTGATGCCTATTTTCATTTTCAGTACAGTGCAGTAGAATATTTTTAAATGAGTTTTGAAAGTTAGTGTATTAAAATATTTTATAGAGGCATTTTTATATCTTGATTACAGACGACAAAGATATAACATGAAATGAGGGACAGAGAGAAGCAGCAAAAGTCCCGGCCAAACTCAAAGCAGGGATGTTGCAGTTACTGGTGGGTGTCTTCACCTCTAAGTTAGCATATTAGTTCAGGAAAGTTGTATTGATTTTGGATGACACATTTCCAGGTTGTTCACCTTTCCTATTTGATATGCTGACTTCAAAAATCAAATTAATTTCAAAACCAATACAGAAGTACCATGTTCAATGTGCAGCTTAACATATTAATTTTGGAACATATTGCGTATCAGTGTTACATACTGGAAATGAGACCTTTGTGTGCATCTGTAGAAGATTTTTTTTAATGGTTTTGAAAGTAGCAAATGAATTCAGGAAGTAAGCAGTGAGATGTACTAACATGACAGGAAATGAGGGAGAGAGCAATGCAACAAAGGTTGAACTCAAACCTGGGATGTTGCAATTTTGAAATCCCACATCCAGGACTTTCACCTTTATGGAGGTTTCATGTCAGTCAGTGTGTTTACATGCACTTCAGTAACCTGGATACCATAAATCCATGTATGTGTGCAGAAGATCAGTAACCAGATTTCTACCCTACACCAGGGCAGCACAGGGCTTTTCTCCTTGTGAAAGTGTCTGAATTGAACAAATACTCAAATGTTCAATGGTGGAAACCATTTTTTTTTTTTTTTTTTACAGGCTACGGAGTTTTAGCCTGATTTTGGATGGCATTATTTTTAATATGAGGGCGCATCGCTCCATGTATTTATCTCTGCTTTCATCTAGCTCCTGCTCTGCTGTGCAGTCCTCTGTCATGCACATCTGTACTTCTTAAGTTCTGATTACTACCCTTGTTAGGGCTGAAAAATCTGCATTCTCCAGGAAAAATCTAGCTGGAAAAATCTGGTTTCTCTATTCTCCTACCTTGATGACTAAAACCAGGTTTCTCATTAACATAACAACTAGGTTATCAGCTAACTGGAGAAAGCCAGTTACTTATACTGTTACAAACTGAAAAAAGAAACTCTGTGAGCATCTGTAGATGATTTTTTAAATTGCTTTTGAGAGTTGGCATATTCAGGAAGTTAGTATAGAGGAAGTTTGCGTGTTGATGTTTGAAATCACACTTCCTGGGCTTTCACCTTCCCAATCCAGTCTACTGAATTCCAAAACCAGTATGTTAACATCCAGGGGTCCGTTTCACAAAGCAGGTTTAGTGAAAACTCAGAGTTTGTTAACCCTGAAATGAGGGAAACTCTGAGTTTTCTGTTTCAAAAAGGGAGGTAACTCAAACCAGAGAAAGAGGGATAACTTTAGCCTGTTTCAGAGAGAGAGGTGTAACTTAAGCTCTTGGTCAGTTACCGTAGCAACAGACTCTATGAACCTAACCTGGTTGGGACCAGGTTTTTCTCAATGAACCTCGAGTTTCTCTCAGTCTCCGCCCTCTTTCAGAGCCACACACTCCATTTGATTTCCTCATTCATTCAGTCAGCAGGCGAGTTTTGGCGTAACCTAGTTCTGCCGTCTGTCATTTAAAAAAAAAAATCATTAAAACAATTAGAGTCAGTAGGCTATATTAGAAGTCCATTAGGCACAGTAGGTGGCGACTTTTTTCATCATCATGGCATGTCCATTTGACAATGATCCCGTGGATGAAGGTGCAGCATTACTGCGCAGAGAATTAAATAGGCCTATTCGTCGAGAGATGGTTATCAGACCGCGAATAGATGTTCTGGCATTTCCAGACCATTATCTTTTTGAGCGCTACCGTTTTACGTCACAGTCAATCATCTACATACACAACCTAATCCGTCCTTACATTTGCAACATAACAAATCGTAGTCATGCTCTCACATCCCAGCAGATATTGTGCGTCGCGCTGCGTTTCTTTTCAAACGGAAGTTTTTTGTATAATGTCGGAGATGCTGAGCACTTGAGTAAGGCAACTGTATGCAGGGCGGTCAGAAAAGTGTGCCTCGCCCTGAAACGGCTTTTACCCATCTTTGTCGTTTTCCCTGGACACAAACCTGTCAGAGCCATCAAGGAGGAGTTCCACAGGATTGCAGGTGAATGATGTAGAGATCTGTTAAATTCATTTTAAATTATACTCTGTTAATGACACTGTGCTGCAACCTCAGACTGGGATTAGTAATTTTAAATTTCTTTTAGGATTTCCCAGTGTGATTGGCTGCATAGATGGCACACACATTCCCATCACGGCTCCCTCACATAATGAAGCCGATTATGTGAATAGGAAGTCCATTCACAGCATAAATGTGCAGGTACATGTAGATTGACTACTGTTTCAAAATGTTAAAGACTGCATCATAGTCCAACTAACATCTGTCATTCTCTGCACTGTCAAGATCATATGTGATGCTGCAAACATCATTTCTAATGTGGAGGCCAAGTGGCCTGGGTCTGTTCATGACTCGAGGATATATCGTGAGTCTAACCTGAGGAACAGACTGCAACGTGGTAAGCATAGCCTAAAGATTTGCACAATATAATTCACTTGTCTCCCTCCTTTAATACACTAATGTATCTACTTTACATTACAGGAGAGTTTGATGGCCTTCTGCTGGGTGACAGGGGTTACCCATGCCAACCCAGGCTGCTGACCCCTTACCCTGACCCTGAACCAGGCCCCCAACAGAACTTCAACCAGGCTCACTGCAGGACGAGAGCCCGGGTGGAGATGACTATAGGCCTGCTGAAAGCCCGTTTCCAGTGCCTACGTCACCTTAGGGTGATCCCTGAAAGGGCCTGTGATATTATTGTGGCATGTGTTGTTCTTCATAATATTGCCACTATTAGAGGAGAGCAACACCCTGCCCTACAAATTGAAGACCCTGATGATGACGACCCCATCCACCTGCCAGCTATCCAGGACGGCAGAGCAGTCAGAGACACCATATGCCATAATCACTTTAGAGTTTAAGTCACCATCATCACCACCACCACAGCAGTCAAATAAAGCCATAATACAAATTTTATTTGGTCTTCTTTATTTCCTACAAATACAAAAGCTAGTTTAGTTAATGTTCCAATAGCTAACATAATTAACATAATTCACCTGTGACCATGAACCCACCTCTAGCTTATGCTCCAGTATTTCAATTTCTAGATCTGCCTTCCTAATCTGGCGGTCCAAGTACTGCATTTCTTTGTCAGTTTTCTGTATTTTTTTCTGCAGGTGTATTCTGTAAACGTCTTTTACTGGTAACTAGGAATACATGAGGACATTAAATTATACAGTTGCACATGAATTCCACAGAATGAACCTCTGGTGTTTACTGAACATCTATCTCACTGTGTCAATCTGTGCAGTGGAAGTTGAGGGACCCTCCCGCTGCTGCTGCCCAGCCATGCTCTGTTAAAAAGGATGAGAATGTGTTAATACTCACTCTAGAAATGTCACTCTATTTTCCACCAGAATGGTAAGAAATGTGAATGGGAAGAGAACTATCAGTAACATATCAAGATGTTACCTCTATAGGCCTTTCTGTATCCACCTCTGTAAAGGCAGCAGAAACAGTTTCCTCGTCCTCTTCATCCTAGATGAGTGATATGTTTCAGTATACTTAAAACTACCATTTGGCTAAATCTTTGGAGTATTGCCTACTTACAGTTACAAGGTCTGTTGTGGCGTGAGGGGGATCCACCAGGCAGATAGCACCATCAGAATCTGTTGGGACAAAAGAAAAAAAAGACATGAAAGGGAAATAGATATTTGTATGAATAGGCTAAAAAAGATATGTAGGCCTAGGCATATTACATTTTATAAAAGGCACTTGTGTCTTGGGGGGTGGGCTCAGAGGATGAGCTCCCTCCAGGGATTCCCTCAGCCACTGGCCTTCCTACATTCTGGCTTAGGGCCAGCTCCTCTGCCTCTGTTAGAGGTGGCGGTGCTGGGCCACCACCCGTTTTACGGGCATCTGCCTTCTTTCTGTTGGCTGAGTAGAAGTCTGTGTTAGTTTAAATATGCTTAATTATTTAACAGAACATGATGTAGATGAGAAGACATTTGTGTTTGTCAAACCAGCATTATGTTGGGGATAAAACAACTGCTCAGTCAAACAGCCACTTAATATTTACTTTACAATGTAAAACATGATGAAAATGAGGTACCCCCATGAGATTATGCCGAGGTCTTACCTGTTTGAACAATGTTTTTATATTTCATCTTGAGCTGCTGCCAAGTGTGCTTCTCCCCAGCCGGATTGCACCTAAATGAAGTAAATTAATAGGCTATACCAATCAAGCAGTTTCCCCCTGTAATATTGTGATTGCAAAGGACTACATTTAAACTTACGCATTGACCCGAGCAGCAATGTTCTCCCACGCCGTCTCCCTCTCTTTCGCAGCTGCAGCAGTGTTGCACTTCCTTTTGAAAATGTGTTGAAACTCGCCGTATGAGCGAATTAAGATTTCCAGTTCCAGCGGGGTAAAAAAACGCCACCCTCCTCTTCCCCGTTGCCATGGTGACTCGTTGAATCGGGGCTCCATTGATGCTGGCTTTTTATAGTTGTGGTGCACACGCTTAACTCCAGGTGAAACTACTCCGAGTTGATTGAACTGACTCAAATCAGCTGTTCTGGAACCGGAAACTCAGAGTTTCCTATCTCAGAGTAGATCAACTCAGAGTTCAGGATTAGACTCAGAGTTTGTTGAACCTGCTTTGTGAAACGGACCCCAGGAGACCTCTGCGGGTAATTCGGCTCCCGGTAAAAACATCTCGAACAATTAACACTGGAGTAATCCTATGCCGGTGAAACTGGTTGTTTAACAACGAAGACAACAACTCCCATGATCCCTTGCTGCTTCACACCGTCATCACACTTCGTCTTTTGTTATTGTTTTGATTGAGAGACCCCTAGCGGCTGAAATTACATATTGTGCGCTTAAATGCTTTCCATCCACTTACAACAGGCACAGATCAAGTAAAGGTATTGAAGTAATGGAATGCTATCTCCTCTCTCTTAGATAAGTTGCAGGTCCTAAGTATGTTATTCATACACAAACTGCAAATTGGTGCAATCACAGTTTGTGCAATCAGAAAGTGTGATTTTGTTCTGTAGTTGTACTTACATGTTTAATAACCTAGGTGAATTTCAAGATCATAGTGACATTTGACAGCATAAATATGAACTTTTCTCAATATATTTTTGATTCATTCTCACAAAGGAGGATATATTAAGGGAATGACATTTCTACAAGTATGGAAGAAATCAAAATCCAGTCCATCCCCAGCCAGAGGACAATAGCGCTGTTAGTCAAAAAACATCAACAAAAGGCATATGCATAATATGGCAGTATACATGACAATTTACATGCTGGGCTGTATTGAAATCAACATCTTTCAACTTTCAACTTTGTCCCTCCTGTCACTGAAAGGTGACAGGAGGGACAATTAAAACTTTTACTTCAATTTGAGCTTGAAACACAGTTCATTTAAAAAAGTAGTTGTACACAATGGCAATTTTTCCATATTTTCCCAATAGAATAACTGTAAAATAGAAGATTTTACAGTTATTATACCACTATTCAAAGTCCCTACATATAAACTCTTATATCATTGTGTTTTTGGACTGTTTCAAATATCCTGAAGGTATATGTTTTGTTGGCAGAAAACTTAGACAGTCCTGTTGTTGCTGTTTGTTGCTGCTATTAATGTATCTATTATTGTTGTTGTTGTTGTTGCTGTTCTGCTTCTCTGTGTCTCCACCCCCCACCCTCTTCTCTCTCTCTCAACCCAACTGGTCAAAGCAGATGGCCGCCCACCTAGAGCCAGGTTCTGCTTGAGGTTTCTTCCCGTTAAAGGGGAGTTTTTCCTTGCCGCTGTCGCCAAGTGCTTGCTCATGGGGGAATTGGGTCTCTCTCTATGTAAATTAAAGAGTATGGTCTAGACCTGCTCCATGTGAAAAGTGCCCTGAGATGACTTTTGTTATATGGCACTATATAAGTAAAATTGAATTGAATTGAATTGAATTGAATTGAATTGAATTGAATTGGTGAAAATTTTTGTAGTGTGTTTCTTGGGGAAGGGTGTGTGCAGTGCCTCGCCCCAAAGAATTGCCAAATTCTGAAATCTTACCTATAGGTAGGGTTTAAGACATCAAGAAAAACCTTTTGATGTGCTGTAAGCCGTCATCACTGTATGAGAACTATCAGCCCACACACATTTATTTACTGGAGAAAACATCTATTTCCCTGGTAGTGACAGTAAAAGTTGTTTGTATGGCCAAATCAAACAGACTAAAGGGCAATGTTACAGAATAGTCAAGTTTATGTGTATATACCAACATGTCTCAATAAGCTCTACAGACAAACAACATTGTGTACCAAACATGACATCATCAGGGGTTATTTGGGGAATGACAAAGCTCTTCCAGAGGCACTAAAGACTTTTTACAACTGTTTCCACAGGCTAAGTAAGTAGTACTAACCAGGACTAATAAATTGCTTCATCATATGTAAAATTGGTAAACTGCATATATTGTCATATATTTAGTGATTTACTGTAATAAGTATTATGTAAGAATATGAAAATATGACAGCTACCAGGGAAAGAGATCTTTATAAGTTATAGGCTGCACAGAAACTGACTGGGACATTACAAAACTGTGACCCTCTTATCAACAACATAGAAACAGGCTTTACTATGATACAGCAAAAACTTTCACAAGTAGAGAACCAACTAAAAGATTTAGCAATCATTCCTTCACCATAGAGAGTAAATAAGCTTGTCAGGGTAAAGTATTCAGATCCTTTTCTCAAGTAAAAATAGTGTTACACCACTGTTATACTCCATTACATGAAAAAAAAATTGTACTTAAGTAAAAATCCAGAAATATTATCAGCAAAATGTATCAAAAGTACTCATTATGTAGATGGTATGTCCCCTTTTCAAATGGTTATTATACATTATTATTTATATTGTTATGTATAATTATATTGTTGGAGTATTATCTAGGATTTTTATCACAAATTATTATTATTGATGCATTAACATGTAAGCAGTATTTTTATCAGGGCTGTAACCACTGAAGACACTGATGTCATGTCTTCTGTATTTTTTCAAGGAATCTGGGCATTTTAGTGACCTGGGAGGAGTTATCTTATTACAGTATTTTTAGATTTAAATTTTACCATGAATGAATTATTTAAAAAAATTATTCCACCAGAATTTGATTCCTGCAATTGCAGATAATGCTTTGAGACAACATTTAGACCTCCATGTTGGAAAATAAATAGTTGAATATTTAACTAAATTAATAAAATAAGAAAAATCTAAACAATTAAAACATTTGAGAAATTTTCTTTTTGGTGTCGGGTGGGGGTGATGCTTTGGAGACTTGGATTCATGACATCAGTATGTTTAAAATCCTGGCTATGGTCCTGATGGTGGAGCAAATTTTAACCATTTTACATACTGTTGGGTGTCAATAAAATGTATAATATATTTTATAGGGTAATGATAATTTGGTATGTAAACTATTAATCTACAAAATAACGAGTAGCCTAATTACAGTTGTCAAATAAATGTAGTGGAGTAATAATCTGAATTGTGGTGGAGTAGAAGCTAAAAGTAGTATAAAACTGAAATACCCAAGTTAAGTAGAGATAATTTTAAAAGGTACTTGAGTAAATGCACTTGTGAAAGGCATAAATATGTTGGCCTATGGTTTAGGTTTTCAGAACAGACAGCAGAGGGCGACAGTGTGTCAGTGTAACGGATGCTAACCGCAGTAAAAACACCAGAAGAAGACCACAGTGTTTAACACATCCGTGTACAGAGGGCCAATTTTTTTTCCTAGGACGGCTAAGTCATGTCCCGCCCTACTTACCTCTGATTGGCTAATACTCGTTACCTTGGTTGATTGGGTTGGTTAGATTTAGGTATGACAAGAGAGATTGGATAAGAATATCAGGGTAAGCCAATCAGAGTCAAAGTAGGGCGGGTCATAACTTCGCCGTCCTATGAAAAAAAATAACGCATACAGCGGATTAATTTCATAATGTGACTGCGAGGAGGTGTTTAGGATGCCGAGCAGCTGCTGACAAACTTCACCACAGTTCACAGCCACAGTAAGCTCAACCTTATCCTTAGTTTGAAGGCGATAATGTAGCCACTGTGTAGTGGAAGCGACAGCTCTAGCTAACGTTACATGTAACTGACTCTACGCTATGTTTACCTCCTGACCGGCTCAGTCTAGTTAGCCAATAAAAGCCCATAAGAGCTTAGATCAGACAGGAAACACTACAACACATGAAGTATACACTCACCGGTCACTTTATTAGGAACACCTGTACAATCTAATGTAACAGCTCTGCCATAAATTCTACTTTTATGAAGCTTATACATTTTCACTTTTTGTTGACGTTGTCAAAAAGGTGATAATTCTAACGTTACTTTATATTTAGGCCTATTATTGAGGTCATAGTGGGTGGTGGTGGGGTAATGTCACTGGGGTGCATTATATTGAATGGTGTTCCTAATATTTTGCCCCCAACATGAATGTTAATGGAGTGGGCAAAATAGTAGGAGCACCATTCAATATAATGCACTCCAGTACACCAGCGTCACTAACCTGAGCAAACAGTGTACATCCTGTTCACCACTTATATTTTCACCACAGTAGCTGTCAGTTGACCCCAGAGGAAGAAGGAATGCCGCCTTTAGTTGGAGCTGAGTTGATCCTGACACCAGTGCAGCTCTACCGATATCTCCTCAGATGCTGCAAACAGTTACCAACAGCAGCAATGCAGCAGCACTATCGTCATGCTATTAGACAGGTGAGGTCTTGCACTGATCTAAAATACATACATGTGAATCATGGACATTGTATTATATATCATTTTTATCTAAATAAGTATCTTCTAAACCATAAACAAGAGACTAAACTGCTGATGTTGTATTGTCAAGTGACAGTTTCTGAGCTGCCCTTAAAAGTGAGAACAGTAAAGGATGTGAGACAGTCTCAGCTGCAGAACAGTTTGCAGCATTTTGAGTTCTGCCTTATGAGTTAAATCTGCCAAGACTTTTGTTCTCTTCATTTATGACTTGATTCCAGGTCTTGTGGTTTCTTGCAACACCAGAAGATATGCATGTGTGAGACATTCAGGTCCTGACCAAGACACTGACCTTTACTCTACTCACAAAAGTAAATGCTGAGATCTGAGAACATGGCTTTAACAAGTCTAATTGGGCAAGAATCACAAGCAGGAGGTAAAACTGAAAGTGTGCACAGTTTCAGTAACAGCTGTGGTGTTAAATAGCAGAAGACATAGAGAATACACATTGTAATAATTCTAATTTAAACCTCACAGTGATTATCAGATGATAAACTTAATGGGAAAACATACCATGCAGTACTGTGCATTCACCAGTAGATGGTGGTCTGACCTGACCAAGACCATTTTCTGTTCATACACATTAGTATTTCAGCCGTGTGACTTGCTGACAGTGTTGTTTTGTGTTTGTGGAGAAAGGCCGGTTTTTCTCCGCAGAGGTGCTGAAGAGATGAAATGTGTCACCAGATAATAGTCACAGACTCTCAAATATTTCCACATTTTTAACTTTCTCCTTGTTTGGACCTGAAGCCTTTTCTCTATAACCATACCAAAATCATTGTGTTTTTTTCCCAGATATTGCTGACATACAGTATGTAAGACCATACGAGAAATCATGCACCACTTATACAGTATATAGTATGGTTATTAAACCTGTAAAATGTGGTTTTCCTAACCAGAAGAGCAGCTTCAGCTCATGCCAGTTGTAACTCTATTATGAGCATAAAAACATAAAAACCACATTGACCTGATGCTTTGCTTTTTCTCTCCAGAGTTACAAAAGTCACGCAGATGAAGATGACCCAGAGAGGATACAAATGATAATCCAAAGAGCTATTGCAGACGCTAACTGGATTCTTGATAAAGTAGGGATGAAGGCCATTTTAATTTCAAGACGATACAAAATAGATACCCTCTGCAATATTTAATTCTCTTTTTGATTTACAGTATACCAAGAAGAAGTGAAGTCTGTAAACCACAAGAGTGTCCACCAGTCCTGCATTCTGTAGTGCTGCGCTTGACAGAAGTCGTAGTTGTGGGAACACAGTTTCTATGTCTGACTCTTGAGTGCTCACTGTGTTATTTGTTCTCATCGTCCCCACTAGCCATTGGCTATTACTATATACTGTAAATTGACTACTAAATTCAGTATAATGTTAATTGTATAATGTGTATAATGTTAAAAAGTGTACATCCTGTTCAGATTGCAATGAGATGACTGTGTACTGTGTTTCTTTTTCAATAAACAAATTCTCTAACTATAGATTAGTTGTCTTGTTTACAGTGCATACTGTACTTAGAGCAATATTTACATTTTAGATATAAACAGATACTCATGTCCACAGTCATAAACATTCAGTTTTGAGATGAGCACATTTACAGGTAATCAAATAATAATGGTTGCAAAGGGTCAGAGCTGTTGCTATTTTTATTTTGTTACCTAAAAAATAGACCCATGTTCTTCTTCAGCTCTGAAAATTTCAGACACCTAACAAATTTATGAAAGGGGAATGACACTAATTTACATGTTAAAGGTAATTCACTAGTTAAGAGGAATGCGAACAATGCTATCATCTTGCATTATGGGAAGTGTAGGACGTAGGATTTATTGAAGTTAAATGTCAGGATATTTTTACTTTTCTTTTTTGTGGTGGGAGAGCTGAGGCTATCTTTTTTTTCCTAAATCATATGCAGACTGCATTTTAAAGTGATAGGGTGTTGACTTGGGTGCACAGAGAGGAAAATTGAAGGTGGGTGAAATGATCTGATAAAGTCGGTCACTCATGCAGAGTCTGAAATGATGTTGAAACATTAACAGTCTTTTTTTTTTTTTTTTGAAAAAAGATCAAAATCAATGTGGCAGAACCAGAGATGTTTTCTTTTTTTATTCCACACATTCTTGCCAAAATCTGATGCCTACATTACCCACAGTGCAATCTGAATAAAATCACTCAACATACTGGATCTGAATCAGCTGTGTTATGTTAGCTGCATCTAATGGAGCCTGGAGCTGCTATGAGGAGCAGGCTACGGAGGTCTGATAACCTCACTTCTTTCTAACTACACACCTCCAGATATTTTTTCATTTTCAAACATCACGAGTCTCACACAGTTCCCTCTAGAGCCACAAAAGGTTCTATACTACTTTTTTCACACATGCAATAGTACTCCCTAACACCTAGGAAAAGACATTGACATGTAAAATCAGTGGCACTTCCCATTAAAAGTCAACTAGACACAGTTACTGCCCTCAACTATGTAAAAACTTTATATGAAAACACTTAATGACATTTGATTTTGGATCCATGACTTGCTTTAAGTGTCATTACATATGTGTGCATAAAAACACAGAGCATCCATTAAATATATGGATATCAAGGAATCTTTATTAAAACAACACATAACAGCACAATGTTGAAATTTGCTCCCTCGCCTCTCCAGCATCTTGACAGCAAAAATGACACATTTTATTGTGCAATATACAGTATTTATTCAAGTATAACCATTTGTCATCTAAATTAATGCATGAGAGACAATGATACATATAACAGAGATAAAGAAGAATATAGGTATCTGAAAAAGAGGAGAATGTATTTCTTATGTACTGTGCCCTTAGAGTGGTTGTACCCGAGGAATGGGGGAAAAAAAACCTACAGATGATGGAATCAAATCCTTTTTGTATTTTTAAAACCAAAACTTATTTACAGATTCATGCAACATGCAGTATATCAATTGATACAAAAAGTAATAAAAACTAGATATACAGAGTAATTCTTCAGTATAAATAGTATAAATAATGTTCTTTTATATATAAATAGCTCTGTCTTCCTTCTTTGTTGGTCTGAGATTTTGATGTGAGACATCTGGTGTGAAATGAACTTAACTTTCCAAACAGATTCAAGCTTACAACACTGTAAATCCTAACCCCTGCTGTCCAGAGGCAGAGCTAGCTGTTGCTTCACACTCCAAGTGTGTCAGAATTAGAAGTGGTTGTCGAATGAAACAGGAGGTGTCAAGATGTCTCAGGATGGAGTTGGAGCTTTGGGATTGCTTCAGAAAAGGAGCTGCAGCAGAGTAATTCTCTGAAGTGGGCGTCACCCAGAGAAAACAGGACAGGCACTCTGGAAATGTGGCTGCAGAAGTCGCACATTTTTCTGCTCTCCCTCGTCACATCCTTATTTCTGCAGAATGAACTGGTCGATGAACTCATTCTGCTCCGACTCCACTTTGGACAAGGCTTCATACTCAATACGATACCTGAAACAAGGATACACACAGTATCAGGGCTGCAACTAACCGTTCTTTTCATCATCAGTTTATCTGCTGATTATCTTCTCAATTAATATATTCACTGTTATGTCTAAAAAAAATGTCTGATAATATTGACAAATGGCCATTATATTTTATCATAGCCTGAGTCAGTGCCTGCAAATTGCTTGTTTTATCTGACCATCAGTCCAAATCCCCAAACAAAACAAAAAACCCTTCACATGAGAATCTGGAATTGGAGACTAATAGTTTCAGTATGACAGAAAACTGATCATTACAGAATGAATGCATTTAATTTATGGCAGTTAAATAAAAACTACATTCTCCATCACAGGCATGAAATTTATAAAAATGGTATTCATAGTAGACAAAATGAACAAAATCAACAAAACTGATGTGGCAGCAGACTACAGCACGTGACTGATTAGATGCTACGTGACACAGTCGAACCTGGTCAACTATGGGCTTCTTCAGAAATGTCCAGCTGATAAATGTTAAAAGTTCTCATTTGAAATGAGTGTTAGAGTTTATTTTCTACATCTATCTGACTGTTTCTCTTTGAAGTGGGAGTTAAAACAATTACTCAAAAGAAGTTGAAATGGTAGTTAAAATACATGTTGTGAAATGTGTTAAGGGGTTTAATTTAAGTCCAGGCACTGAAAGGAGCTCAAATGTAAGTGATGAATTGAGCTGAAGTTTCTGAGAGTTGGTATCAATTCAAGGGGAAAACTGAAAGATGATGACAGTTGAAGTGTAAGCACTAACAGCAGTTGGAATAAAATGATGAAGTTTTTTTTGTTTTTTCTTGTGTGAAGACCTTAGAATTCAGCTTAAGTGTCCTAATCATGTTAAATCAGTTCATGAGCACGTCACTGCAGTGTCTAATACTAAATTTGAAGGACGGCTCATAAAAAATGTAAGGAACTGTTTAATTGTGCATTGTGTGACCCATGCCAACACCTGACCTCATAGTGTTATCCCCATCAAAGTCAGCATCCAGTCCAAGATTTTTGTGATTACTTTTAGAGCTCTTCATGGTCAGGTACTGATCAAGGTTTGTTGGTTGGTTGGTTATCCCTTCAGATTTAAAACTTAAAGCTACTGTGCCTTTGAAGTCATTCCTTCTAAACTCCAGAATTCTCTCCCATTGGACTTCAGATTGGTGGATACTTTTAAAAAGCGGTGACTACATCCATATTTTTTTTACAGTCTGTGGTTGGTACACGTGGCACTTTGTAAAAAAAAATAACGCGGCGAAAATGAAATGGCAATTCAGTCTGATTATCAGGCTAACTCACTGTATCCACTGTTTACCTCTCAAGTTGCATCTTCTTCTCTGCGATGAGAGCCTGAAGCTGCTGCTGTTGGGCTTCCCTTTGCTTTGCCACAGACTTCAGCAGGTTTCTTGCTCCAATGGCCTAAAGGAGAAGAACACATGATGGTAGCAAATAAAGTCATGCTCTCATAACCAAACAGAAGCACATACTGTACAGTATATTGTATCTGAAACAACTAAGATGAGCTCAATGGTAGTTTTAATACATCCAGGTGTTTCAAAGCTTTGGGGACATACAGCTTTGTTTCAAAAAGCTACTGAAAAGCAGCTTCAAATGTCAAGCTTACCTTCATCTTTTCTGTCTCTGCTTCTTTTGCCAGCTCATCTACCAGCTCAATAAGACCTCCAACTATCTTCTGAAACTGTCCAATTTCTGTAAAAGACAGCACATATTTACACATCCTGTGTGACCTGTTGACGGTGGAGAGAGAGTTGGGGGGGAGGGGGGGGTGACCAAATCGAAATGCATGTAACAAAATACTCTGTGCTTACTGTCCACAAATTCTTTGCACTCCTCCTTGAGCTCTGAGGTCTTATGGCTGACATCAGGCTCCAGTACCCGTAGCTTGTTGAGCTCATCAAAATAAAAGCCTGCCTCTGCTAATGGGTCTTTAGCCATGGCCACAGGGCCTGACACAAAGAAAGAAAAGGAACAAGAACAACACAATTACCACAACTAAAATACAGCTTTGATTCATAGGCTATCGAATGGACAGCCCTCTTTTACAACATATGTTTCACTGATGCAGCAAGAAAAGAAAAGTTCACTTTACACTGAAATCAACGGCTTTATAGCTTGATAACTTATCTTATGCTGACAAGTGACTTGTTATCCGGCAATCACACAGTGACAATATCTGGGTTACTGACGATGACAACTGGTTGCCAGTAATGTTAACATATGCCCTGTTTGCTGATGCAAAATAAACATTTCATTGAACTATGACCTTCAATGAGAGACCACCATATGGCAAGACGAGACACTGCCTTGTTTTGCATTTTAACTTTAGTCGTCAGTTTTTAGGTTAAGTGTTACCTATCTTAGTTAGATAGCTACATAGCTATAACTAACGTCAAGTTACTTCAAATGGGATTAAGTTATGTAGTTGTTGTGAACGTTAGCACACTGCGTCTAATGTGTGCAATGACTTTACGTTAACTTCACAAAATTAATATTACGGTTAGTCTCCAAATGTGGAAAAAGTATCGTATCCCTGCCTATGACCTTAACGGTGTTAATGTTAGCTATCTTGCTAAAATTTGTTGAGATAACTCAGCTAACTAGTTAGCTATATCTCGCTAACATTAGCCTGCTGACAAAAGCCAATTGGACAACGAGTTAAAAACACTCACGTTACGCTCTTTAAGAGTGATTAAATCACTGTACAGCTATTCGTAACTATTACTAACCACGTCCAGAACAGAAAACTCTATATTTTACCTGTTTAAGCCGCTATCACCGCTAACGCAGATGGCTCCGTGTTGTGTGACTATGTGGCAGAGCTCAAAGCTCCTCCTACCCCGCTGCCAGGGAAACCAAACACTGCCTCTCTGCCTCTCTCTGTATATCTATTTATCTGCGTGTGTGTGTCTGCTCCTCTGATATTTCCCCCTCAAATAGGCTATTATATTTTTCTTGTAATAACAGCTTATTCTCATAAAATGACGACTTTTCTGTCGTAAAATTATTAATGTATTCTCCAAATATTATGACTTTATTCTCGTAATATTACAATTTTTTTTCTCGAAATCTCAGAATGTTTTTCCTCTGTGTGGCCCTAATATTAATAATAAACACATGATAAACACACTGAAACTTGCTTTTACAGAACAGAAAGGCTCGCAGTGCGTGTTGTTGACTGAGGGGAGCAGCATTACACTTCACAACATACAGCCTGCAGTAAATTCAGTAGAAGAAGAAGGAGGAGGAAGAGGGAGTTTAACTTTTCGCACTTTTTATAACTCAAATCTTGATACTGTTGTGGATGTCTGTCTTACGGCGATATAGGGAAAGTTAATTAGCCGTACGGTGTGCGGTTATTTGACAACACGAAGAGACAACACGGAGAGGTCGGTGAGTAAAGTGCGTAAACTGATGCCCCGTTAATTTACGTGTTCGCTGCTGGATGAAGCCGAGGCACGATAACGTTACGCACTCAGTTGAAAAATCTGGCAATTTAATGTGTCTTTTGTTCAGTATACCTTACACATCGCGAGAACTTAAAATATTTCCCCAAAGTTGGTTTACGTTATAACCAACGTTAATTCGGGGTGTGTTCAAAACAAAAACTAACCCAGATTTGAATACATATTCAACTTTTAGGCTTGGTGCTGCCTCGAAGTTTGACTACCCAACATTAGCCAACATTAGCAAAACACGCCCATGTAGAAAGAGGCTGTGACAAAGTTTGACGTTAACCAAATTAGCGTTAACTCACAGACACATTTTCTGGCATTAAAACATTGGTGGGTAGTGAGTTAGTATCGACCAGACGAACTGATCAAAAGACCATAACTATTTAATCAATAACTAAAGTAGCGTTATACAATGTTGGGCTCTTGTCGACAAAGAAGAAAATGTTAAAACGACCACATTTTTAAAGGGGGTTCAGTCCTACATTTCTGTAACGCTTTATGACCGAAAAGGACACCCGAGCTAACCTTCAGCTCGCTGTTGATTCAGTAACCCAATAGTTAGTTTACTAGGTCTTAGCTGTTTATTTAGCCACTGTTTAACTAGACTGACTTAGTATATTTACACTTGTGCCCAGATTCGGCGTGTAACTTAACACAAGCTAACAAAATATCAGTGAACTAGCTACCTGGCAGCAATTTGAAGCTACAAACCCCAATGTTTACTTGTTAGCACCGCTGTACCTAGATAATGCTGTATACATTAACGCAAACTAAGCTTTTAGCCTTGTTCATAGAATTGTAATATACATAAGGTAACAGTTTTAGGTTTGGTGAACTAGCTCTACTTTTAAGGAGAAGCACTACCAAGATATTGTAGAAAGATCTAAAATAGTGCTAATTTTAGTTCATCTGAAGACAGGTGAGCTGCCCCCCGTTGATGATTTTATTATTTTGTCCTTTTGTTTTATTATTAATTGTAATGTCCCTCATTCTTGTAGTTTCCTGCCCAGCTACATTCCATTTATTGGGAAGGGGAACCAGAGGAAAAGATAACATTAGGGTAGGTGGTTTCCACTCTGTTTTGTGATACATGCCCTTGTCCACTGGGGGCCCTGCTTTACCTTTTAAACAGTATTTATCAACATCAGTCTTCTCTATGTTGCTCCATAGAAAGACTGTTCAGGGCTCTTGTGTTTTGCCAGGAATGAGCTGGAGCAGTGAGAGGTTGTGGCGGCCTCATCAGTAGCTGTCACCACGGCGGGGGACCTTCGGACCTCCGTCTGCAGGGTGGTCATCTACCTCCAGAAGGACATGTCCGGGGACAGCTGCCTGCCCCAGCTTCACACCCAGTCTGCCTCCACCTCCCCAGCCCCTCATTTGGCATGTCCCAAGACAAAGACCTGCAGTTATAGAGGAGCAGTGGGCCTGGGCAACAAGTATGTCCGGCTCAATGTTGGTGGGACCCTGTTTTACACCACACTGCAAGTGCTGACCAGGCAGAACTCCATGCTGAAAGAAATGTTCAGCGGAAAGAAGGAAGTATTCACTGATAAAGACGGTATGCTATTTCTGAAAATAAATCAAAACTAAAATCCATATTATGCTGTTATCGCTCTATAACACAATATGTCAACATTAGTACTAGTGTATTGCCAGTTTAATGTTCTATTTAACATGACATTGCAGGTAAAACAATGTAAGTTATAATAAAAGTATTGTGACTGATTTTCTGTATACTTTGATGAAACTTATGGCTTTACTGACACATTTATGGCATATGGACATCACAATACGACATGACATCACAAATGTCTTATCCATTGCACCTATAAACATTCAAAGTCCAAATAACCTCACCTGTTGCTCATCATGACCATGACTGGCCAAGTCAAGAATGGATGAGATAATTTTAATGAAATAACACGTAATATGTGTTATATAAAGTGAATTTCACATAATTACAACATTGTTCCCTCTCAGAGATGCAAGGGTTTGTTTGTGTTCATATTTTTAACTTGATCTGTCGTTTTCGTTCAGGTTGGATCCTGATCGACCGCAGTGGGAAGCACTTTGGCAGCGTCCTGTGCTACCTGCGTGATGGCACAGTCACCTTACCCACAGGCCGCCAGGCGGTCCTGGAGCTGCAGGCTGAGGCAAAGTACTACCTCGTCCAGGGCCTCGTGGAGCTTTGTCAAAACACCCTGCAGGTCAGTCACATGTGTACAGACTGGTATTTACAATTATCTTTGACATGCAAGTTATTTTTTGTTGTATATCATCACCAACTTGAGCTACATCTGGATTATGAGGGCCGGGGTAGAGTAGCAACACATTGTACATTAGACGGAGGCTGTGTCAGGTGAGTTACGTATTTCTAGTTTTGTGATATCACATTATTCTTTGCGATACCTTTGATGAAATCTGCTTCCGGGATGCGTTAGAGAGTTCTACTAGCGATCTAATTGGAGATGAAACAGCCAATCAGAATTCTCCGATTGATTGGTTGATTTTGTGGAACATTTGTAACGCTGTGCCAGGTTGAGTGAGTGTGCAGGCCAAGTTGAGTGTGCACAGAGTGGAGAGGTTGAGAGAGAGAGACAATGTGAGCTAGTGTGCAGCGGTCTGTCAGCGCACTGAGCAAGTTTGTGAGAGGGCATATGAGTAAAACTGAGTGAGAGGGGTTATTATTGCACATTTAATATGGATAATAGCAAACGTGCAAATACATTTATTGAGCACAGAATAGATTTTTGTTTTCTCAAATGAAATGATTTTTTGCTTGCGTATAATTTCTCTTCTAAATATAATTTATGTGCTTGCAAAATATAATTTTCTGTGCTCCAAATCTCCCATTGCTCACTCAGGAATGAGGCACAAATATAACACCATACTCTGAGGTGTACCCATCTGTGCTGGGGGACTTGTTTGCCCTAAGATTTGAAATTACCATGTTTATTTCTTCTGCTATAATTTCTGCTGTCAGGGCCATGTTCTGTTCCTTTGTTACTCTTGGTAAATTTGAAGTCTCCAGAAGTAAATCCGTCTGGTCTTTGTCATTAGCCACTGGTTAGGCATATTTTTTTTTTTTTATTTTATTTTTTTTATGTAAATGTTAATCTTTGCAAACTTCACCCTAGTAGTTCCAGTGAGAAAAAACACTTGCTTGGAAGCAGGGACTTTTTGTTCCTGAACTATGGCTCAGGAGCAAAAACTGGAAATAGCTTCCTGACATTGAATTTCAGGTCAAATTTGTCCTGAAGTTAGTCCCTAAACAGGTTTTTGGCGATATGAAAACATATTGTACTGTGAGAAGACATATTTGTCAACCCTCAGAGATTAGCCATACTGTTTGTATTTGTGACAGTATTGCAAATCAGTGACTTGGACTGCTTTGAGGCAATACTGGATTTGCATCAGTGTGATAAATTGAAATATCTCAGCAACTAAAGACATTCATGGTCGTGCCTAAACTTACAACTTTCGCACAGTACTGTATATATCTATCAAGATATAAAATATTCTATACCGTAATAGAGGGTTTTATTCATATTGTCCACCCCTACTTTCTATTTACTTCCTTGGCAATGTATAAAAATTCCTTCAGTCTACAGTTCATGTTTCCTTGTGCCTTACCCTGACTCTGTGTTTGCTGTGGTAGTGAGTGCTATTCAACTCAACAACAGAGCCTCTCAGGTGCACAGATTGGATTTACTGTGGACCACAGTGTGTATTTATGCCTCTAGGCTACGGCAGCAATACAGTTTGCGGCACCATCTGTGCAAGACAAGTGTCAGTGGGTATGCATCATACTGACAGATGTTCACGGGAATGTCTGCCGGGCTGCCAAGCTTTACACATCCTTTGGTTTCCAGGGGGACAGATTGCAAGGCAGCATCATTGAATTTCTTAGCTCACCGGCTGTCACTCATTCATCATCATGTCCAGTAGTTTATGAATGAAGAGCGCTCAACTCTCCTCCTCTGAGGTTCATTACACAGTCTGAGTAAGCAACATACAGAGCGAAGGACAGTGTAAGGGCATCTCTTAAAGTGTAGCAACAACTGTATCAAGACATCACTAACACCTTCTATAATGTTATGCATCTCATGTGCTAAATGAACAACACTACAAAATGAACAGCTGCCACTTCACACCTCACTTCCCTTGTGAACAATTCTGTTCAGTACTTCATCACGAATGGATACCATCAGGAGGGCTGTAGAATATCTTGGATTGTATAAATCCTTCAATTATAGCTGTTATCGTGGATTAGTTGTGTGCAGTTGCTGTCCTGCCCCAAGAAGGCTGATCTAAACATGAGCTCTGTAAGCAGAGAGCTTGTCTATGCCATTTTTGCATTGTGTGCCTAGCATGTAGTGTGTAGGAATGTAACCAAATGCATTATTTAGATATTAATAGATAATGTGTTTCTAAACAGATGCAAACAGCATCCATATTTGTGCAGTAATATTCTTTTTTTCCCACTAAGTTGACATGTCACACACATTCAAACTTGCATCCCTTCTTCTCAGAGTCATCTCTCTACTAAATGAAGGAATCTCTGTATGTATGTATGTCCTTTGCATATCTTGAGAATTGTTCATCCTATCGACTCCACACTTGGCAGGTGTATGGCTGGGGACCCAAGGGAGTGCAGTATTGAATTTGGTGCAATTTGGACACACTTTGAATAAACCATCGATCAAGGAGCTGCTCCACTCTGTGCAGGGGCAGGGCGGCGCTTCAGGGCTCTGCCAACTGACTCCAACATGTCAGGGAGAGACCAGAGATGAGGCGTGACATGAGTCAGAGAAAAGTGCTCTTAAAAGAGAAAAGTAGACAACGAAAACAACTTTTAATCAGGAATGGACACTCGTACCCTGTGTCTAGACAGAAAGTGTAGCATGTGCAGCACGATCAGCAGCAGCAGCAAATGAACCATGGTGTCTACACAGGAGGCGTTCAGGTACATGTTTGAGCATAGTTCACCCGTGTTTAGGAAGCACTCAGAGCCAATACACAATGACTATAGTTAAAACCAGTTTGTCTCATATGCTCTGAGACCGTGGCGATTGTGAAGCACAAATCTTTGGAGCGAACATACCCTTTCAAATCCGAACCAAAGGCACAGAAAACAAGAACGATCTTAGTGCTCAATATGATCGATCCACTTTATTTTAGGATGCACATTATTTTATTTTTAAATGCATTCCTTATTTTAGGCTACTTGAAATGAGAAAAGAACATTTATTTATTATTAGAGTATTTATTTATATCATCTGTGTATAATAGAATGTTAGTTTCTTTCATGTTGTTGGTGTATATACTCATTCAAGCCTCACATCAACTGTATTAATGTTTATATGCGTTGAAGTAGCAGCCGGAGGCCAAGCAATTGATTCATTCTGAACATGCACATTTTAAATGGTCACTGCACTAGTTACTCAATAAATTCTGATGACACAGATGTCATATACATAATGCCGGAGTTCATGGAACTTTCTTTTTCCACTGTTAGTGGTATCTTGGATGTCCATTAAGGATAAACATCCCTAAATTAGCTTAGAAGTTACATATAAAGATGATACTTATAAGACACTCCTTCAGACCCCTCTTGCTCTATAGTCACCAAATTCAGAGTTTTTCTTCTGTATCAAAATGTTTTGAATGACTTTTGAATATGATCATCAGTCTTCATCAGGGTAAAGCGTGGCTTGGCTTTTACAAACCTATCTTGTTTCATAATGATATACTTGTCAACCTAACTGTGCTGGAACTAAGTGGACAGAAGAGAGGTGGGAAATCTGTACCAAGAGTATAACAGTGCACATTAATCTGCCTTGTTCCTTCACCCTTGTTTCTTCATGCATTTCAGTGTTTGGCTGATTTTAAACCCACCTCACTAATGGAAGGACATTTTGTTAGTGATGTTTGCCATGTTCCAAACAAGATTAATGGTTCAAATTTGTTTCTGGAAACAATATCTTTGTGAATTTTCAGTCTGGTTTCAAGAAAAAGAAGAGAAACTCCTCTACTAAAGGTCATGGATTACTTATTGCTGGCAGCTAATGTTGGCCATTAATCCATTCTGGATCTAAACACAGTGTCACCACCAGGTGCCATTCTTTGTTCACTGTCACATTCAGTAACTCAGCATTGCAGGAATCTTAGCGTCATTTTTGACTGCAGCCTCAGCTCTGACAAACATGTTAATTCAGTAGTTCAATCCTGTTTTCTACATCTCAGAAACATTTCAATGATTAGACTGTTTGTGTCTGCCAAAAATCTGGGAACTGTTATTTGCGCCTTCATTACCAGTCAGACTATTGTAACCCCCTGCTCTCTGGAAAAATCTTTCTCCTGCTTGTAACTCACCCAAAACTCAGCTGCTAGGATTTTAACTGGCACAAAGAAACATGATCACATTTCACTGATCATGGTTTCCCTACACTGGCTACCTGCTGCTTCTTGAACTGATAACAAAATTCTACTGATTACATTAAAAGCCCAGGAGGCCTCGCTCTGAGTTATATTTCTGACCTTTTGCTGCCTTATGTCCATCCCGCTCCCTGACATGGTCAGAAGCCTCTCTTCTCATTGTTCCAAGGTCTAGACTTAGAGACTCAGGCACAAAGGTGATGGAGCATTTGCAGTGCCTGACGACTTCAGGGCTACAAACTCTGTTTCTTCTTTTAAATCATTTTTAAAAACTCACTTAAAAAAGAAATGATACCCCTAACTACCAGTGTATGTTGGTGTGTGATTGACAGGGCAATAAAGAGCAACCCCTGTGTGTTATACCTGTGGTCACCTCCAGTAAGGAAGAGGAGAGGCTCATCCAGTCTTCTACCAAGGTAAATACAGACCATGACTTTCTAGGTGTTGAATGAAGCTGAAAATAATGCCCAAGTCATTATTTTATTATTTTAACAGCATTTTACTAAGTTAGGTCCTAAGGTTAGTTCGATGGTGTCACCAGAAAACCTCAAAATGTCATCAAATTGCTCTTATGATAAGTCTTTATATGGGATTTGTTGTTGACAATTAAATAACAAAATAATATTAGCTATGTTCTTTTAATCTCATTTAACAGCTATTGAAGGATGAAGATATAATTTGCTTATTCTTTCATGTGAATGCACTTAAATATTCATAGAAACATTAATTTTCTGCTTTTTTGTCACAGTATTCCTGCCAAATGGATAATGCCTACTTGAAGTTAATACATACTTGGCACATTTAGGATGTTTAATCTTTTTTTGTCCTCTGTTAGCCTGTGGTGAAGCTCGTGTACAACAGAAGCAATAACAAGTACTCCTACACCAGGTAAGAAAGACTTCTTCCAGAGGTCCCTCTGGCATCCATCATTACAAAGTTAATTGATTTTTTTTCTTCTTCAAAGTACTCTGCAAGGGAAGCACTGATTGTGTGAAGTAATAAACTCTAATGAGCCACAGGCCACAGAGTGGAGTAAATTATGAGGCACAACCTCTCAAGATCACTTTGCTTTTGTCTTGACAGTAACTCAGACGACAACCTGTTGAAGAACATCGAGCTGTTTGACAGGCTGTCGCTCAGCTTCAATGGCCGCGTCCTCTTCATCAAAGACGTGATTGGAGACGAGATCTGCTGCTGGTCTTTTTATGGTCAGGGGCGCAAGCTGGCTGAGGTCTGCTGCACCTCTATAGTCTATGCCACAGAGAAGAAGCAAACCAAGGTGAGGATGAGTGAAATCACAACTGCTGTTTTTCAAAGGGAGGAGAAACCCTTGTAGACGTTTGGCACCATGTCTGTAGGAGTGTTCAATATATGGTTCCAATTACTACGGTTCATATCTATCCAGCTTACAGCTAATGTCTGTATAGTTGTTACATTGGCTGCATAGAATAGAGAAATGGTCCAGAGGTTAAATACATGCGATTGACACAAGGCGAAAATTGGCTTTGCTTTCTGTCTGACTAAACCAACTAAACAACATGGTTCCAAGTACTAGGATCTGTCAAAAAAGGGGAACTGGAGTGACCAAACCTCTAGAGTTGTAGACACATATCAAATAGTTTGCAAGTTACTCTAGCAGTTCAAAAGAACCTTGGTTGTGTGTAAGCTGGAACTTTGGCCTTGTGCAGCGATTTATACCAGATCAGTACTGACTGACAATGTGGATGTCTTTTCTTTATGTATTTTTGTCCACCAGCAACATGTGGACCATGTGAGGCCTTTTGCAGACATGGAAAACATTGCTGGCTTCATCAAATTGTTAAACTGACAGCTTTTTGTTATTCTGGCATAGGTGGCTTTTACATTAATGGTCAGATTTAAAGTGAGCACAGAGAAACTTTCCACTTTCAGCAGATGAATATGAAAACAATCTTTTAGTGATCATTCTGCACGTTCATCATTCTGCACAGTGAATGTCAAAATAAAGTAACAATAAGCATAACACATTTTTGAGTGTAGGGGGACTTTAAATTATATGGATGAAGAGGGTTTCTGTTCTCTCACCGAGGCTGCATCACTGATGGGTTATAAAACTTATTTTGCTGGTGAAGCATTGATTAATGATCATGACTACTACATTCTAGAGTCTGACAGTGAAAAAGCACTGACTGACAAGACGTTAGGACTCTCATTAAATTATTATTTGCAGATGAGCATGGGGACCTATTATGCTTTTCCTTATTTTCAGTCATGTATATATATCAATCAATCAATCAATCAATTTTTATTTATATAGCGCCATATCACAGCAAAAGTCATCTCAAGGCACTTTTCACATAGAGCAGGTCAAGACCGTACTCTTTAATTTACAGAGACCCAACAATTCCCCCATGAGCAGCACTTGGCGACAGCGGTAAGGAAAAACTCCCCTTTAACGGGTAGAAACCTCAAGCAGAACCCGGCTCTTGGTGGGCGGCCATCTGCTTTGACCGGTTGGGTTGAGAGAGAGAAAGAGAGAGGGAAAGGGGGAGGGGGGACAGAAGAACAACAATCATAACAATAACAATAAGTATAAGCAGCAATAGCCAGGGAAGGACGCCATCAGGACTTTTCCTGTGAGATGAGAAAGCACAAAAAAAACTCCGGGGAAGAAGCAAAGTTATTGACATGCATTGATGTTACATGAATGCATACAGATGGAGAGGAGGAGGAGGAGGAGAGAGGAGCTCAGTGCATCATGGGAAGTCCCCCAGCAGTCTAGGCCTATAGCAGCATAACTAAGGGCTGATCCAAGGTGAGCCTGGTTGGCCCTAACTATAAGCTTTATCAAAAAGGAAAGTTTTAAGCCTACTCTTAAACATATATGTATATAATGTTACAATCTCAGATGTTCATATTAAATGTGGCCAAAGTGTCAAATAAAGGGGTAAATGTACATAGAAATAATTACTGTGAGCAAAAAGCACCAAGTTCAGACTGCTCTGAACACTCGGTTTCCAACGTTTTTTTCTACTTCCAGCCCGAGCTGACGTCAGCTCATGACGAATTTCTGTATGTGGTGATCTGCTCCATGCACAGCATGCAAGTTCACTGCTCCACTCTGCTAACATTATGGCAGTTTTCCATTGTTTTGGGGGAAGTCATGCCAAACCATGACTTCATTACACAGCACCGCAAAGTGAAATAAGTAGTTTACCTGTTGGAGGTGTGCTGGTCGTCTGTAGCTCTTCATCAAACATCATCATCACTGTGGCTGTTTCTGCTTGTACTGTTCCTCTCTCCATTATTTCTAACTGATCATGTAAAAGTATCTCTTATCCAGACATGAGACTGACATGCTAAATTGCCATCGCATTTACTTAACAAAAGCAGTTTTTCTGTACCACCAGCTATGTTTGCTCTGCCTGTATGAATGAATAAAATCTAGAAGGAACTATTTTGATCTGTAAATTGTCATGTGTATTCAGTACTTATTCACAATGGAAAAAAATCATATATACAGAAGAGGCACTCTTTAAGAAACAATGAATACTTTATCAGGATAACACTCTTGAGTTTTCTTGACCTCGTGTTTTTTTATCATCTCTGTCTCTTTCTACCTCAGGTGGAGTTTCCTGAAGCTCGCATCTATGAGGAGACTCTGAACACCTTGCTGTACGAGACGATGCCGCTGCCTGACAACTCCCTGCTGGAGGCCACTCGTCGGAGCTACTCCAACTGCGGCTCTCACAGTGAGGAGGAGGAGGGGCCTGGAGGAGCCGAGCTTCGAGAGCGCGTGCGTCGAATCCACGTCAAGAGGTACAGCACATACGACGACCGGACACTGGGACACTGAGACTGAAACCACAAACCCGCCAGGCAGATTTCAGCTTTTCAGATTGATGACGGACATTTGAAGATGAAGTCTGCTGAGGCTCATACATTTCTCTTTTGAATTTTTTATCATCTTACTTCCTCTACCACTATCTAAAAGAAGTCCAAATTGTGGCCTTGATGTAATTGCATCTGACTTTTTAATCTAGATGAACGTGATGTTGTCTGCTCTGTCCATCATAATTTATGAATTATCATTATCAGAGGATTCAGAGCAACTACTTTAAATATCTAGAGAACTGTAGGTTTTTAGTAGTGGAGGAAAATCACTAATATGCACTATTTCTTAGAAGAAATACTGTTACAATCATAGCACTTACACTCTGAATCAGCAGGAGAGCGTGTTTCATATTTATATAGTAGATTGTATTTTTCATATACACATTTACAACAGCCTGTTGTTTGCCAAAGATGAACCTGTTTTAGTTTTTCTAAAACTAGTGTGCCTCTAACATGTTTTAATACAGTTGACCATAATGCCTTTTTCCAGTTGTGAAGATAAAAGTTCTTATTATTCAGCTATTGTTTGTCTTTGTTTTGCTTTTAGTCGACAGGCATAATTGGAAATTCCAGTTGGAACTCGACTATCAGGAGACGAAAAGTAATTCTGTCATATGCATATGACAGAAATGTTACATATTCTGGTTATTGTTGACTCACTTTAAAGAACCAGGCATGCCAAAGACCTACGAAATAGTCTTGTTTGTCTCTTCACACTGTTTGATGAAGTACAAATACAAACAAACAACCCAAGCATTTTCACACCTCTGTGAATCTAATCACATGGGCATGTCTTGAATACAAATTGAGAATATGCTTTTCTTTGCTGTGGAACTGTCCAGCTTGTAATCTTGTGGTAGAAGAAAGGAAAAGGGGGGGAAAAAAGAGACTGCAGTTTGGCTATTTGGCAGTTATTCACTATTCTGCGCTGTGAGGTCGGTCGGATCTCTTGACTGCCTGCAATACCAGTTCAACAGGATGAACAGCCGCTGGAGAGGGTCGACGAAAGCCAACAGTGCGAGACGTGCTGCAGACACACACTGCAGGTGATGCTTGGCCACACACAGTCAACAGTAACACTGTGACAATAGGACAAAAGGAAGGATGATTTTTGAGCGTCCCTGAATCAAAAATAATACAATAATTTAATACATAGATCAAAAACTAAAACTGACATGAATACATCTATGTAAGTTGGTTTAAACAGCTGAACGATAAACTGTAACATTTAGACACAAGTGCAAACCGCCTTCAAGCTGCGACATCACATATCACTCTTACATTTCAAGATATGCCAGTCTTTCTTCAAAACTAAACTTTGAGAAAATATTACAATTTACCAGCTGCATGGAAATCCGTTTTCAGATTTCCTGCCTGGCCCGTTTTCTCCTGGAAATAATCAGTGTCACTTGTGCATTTGCTGAGTTTACATGCATTTAATAAAATTGGCTTTCAGCTGTAAGTGGATTTCTGAGATAATGAAAAGGAGAAACCTGGTTTCTCTTTATCAAGGTAAAGAGATGAAGAGCAACCAGCATTACTGTAGTGCATTTACATTCTCTCATTTAACAATCAAAGCTTATGTTTACATCGAGTGTTACTCAACACCAGAATGCATTTTGTGTATCCTCGAGGTCTAACAAACATGTTGAATGCATTCCCTTCCTCATGAAATAATCATAAAACTGATTTTTAAAGTATTTCTTTTCTGTATTATTTACATCCATGTTTACTAACTTGCAGTCTTCTTCCCTGCCTTTACTGGGTTTCTTGGTGCATTACAGCCACCTGCAGATCGGTAAAATAGTGTGAAATTATTAGCAGTACCCACATGCAAGTGTGTGTGTGCATCCTTGTACATGTACACAAGGTGTTGCTGTGATTTGTTTGTAGTTAAACGCATTACAATTGACATTATTAGATTAGACATTATCATCATCTGAGGTGATACTTGCTTGTTGATACAGGTCCCTGATTTCTTACACTTGCATTTCTTACAGGTTGCATGTGTCTACTGGTTGTGAGCAGTTCAACCAAACAGTAATTGTTCCTCCTCAAATTGTTAAAGATAAAAAAATTCAAAGGTTAGAACAAATAATTTTGTGTATTTTTTTTTTTTTTTTTAAATTTCCTATGCTGTTGATCATCTTGCAACCCATCACCGTTATCTTGCAATTCCATTTGGGTGATCTGCATCACCAGACTGGAAACCAATAAAATGAGCATTTGACTAAAAGTCTTAACTCAAGGTTCAGTTGTTAGCTTTTTCCATAGCTCTGCAATATTTTCAGTTGTCTCAATTGAGAATTCATTGAAAATGTATCAAAAAAATCAGGAAGTCCTGTCTCAGCACATTTGCTAAATGATTCCATTTAGTCAGGGATTAAAACACGTAAGATGACTGACCTACAGTATTTCATCAAAACTGAAAAGATGACAATATAGCAATCAGAACATGGAACAGAAATACAAGGTAAAATGCAGACTTGTTAAGGAAATTTTTGCAGGTAATGTGGCTTCTGAGGGTTGCAGATGCACCCTCATCCCACATGGAGGCACAAGCAGGAGGGACTTCAACAGCCGTGGTTATTCTATATCACGTTGCTGTGACGTCATGTATTTTGCAACAGGCCAACCTGGCATCAGTACAGAGGATGGTCAACATGTGCTTGAGAAAGCACTATTTTTAGAATCCTTTTTGATCAGCTGCAGCCTTTTTGTGTGCCTGCATGTTAAGGTGCCAAAGCTTGTGAATGAAGTTATATTAAAGCTGCATGTTAATGAGCTCATTAAATGAAATGCATGTACTTTATTTCCTCCACTGTAGTCCCCCATGTAATAAAGAGCTGTCTGCTCAGATATAAGCATGAGTGAGTTATTACAACCAACTAGCGATGACAAACCCAAACCCATTTTCTAGAATTTCACACCTTTTCACATGAGAACAGCTCTACTGCTGTAACTCTTTCCTGCCCAGGAGAGGAAAGAAAGCTGCTATAAATACCTTGCAGGCTCTACAGGTTGGTGTGTTGGATGCTGCAGGTTGGGGCGGGGCTGGATGCTGGCAGGCTGGTGTGAGCGCCAGTGATTTTTTTTTTCTTCCTCCTCCATTGATCAGTAGTGGAGAAGGCGGATCCTATAACGTCGCCGTCAAGCTGCACGGCTGCGTCAGAGTCCAGCTGAGCGAAGGAAGAAGGAAACCAGGAATAAAAAGGAAAGCGGTTCTGACAGGCCGGGCAGAGCGGACGGAGAGTGTCAGAGAGACAGACCTGTGTCGTGCACACCGCGGACAGACGGACAGACATGGAGGGCTCCACGGAGGAACAATACAAAGAGAAATTATTATGGACCGTCAAACGAGAGGTAGGCTCCAGTCTGACGGCCAGCCGAGCTTCACATTTACCAATTTACTGTATTATTTTATGTCAGTATCTACTTTAAAATCACGACAGGAGGTTAGCAAGTGTTTCGTAATTATTTGGCTTATTTTTTCACGGTCATATTGCACTGTTAACGAGCCAATGCTATTCAGTAGTATCTATTCAAGTTTACTAAACTGAAGCTAAATAAATGGACCTAGCTTAACTGTATCTCTTTCATTTTTTTAATGTCTGTTTCTTTTGTTCATACCTGACATTTGTAGGGTTAGCTATCATTTTCTAGTTTACTTCACGTTTAAAGTCACTACAGTATTATATGGACTTAATTTCTATGTGTGGTGTTTTATCGCGAGGTTAAATTGGGTGCAAGGTGTTTTAAATCTGCTATGGTGTTGCTATAACACCTTTATAATATTACTACAGTACAATATAAAAGTTTAAATTGAACATACCTATCTTACATGCATATCTACTGTGATGTTTGAATAACATCTCTCTCAAATTTATAATAAAACTACCATTTTCCAGAAGCAGCCAGCACTCATTAATGAGCCAACATGCTGCCCTGCAGGCAGAAATCCTCGGTTAAACCGTCTGTCTGAAGTGTAATAGCAAGGCATCTTTTCAGCACAGGTTGTCTGTCTCTACCAGCAGCTCACACAGCGCTACAGGCTTTTTGTTTCTGGTGATGAATGTCTCGCATCCCTCTAGCGAGGGATAAATCATTACTCCCTTAACCTCTCTACCCACTCCCTTTGTGATCCTCATGCTGCCTTCACCGAAAGCTACAACTACAGAGATTTTCTGCACTGAAATGTCAGTGTAAATCAAGTGCAGCTCATTGTAGGACTGAATTGTGGCAAGGTGTGGCTCACTGACTATACCTCAGTCTGAGAGAGTGTAAATGTGAGCATGTAGTTTCCATCAATATAATGGAGATGAAAGGTCAAGCTAAAAATATCAAGCAAAAAATCTATTTGAACATCAAACAGAAAAAAAACAGAAATTTTAGGATTAGTACTCTGAGCTTTGTAAGTTACAAAACATCACATTTACTGAATTACAGTGGTTAGTTGCTTCACTTTAACCCCAAACTAGTAATTTGTAATCAGGATTTCATGATTGCTGATGAGTTATATCAGATGCAATTTCCATTGTAGCTGTTTAACAAAATCAAAATAACAGTTCTGACTGTAAGATAAGGAAATTGCTATTGTAATCACTGCTGCAAATGTGGTTTTATGAAGCGTAACTCACTATGTGCTGCATAATACATGCCAGTCGTACACCTCTTGTTCAGCCTGTGGCCTCTGTTCCTTTTGGTTGATGCAGTTTGTCTTCCACTTGACATTTGAAATAATTTTGCTGCTTTTCCATTGAGGCACCTGCAGTTTGGTCTTAGGAAGTTTTGGTCTGTTTGTTGCTCAGAAAATTCACACAAAGTGAGCGTTAAAGCTCCTGTATAGCTGACAAATACTGCTCACTGGCTGGTAACCTGTTAGCAGAGATTTAATTTGGACTTTTTTAGTCAGGTAATAGTTGTAGGCAACACCACTTGAACTGAGTCAGTCACAGGGATAAGTTCAAGTCAAGGCCGAGTCCAAATGGGGGTTTAGTCTGAGTCGAGGCAGAGACCAAAAGAATATAAAAGCGCCCATTCAATATTCCTCATATTGTTGTTTTACTGTTGTTCATAGTGAGAGTCAGCTACCATATAACTTTAATCACCCAGTACAGTCCTTTTGGATTTGAAAGCAACGAAAGTAAATGTTTCATTATTTGCCCAAGTCCAAGTCAAAACACCTGGGAGACTAAGACAAGTCTGAATCAAAAATCTGTAAGACTGACACAAGTCCAAGTGAAAATACAGGTCAAAGAAAAGTCTGAGTTGAAGCACCCACGAGATCCAGACAAGTCCAAGTGAAATCACACGCTAGTCTGAGACACAACCCTCAGGACATCAAGAAGTAAACACCTACAACACAACAAGTCCACGTCAAATTACCCTCGAGACTGAGACAAGTCCGAGATAATAGAAAAGAAATGTCTTAAGACCAGATTTCAGTGCCACATCAGGGATTACACCAGAGATATTTATTGCATCAGAGCCGTGTAGCAGCTATCAGAAGTCCCAGAATTTCAAATGGCGCACCTGGTTTTCATTCATTTTTAGAGACTATATTAATTTACAAAAACTGCAGAATGCATACTTCACTGCAAGGACAGAGTTTGAATATCTAGACCAAATCATTTCTGTTCCCCCTGAAGCCATCTCACAGTAACCCACAGGTTTGGGTCTTAAATAATTGAATCATCACAACGTCTGTAAGGCTCAAAATAGCTTCACTTCTCAAGATGTCTGCAGGCAGTGGGGATCCTTGTCTGCTAAACACAGACCATCAGGGAAATAAAGAGGAACATTGCATTCTGGGGTCATTGGGCCACAGGAAGCTGTGTGTTGACGCTCTGAGCTACATCTCCGGTCATTATGACTTGTAATCCAGCAGCATAAATTCTTAATGTTTCCTGGTGGTTAACATTTAAAAAAAACTACTTTCAGTGGGATGATTTGTATGAGGTCTCCATACTCCATATTGAATGTGACTTTTAAATGATTGAAATGTCCCATGTCAGGTTTCATATACATGTGTTTCAAACCTTTATAAACATGAATAGGTTCTCGAATAGAGCTTTGAAATCATAAAATACTATACTATGTTTTTTGGCTGGTTGTTCTCTGCTTTTGGCTGGTGTTCAGCCAAGTAGATGATGTGATGCCATTTTTCCATTCAGAATTGCCTTGGTTGAGCCCAGATTGCAGTTTTGGAGACACTGAAATATTTTCTGTACATCAGATAAGCCCAGAACCAATGCAACTGATTGGTTTTAGGCTGAGATCAATTTGCTCTAAGATGAAGGAATTGCTGTTGCTTAAGAACCATATTGATCTATTGTTTTGCAAATATGTCATCCAAAACGTAACATTTGCCCAATTTGTTTAGATAACAGATAGTTATTGTATTCTCTGTGTGTATCAATTATAAAAATCAATGATGTGATTGGCCACAGGTCGTCCATAAGGTGCTGGTCAATGCCTTCTGACATTTAAAGCAAACTGGGCCAAGAGAGACTGAACTGAGCAAAGCCTAGCAGCTCCTGCTTTAATGCTCCCTGTCTCTTTAAGCTGCACTCAGCTATCTGAGCATTGCTTGGCAACTGAAAGCTTTAGCAGCTCCCTAAGAAGTTAAATTGCATCAGTTGGTGATTAATATCACAGCAGTGAGGCGGCCCTGTCAGGTGGTCTCTTGTACTGAAACAAAAAGTGCCTTTCTGTATCCACCTGTATCATCAGGATCCTTTTTGTTTTCGTGACGTCTAGAAGGTGGTTACAACAGCAATCCATGCAAAGATGAAAGGTTTACTTAAATATTTATTAATGGGCACATGAAGACAGACACATTTTCTAACAGGCAGTGACAAATCAAAATTTAAAAGTGAAATTAGAGTGCTCATTCTCTGTAGAGGGGAAGGTTTGCTTATAGCAGTTTTTGAGATATGAAAGTTGTCTCAGGCCTTTGTCAGCTTTAGGATGTTCTGTCTTCTCGTTATTGCAAAGTTTATTCTATAATATGAGTTCCAGAGCCTCCGCCATTTTGACCTCAGTGTGATTGAGTTGTCAGTCATACTCGAGGGCGTAAGAGAAGCACCTTTTTGTCGACACAAGTATTGTTTTTGTGAGTTGTATGAGGTGTCATATGCCTGCAGCTCTGTGACAAATGTGATAATGACAGATGATTGAGGGAGTGCAGGGACCACTCTGATCCTGGTGTCAGAGTTACGGTCTGTAGAACTGACAGGAAGTAATTGAAACGACAGGATGCAGTGATAGGCTCATAATGTCTGAAAGAACAGTGTCCCGCTCATTGAGATTGGTGTTGGAGAGAGAAGTGGAAGCAAATAAGTGACAGTGAAGATGAAGAACGCAATGTGAAGCAACAAGTCCTTGAAATTAAACCACATAATACAACGTTGGTCAGTAAAGAGCTGCAATCATTAATCAATTGGTCAGTTGACAGAAAATTAATTGGAAACTATTGTGATAATTGTTTTAGTCATTTTTTTCAGCAAATATGCCAAAAGTTTGTTGGTTTTAGCTTCTCAAATGTGATGGTTTGATACATTTCTTTGTCATACATGATAGTAAACTCAATATCTCTGGGTTTTGGACTGTTGGTCGGATAAAATAAGACATTTAAAGACGTAACCATTGACTCTGGGAAATTATAACAGACATTTTCACTATTTTCTGACAATTAACAAGATTAATCGAGAATGAAAATGATTGTTAGTTAGTAGCAGAAAAACACAGGGAATTGTTTTCTGATCTGATGCCACTATAGACAGGATGACATCATAGTTTCAAAACTAAAACTGCTTCCTGATCTTACGCTGCTATGGTTAAGGTTTGGTTAGATTTAGGCATAAAACAACTTGATTAGAGTTGGGGAAAGATCATGGTTTAGGCTAAAATTACCACTTCTACTTCTTCTTACTACTACTAGTAGTGTTAGTACATGGTTAGGGGACATGTGTCGTCATGGTTACAATGATAACCACTTAAGGGTAAGGTTAGGGAATGTTGCAGTCATGGTTTAAAGAAACCAACACTGACTTTTAGGAGGAACTGAACAGCGGTTTCCTGTGTTAAAGTTCAACGTTTGCAGTTGTGGTGAAGTATATATATAAAAAGTACAACTGTAACTGATTGTAATGTTATTCGTTTTGCATGTAACAAAAAAAGTCAAACTGCTGGTGGTGCTTGATGAAACGACGGGATCAAGTCATCAGGGAATCTCTGGGAGCCATGAGTATCTGTAGAACATTTCACAGCAATCGATCTTCTACTTGTTGAAATATTTCAGTTTGAACCAAAGTTCTCGACCAACTCACCAATATTGCGAGGCTTGAGTTTTAGGATCACAAAAGCTATTGTATATGAAATCCCAGACAATTATTTGAACAGTTTCTACAGATGTCAGAGATGTAGCCATTTGGTCAAAGAGATACCACGAGCTTGGAATTAAAAGGTTCTCTGACTTTATTAATCACCACACTTGAACTGTCTTAAGTGATAATCTTTGAATGCCACTTCATGCTTGTTATTAAGAAGATACTATATACCACACAACGTGTCTCAAGGCTTAAGTATGCTTTACATGAACTAGTTCATATATCGAGGTGTCTCACCACGTCTGAAGGCAACAGGGTTTATACCAGTTCTGGATGGCCGTATCCAAAGGCAGGAGAAAAGCCTACTATCAGAGCCTCCTCAACTACCTTCCCAACCTTTTTCTGAGAATTCGGTGTCTTGTCGTGTCTCATGTCTCACTAGTCTCGACATGATAAATCATACAAATGGGGATAACAGCACACACCTTTGGACAACCTGTGTGCGTTGCTTGTACACATGAAAATTGACCGAGTAGTTGTGTGAAGAATAAAAAAAGACAGCTTTAGAGAGAAGTTAAAATCCTGTGCGTACCTGGCTAATATTTGCGAAAAGTGAGTGTGATTGTCAGATCGTCTTTGGAAAGGAGGTTTTAGATTCCATTAGACAACAAGCACTTTGTGTGGCCCTTACTCTGCAAGAGTAATTTATTTTATATCATTTATTTTATATTGTTTTGAACAAACATTTGTAGCCTTTGTTGGTATTTGAGGAGTTTTCTGAAGAGTTTGGACACATAAGGTAACTATTTTACAGCTGATCTGAGAAATAAAAAGTAGACTTCAAGCTCAGTAAATCTATTTTGGTCCAGTCAACATCAATATTACGTTAAAGAGTTGGAAGCTGCTGCCACAGGCTTCAGTTTTTCTAATACCATTTCTTTTGTTGACTACAGTGAGCTGCCTTGGTTGCTCACAGCTAAACAGCATTAACAGCATTGCCCCTTCCCTGAAGAAATATTCTGCCATTATGCAGCAAAGTGTTGGGTAACTTCTCCCTCAGACTGGCACCTCCTCCAGGACAGAATCATTTCTTCTGGCCACAATCTTATTTTATGACTGCTGCTCCAAGAGCTTGAAAGGCCAGGCAAACTCACTAAACTGCATTGATATCTACTTGGCTGAGGTTAAATGTTAATTTCCGCTCTATTTTCTTTGACGGGAAAAGTGGAGAAATTGATTTGACACAGGATGTAGCACTTTTAAAGAGAGAAAATGATTACAGGATTGTAGTATCTGTAAATGTTAGGGGTTCCTTCTTTTTTTTTTTCTGTGTGAAAGCAGCAGTGGGTCAACAAGTGCGTATGAGATAAGTAAAGAGATTGATTCCACTAACTCGTCCTTCAGAGTCTGCTGTCACCACTGCACCACTGCAGCCCTTCTCCTCATCTACCAGCTCTACTAGGGCATGAATAATTACCTCATTAATGATTGTGTCTCTGCTGTAGCCTAACAATAGCTGATTAGGATGGAACCATATTATATTGTAGCTCCTCAAACTGAGAGAAGGGAAGGTACCACGCCACACGGAGACAGCAACACAATATCCCAAAGAAAAGTGTTCTTTAGTTGGGAGGTTTTAAAACATTATGGACAGAGCGGACCCTCTGATTTTGTAATGAAGGCACTGGGAAATCATTTACACATCAATGCTGTCCACTACTCAACAATCAATTGCTGAAATGTAGCAAAAGTTGTGTTATTGTGACATTTTATCAATATGTATTTACACCTTAGGTGTGCAAATTTAGTCCATTTACCACAAGTCACATCTACTTTACATCTCAAACTAAACATTTTCCAAACCATGCTGCTGGGTTTTAAACATGTTTTATCTACTTTTTCTACCATTCCAAGCAGACATTCAAGCCATTCACTTCCTTTCAGTATGGAAATTATTTGGTAGATTCTTGAAACTTTCCATCACCTGGCCATGAGGGAAGCACATGATTTTGCAAAAAAGCTGGATAACAATTATATAACTTTGTATGCTATTAAAGGCTATTTCGGCGGCAAATACCTTGACCTTAGGTCTGTGCTGCATTTTTCCTCATCACTCCCTGTCATGTCATGCCCCACTCTCTCTCTCTTGTGTGTCTGGCTCTGTCTGTGTAAAGATACATTGGCCTTTTTGGCAGGATAAATAGATCATGTCTGAACCAAACCTTATATGATTAGTAAACAGACTTATGATAGACCCCCGCCTAGAAATGCTATCTTTCATTGTTGGTCTGGCTGCCTTGATAGAGTATATAGAACAATTATGTCAATTATTGGGAGCTTGTGGGCAGCAGGAACAAGCTGTAAATGCAACATTGACATATCATGACCTTTAAGTTGATATGGCAAACTTGTTAGCAAACACATCCAACAGTTACAGAGCAACATTAGCATTTGTTTAAAGTCATGTTTCTGTCCACCTGATGAATGTAAGTCCAATATTCACTACTAACTAACTCCTGAGGCTCTTTAGCCGCTAAGAACTTCACTACGTTCACCCCCTAGTTGCTAACTTTGTCTGCAATGTTGTGCTGTGCAGGTAGCCTACAGTGTTTGTTTTTTTTTTTTTAATTTTACAAAAAACAGTACTATGAGATGAGGGTCAAATAAAACAGGAAACCAAAACAATGAGCTGAAAGACTCTAAATTGCTTTGTAGCGCTGAGGGAAACTGTCATTTAAGTCAGGTGAAAATTATCTGTAAGTTCATCTATAAGCAACCCCTTTCCATTACACGTAGCCATTAAAAATTATATTAAATTTTATGATATAATTGCCACAATAAAATAGTGTACATGCCATAGACACCACATTTTTTGCTCCATTGTTGGTATTTTTAAGGGTACTATACAGTGGATAAATTTCACAATCAATTCAGATCAGTTTTAATAACAACTCAGTTAAAATAGTGGAGTGTACCCATAGGGTACTATGTAGTGAATAGAGAGTGATTTCGGACACAGCCTCCTGTTAGCTTCGTTGCACACGCACAAATTAATGATTTATCATCTATTCATACACTGAGTTCAGTGACATCCTGTAATTCCCAATATAGGTTCAACCTGAGCAGAGGTCTAATCAGCAGTAGCTGAAAACACATGTGGATGTGCAGGACCTTTACAAGGCAAACTAGGCTGCAGTTTGATTATCAAATCTGTAGCCATAGCAGTGCATGTTTGTATATCTTTTGTTGAATTTTCAGAACAAACATATAAATTATCCTTTAAAATGATGCCAAGAATGCACAGAAAATCATGAATGATGCTGTTATGATGTAATTGTAGATACTCAGGTAGCTAATAAGGTGTCACTTTGCACCATGGCAACATACTGTAGGTAGGTATTGAAGTAGCAATAACTAGCATTTGGATTATAAAGGGGTTGCTCTAAAAATGGAACAAAAGTGATACATTGACATGCAGTCATGCTGCAATGTTTAATAATTAATATTTCATATTTAAAACACTAGCTCTTGTGGAAAATAAGAATTTATCTGATCCACTTTTCCAGGCTAGTGCTCTTTTCTCTGAATTTTTACAGATTAAATCACTCACCTCAGGCAAGTGGGTGAGCTCAATTTTCTGCCCTGATTGTAATCTCCCATAATCCTGAATTGTGAGTACTGGTCTAGAATATGATGAGATGAAAGACAAGCTGAACTGGTGAGTGTACACGGAGTGTACAAGGAGAGTGTACACCTTATTAGTGTCAGGAAATCTGTCCCCCTTTGTAGCCACTGGAAACACACTGTTGATGCTCTGTTGTTTGCCCCAGTCATGAACATTGAGATGAAGGGAAAAGCAAATGTGTCCTTATGTAACTGACAGTCGGCTAATGAGCTCTCCCCTCTGTTCCTCCCAGAAACCATTAGCTTTAGGCTTCTCAGAAGTGTTTCAAAGTTAGCCAGCTCCTCTCAGCCATTTGACATACCAACTATTTCTTGTTATTTTAGTGTCATCCCCGGAACTATGTGCTTGGTCCTTGTTGAGTAAGTAAATAAATTGCAGTGTGTGGCTGCCACCATGTTGTTTTTTGCCCATCCAAATTATAGATAGGAAGTGTATATCATGGTGTAAAGAATTAAAAACAACCAATTTACCTGAGAACAATTCTTTAGTGTGTGTCTACAGCTCACTGTAGTAAATGAATGGACATACACTCATTTTAGCACGCACCTTGATGCTGAAATCTTCTCACCAGTTCAGTTAAACCTGAGTGGTAGCAGCCAAAATATACTTCGTCCTGTTGTTTGTCCTCTCTGACATTTCCTTCTCCACACTAATACAATGGAGGAGAATGGAATCTCCATATGCCTCACTGCGGACAGGAATCATAGGATCTATCTTCTTCCATGGCTGGATTAACTTGTTAGAGGGCCCTGGGGTAAAATATGCTGCGGAGCCCCTACTAACCCTGCACATGCCGTCTCCAAGTTCCTATTAAGTCCAGTGCAACCAGTACTCCAATGATGGAATACAGGTAATATAATTTGGTGTAACACAGCAGTCATCAGGATGAGTTCTGAACTCCAGCAAATGTGTCAGGATATTTTTATTATAAGCAAAAGCTCAAACCCAGCTTCCTGTGGCAGAAACACACTCCATATTATCAGTGGATTACATTCACTTGTGTTTCCTCCTGCTCTGACCTACTCGTTGGCAGAGGATACTTTGACATCTCCAAAATCTGCTTACATTACACACAGCTGGCACAGAGAGGATACCTTTATTAATTATTTAAATCTTCTACCAGTACTGAATGTAGCTGACCTTTCTGAGTCATCTGTTTATTATTTTTCATACAGTACAGAGTGATTTATGTCCACTGGACCGCTGTGTTTAAGTGTAATGATTAGCCTCTATTAACAGGTTGCCTGTGGTCACCAAAATAGCACAAATGTGTTGTTCACGCCCATGTGTCTCAGTGCATGCAGAGTGTGCTGGCACTCACGTTGGCACCCTTTTTCAGGAAAATAGAATCCAGTTTCTTTTTATTAGCTGAATTAATGATTTATCCTGAAAAACACCAAATTTCCTGTCTTTGCTAAATGGACAGAAATTTCTCATTTCACAAGTGTCAAGTTAAAGTAACCTATGCTACAGGAAAATGTGTTTGGATTATTACAATTTGTTCCCATAATTTTAATTTACTTCAAAGATTAGAGGAGGTGTAGATGGATACACTTCCATGTGTGCAGTAATGCCACTACACTGCAAAAATGCACAGAGCTTTTCTCTCAAGTCAAAGACATGTCATTTCTGTTTCTGTGTGATGCCTACTGGTATTTATTAAACTCAAAGGAAAGAATAGTTCATACAAACAGCTGTTGGCAACAAAGAGAACATCAGTATTGACATCTCTGCTATACAGCTATAATTTTGATTAAGGAGTGGCTTTGTGGCTTAAATTTATTTAGCGTGAGATTAGTTTGTGCAGCCTGAGAAGAAGAGTCTCACAGTGAAAGTGTGACAGTAAGTAACCCTGCTTCTTTATGTTAATTACCATGTCTCTTCAGCACTGTCTCCTACATACAGTATTATGTTTATAAACTACTAAATGGTTATGCCCAATACTTTTTTTAGGAAATGCAATTGCTAGATTGTGTTCAGTGGCAGTTCATGCAGTGCTACCTTCAGGTACCACATGTACTTAGTGCAAGACTTTGACTCCGGAGATCAGAGTTCCCATTCTGGATTTAAGTGTGTGGTTTGGTTTAGGCCACAGAAAGCTAGGTTAAGAAAAGAATGGGGTTTTGGTATATAGAAAATATAGAAAACACTAAACATCTTGTGTTACTGTTGAGTTTTTCATTATAGACAACAATCTTTCATTAACCCTTTAGCAAAAGCCTTGAGCTGCATAAACATAACCATCAAAATGTTAATCATGCTTTAGTTGCCACGAGCGGATACGAAAGCAGCCTTGCAAACATCCATTATTACATTACAGTCATACATTACATTCATTATCTTTTCTCATTATATTGATAAAAATCATAATCTAGGCAGCATTAGGTTTCTTTCTAAACATATTTGCTATTGCAAATTAGTAACGTGATTTTAAGAGGCAGGGTTGCTTTCTTCTCTAGGAGAGATTACAGGACTGAATATGATGAAAGTCATGACAAGTGAAGGACGCTGAAATCTTTGTCTTTGTTTTCCCAGTTCCTCATTTCTCTTATGTTTGTATGCCATCGTAGTAAGGCAGATAGATACTGTGAAACTTTCACACTGTCCACTGTGATTTTCACCTCCCGAGTAGCTATAATTATTTATATAATCAAAACTACATTCTGCTTAATCGTACCTATAACCTAAACCCAAGTGAAGAATATGATTTTAAGTATCTGCTGCTTTTAATGTGCTGCACAGTAATAAACACACATTGTAATGCGAATTCCTGTTAATATATTTAATCACACATTGAGTAGCATAGCAAAAGATAAACCCTATGTAATCCCTGACAGCCAGCACCAATTAAACTGCTTCATTTCCAAACACAATAAATTCAATCTCAGTCAGTCACACCCAGGTGAAGGTATCGACCCCTCTGACCAGCCGCTGTGTATCACTCTGATGCATTGGGTAGAGCTATAGCTGTGGGTTAATATATGGATCTATTTGCACATCTCTGGGAGGATGTGTGAGAGCATTAAAAAAAGCAGCAGATCTCCTAGCATCACTTGAGAGTGAGCAACAAAGACTAGAGCAATTGAGAGGGTAGCATTTCAGATTTGTTGGTGTGTGTTGGTTTGACAGCCAGGTTATGTGGCTAAAGTTACACTTTGTATCGATGTAGTCACAGAACTGTAATATTTGGAATACTAGTTAAAGATGGACCTCATGCACTCCAGCCTTCAAATGCCCTGTCATTCCCTTGTTTTTCCTTATCAAAGTTTTTTTTTAAACTATGCAAAGGTAGTTGTTGGTGTGTGTGGGTGTCTGGTATGTCAAGGCAGGAACAGTAAAAAAGCCAGTTTGACCAGATCTGTGGTGGACTGCTTGTACTCATCAAGCTGGATAATGAGCAGGGCTTAACCCTAACCCAGTCATGAAAAACCAGGAAATATCATGGAATTTTAAAATCTCCAGGCGTGGAAAAGATTTTCATTTAACTGCAGGTTAAAGTACATGTGTGCACATTGAGAGAAATAATATAGATTTACAGCTGAAAGAGAGACTGACCTTTTAACCTCATCTAAACTCAAAATGCTTCAATGAGCTCTATTATTCTACTCTACTGCCAGCTCAATTACAAACTGACCCCAGAGAACCATTTGAGTTACCTCATCAAATCCTCCATCTTCCAGCCTCTTGCTGGTATATTTTAAGCTAAGGGGTTTTGTTGTAGTCATAGTAAATGTTCACAAGTGTGAGCCTCACTGTATCTCAAATTTAGAATTTCTGTTGCCAGTTGTGTGACAGCATCTGGATATTAGGACACTGAAAAAATGGGAGGCCCAGCAAATGGCAAGCCACTTCAGTTCAATTACCTTTGTAGCAGCCCGCTCTGAATTGAGGTATATTCTCTGCTGTGCTGGGAGGTCAGAGGTCAGGGTGTGATATACTGTTTTTGAAGATGCGGTAATGTTGAATCACAATTCAGTGTTTCCCCTAGGTTAACCGCTTTGGGGTGGTGGGCTGTGGCTGAGCAAAACCTTTTCTTCTTTTCTCCTTTCTCTTTTCAAGAGCAGCTGAGATTGACACTAAAATGAGAAGAATGGTCAGGTCACCTTAAGTTAGCCTGGTCAGGTTAGGCTAACCCGTTGTCATTTACTTCGGGGCTAACCCCCTTCACTTTTCCAGCAGTTTGGGAAACAACAAACGAGACTTTTCTTGGTCTTGAGAAACTACAGCATTTATTAACTGACACACTGTAGTCTGTACTGTACATTTACTGCCAGATTGACAACTCACTGCTAACCATTTCCTCTGCTCTGCTCACATTCACTGTCACTGCTCTGCTGCTCGCTCAACCACACACTTGCTACGCACATTACACACTGCCCTATTCCTCAATGGAGCTACACTGCTCTTATAACAGTAGCTTTCACATAGATGTCCTTTGAAGAATGAAGAGAGGTAGGATGACTCAAAATAATTCCACAATAATGTAGGGTGCTATTGAGTTATTTCATTGTTTGTGAAAAAGTTTTCAATCTGTTATATTTATATATGTCTAATTTTATATCCAAGTATTGGCACAGCCACTGATACTGACGTAATATTTTGGAAAGAGAGCACTGGTATTGGATCAGTACTCATTATTGTCAGATAAGCTCGGTTGAGGTATTGGAATCATTACTGGGAGAGAAAAAGACAGTAATCTTCCTCAGTTCCTCAGATGTGATAGAAAAATAAGCAGGATTGGATTTTAGTTCCTGAGTTAAGTTGCTCTAGTTCTTAAGTTCCTGGAATTAAGGAGCAGTTGGAGGGCAGTGAAAAATTTTGTTGATTATAGTCAAATTAGTAGTAGAGGGAATCAGTGGGAGACACAAAATGCTTGTCCATTTTCATCAACAGCTTTGCCAGTGCAGTCTGTGGCTCTACAAAATGGCTGATTTAGCCCACACCTCACAAAAAAAACTTTAATAAGTAAAGTCGATGGCTGAACTTCGTCTTGGTGATGAGTATGATGAAGCTCCGTCGCTCTGACAGAGACATGACAGCTCTACAACCTCCCACACCTCCATAATACAGGGGAAAAGTTTGAACTGTATTTAATGCTTTATTATCACACAACTGAGCAATTAAATTCTTCCTGTTTATCAATTAGACCCAAACAAGACAGAGGTGTCAGACAGGTCCCGGATTAATTACTGACGACAATTAATTCTATGGAGAGAGCAAACTTAGACAAGCGAACACCAGACTGACTCAGTGTTGTTGAACTCACTCAGGCTCTCCTCCCCAGAGACACAATAGATAGCAGGAGAAAGACTCATTTGAATATTTTCAGGATGCTATGATATTAATTGGGAGTCAGTGGTGCGGATGTTTGGGCGAGTTGTTATTAGTAGCTGTCACAGTGTTAAGAGGAGACTGCTTTTTTTTATAAAGTAATTATCTGTTTTTCTAATCAGGTACTTGCCTCTCTATAGCAAAAAGGTTTCATTACTGATACCCAAGTACAAAATAGTTGGTAGCATTGTCAGCCATGGCTATGGATTATTAACAAAGACTTTTTTAATCACTTTTTTAGGTGGTTTATTAAGCAGCTTTTTTCTATAGCAAAAGCTAAAGGTAAGTTAAGTCCCTTTTAAGAGGAGGTGAATCAGTTGCACATGATGGAGTTGGTTAACTACAGTCAGTAATCTTACAACAATGGTAAGTTTTTTGCCATTATAAAAGTGATGCTTGAGGATTGCATTGTTAGTGTTGGATTCAGGGAATTGATCCCAGTATATTCTGTGGGTTTCTTGACGAACTTTACCCCCTTTTCCTGGGGAAAATGCCTGTTGAAACCCAGGGAAGAACTAGAACTTGTTCTTGTAGTATAGCCACCCCTGCCTTTACAGTCCAGCTATGTGGTAAAATATTTTTTAGAAATAGTGTGAATGAAGGAAAGCGCAAAATTAATAAATGAAAATGCAGGTGGCTTATCAAGTAGCTTAATAAGACATGTCAACCCCTATCCCCAAATCAATGTAGAACAGCATTCAACTGCTGAAGCGTTTAGTGGATAATCACTGTGGAGATGGTCAGACACTCCCTATAACCACTAATTAAAAATAATAAGAGGACACTCTTAAAAGACAATGTATCAAACCATTCTGAGTTAGCATTGTGGTTTTAGCCATGCTAGCAGCATGGTTCTATGGATGACAGTGTCAGTCTGTTAGTCCACCACTTTGGACCAATATCTCAACGACTATTGTATGGCTTTTCTTCATGTGCCACCATGAGGGTGTAATTTGTGGTTTTGAGTCACTTATCTTGACAACTATTAGATGGGCTGCCATGAAATTTGGTACAGACATTCATTTTACCCTCTGGATGAAGTGTAATAACTTTGGTAATTCTTTAACTTTTCATCTAGCACTAGTGTCACATCTGTTTAACATGTCCTATGGCTGTGAATATTCACTGTCTCCAGAGGATAAAACTGAATGGTTTGCCGTCCTCCTTACCTTTCCTTTAGCATCTCCATCAGTTTAACATCTCCACTTGTACACAAACAACATCCAAGTCTTATCGGTACATTGTCATGAGATTTTACAGAACACATCCATGCTCCCCAGAGGATGAACCCTTTCCATTGTGGATGCTCTGTGAGATTTCCTGTAGAACCAACCTCAGAAAAAAAAACGAGCTGAGCACATTAATGCTCCCATTATTCCGTCTGATATTGCTCAAATTGGCTCAAAGAGGAAATCTTTGTTTTGCAATATTTTATCTCTGTCTTTGGTGCAAAGTGCTAATTGCTGCGTTGTCTCTTCCCAGAAATCACTCATCAATTAAATAATGTGGGTGACACTGTGATGTCTCCTTGGACTTTCTGTCAGTGTAGTCTGAGTTTCTGTAGAATCCGCCAAAGAGACAAGCAAAAAGGTCATTTATTTATATGAAGATTGAATGTTTATGTACTACGTTGTGTTTTATGATATCCTGTGATATCTTTTATCTTCATTTGAGGCAAAACTAATATGGATTACGTCAACTGGGATCATAGTGATGACTACTGGTACTATTTATCCTTCCCTGTACATAGAAGTAATAATGGCAGTGACAGCTAACGTAACAATGATGGCAGTGATTCCAGGCACAGCAACAATCTCTGGTTCTTTTGTGTGCAGGTGAAGCAGATTATGGAGGAAGCGGTGACTAAGAAATTTGTCCACGAAGACAGCAGCCACATCATTGCTCTGTGCAGTAAGTACGCTCTTTATCTGGACACACACACACACACACACACACACACACACACACACACAGTCTCATTCTCTTCTGTCTCTGTCTTGCAAAAACACACACACACACTTGTTGAACTCCTCAGCAGGTGACTTGCTGCTGCTTTTCCGTCAAGGACACTGCTTGACGTCACGGTGCCTCTGACTATGCTGCTGCATCAATGGAAAGTTAATAATCGCAGTGGAGCTAATGGAAACCAATTTGAGAGACAGGCTGTACAAAACCCAGCCTTTCTAAGCCCTAGACACGTCTGTGTGTGTGTGTGAGTGAGTGTGCGTGTGTGTGTGTGTGTGTGTGTACGTGCATGTATGTGTGCCAAAGATAGAGGGGTTGCCCCTCCTGACCGGATGCTTGGGTTTGTAATGGTGTGTGAGCCACAGCTTCCATGCTGGTCAGGAAGCTGACAGTGCTATAGCCTCAGATCTACCAAATGACCAGTGACACGGTATAAGCATCTTATCTGTTTCAGTGGAATAAATATCTCGAATAGACACTTTTTAGAGCATTTTTTTTAAAGATCATATTTGGTTGATTTTTAAAAAATATCAGGTGTGAAAATGCCAGAACTGTGGCTGTATTTAACTCATATTTAAAATAAACTGAAGTTTTACAGATGTTAATTGCAGATTCTGAACATGTGCAATCAATGCTATTTGTTAGACTGTGGATTAATATTGAGTACAACAATAGCTTTTAGTGATATTTGTTTGTAATATTTTACTGATATGGATTTTTATGCTGTACATACAGCCCTGTGGTTCCATTTTAAAAAATGAGAGGATCCTTATGACGTGATGTCTTATTTATGCCCTTGGACAAATGAAAAAGGTTCCTCTACATTTTCACATTGGCCATCACTGGCACAGTTACCTCTCGACCTCCCACCCCCCCACACAGCTCTGTGTTGCTCCAGCTCTATCCTCCCCCCGACTGCCAGCACAAATTATGTTTCATCAAGTGGTCGTTCACAATTCATTGAACATACTTAACACCTTTTAATGTCTACACCAGCCGCATAACTTACCCAAAGCATCTTTTTTATGGCCGACAGTGAAAGCAGTGACTGTCATTGTGTCCCAATTCTGTAATACATACTAATTTTATATAGTATATACAATGTACTGATTTTCTTAGTATACTGTTTTTGCAGTGAGTACACAGAAAAATCAATATGCTTAATTGTTATTATTTTTCTTATTTTTTGTGATCTTGGTCATTCACAAAGCTGCTTAACCACCATCCAAAATTTGTTTCGATTTTTCCATCTGTGAGCAACATGGGAAAATAGTGTCCATCAAGAGCACACTCAATGATGTGTTTTAGTAAGCATACTGACTTTTTTACTTATATTTAATTCTGCGACTTTTCCAGTGAATACACATTGAAAACTTGCTTAGAGTTAGTATGTAGTATGTTATTAGGACACAGTTTGTGACCTCAGTGACCCCGAGTGAACATGTCATTACCCTGTACTTTGGGGACACAGACTGCAAGAGTTTTTTTAGTTACAGGGATAGTCAGTGGTAGTGTCTATAATGAGAATTCCTGGATATTAAATGTTCATCTTCAGTTTTTTTGTAGTGGTCAGTGTAATATTTGTTGTTAAAATGTACTGAAGTAGCATCACATGACATGGTTAAGCTGCATTTGAGTAAAAAAAAAAATGTTATAAATGCAGTTGCACAAACATATCTTGGGATGTTTGATTTGAGAGAACTTTAAATTTAATTATAACAATTCTAATTATCTGTTACCTCCCCTTGCTCTTTCATCTGTTTCTATCTGCGGATGTCTCTCGTTTTTCTAAGACTGTTAGAGTGATTTTTATTTGGGGTGTTTTAACTATTTTTTAACTCTCACTCATGCTTCTCGACGCATGGAGAGCCGTATACTATTCTACTCTGCGAGTTGTTTATCCCGGCTTGGATGCAGCTGAAGCTGCGCAAACCAACGTTGGAGGTTTCTCATGTGTAGCAGAGCAGCCCCAGGCGTATGACTGGGTGAGCTGCTGACATCATTGCAAGGAGCGACATGACACTCCCCGCCAGCACCAAGGCCACGGCCCTCATGTGCTGGGTTAGCCGCAACAACGCCTCCACATTCTCCTCAGACAGTCGTGCCATCATGGTGTAAGAGTCCAGGTGCAGACCGAGGTAGGGCATCTGCTGGCTCGGCTGCAGGGTGCTCTAGTGTGACATAAATTTGGAATGAGCTGCAGTCAATGAGTGGGACCACTGTAAACAGAGTGAACTGTTCGCGCCACTTGTTTTTGAAATTGCAATGGCCAATGGGGAAACTCCAACACTCGGCCGGCCAACCAATGGTGTAATTTCATCACTCAGTCAGTGACGGACAGTCAGTTGGGATTATAGGGCCGATCCGTGACCAATCCAGCCAAAAATCCTCTCTACTGCTCTCATGTCTTTATTTCTATACTGATGCACATGATGACTCATCACCTTTAAATTACTTTACCGTCTTACATACTGTATAATGATATAAAAATCAAATAAACAAAAATAATATAAACTGCTAATGGTGTAAAACAGAGTATCTGTGTCTGCACATATTTGTTGTTGAGCCTTTTAGTCACGTTGGCACTTTTATTGATTTCTCCTTCGAAGTCGTCGTCTTCTCATTATTAGTCTGCATTAAACCCTATTTGCACAGAATTACTATTGACTTGGGAGTACTAGTGGTTTTGAAGTGAGCATTGAAGATGAGCTCTCTCTACGTCTTGTCAGTAGTGTTGGGTGATATTAAACAGTTAGACACTATAAATTAGTCACTGAGGTTGGGGGGGTACCTTGCTTGGTATGGTTTGGTATGATATGGTACAGTTTCTCTGCTATATGGGGTGGTACAGTTTTGTATTGCATGTCATATGGTTTGGTATGTTCTGTTTATTCACAAGTACTCAAATACTATGTGTAGCAAACATAAATCACTCACAAACAGTGTACTAAAACACCAATATTTTAGACATATTACTGCCATAACCTGTTATTGGCATATACGTGATTTTTCTTCTAGACATATGATTTTTGTCTTCCTCCTGATGTGTAAAATGGAAACAACTTTAGCAAAATGCAGCAGAGGCTATAGAAGAAGGTTGTGAATGCATTTAAACTCATGACCTTATAGTTTGAACCATCAATGATCTGAGGCAATTTCAATTTTCCTGTATGAAAGTATTTCACAGTCTGCAGAGGTTGGAGGCTAAACCAGTTATTAGCTACATGATTTCCCCATGTAATACTAATCCTGGCTGATCCCTTCACTCCTCAAGGTCGAGATATTCCAGCACATATTATACAGGTAGAAAGATGTGAGAACTATTGAAACTGTTTCACAAGATATGCTGAAATTCAAAGAATATAACAGCCAGTTCCCTTCTCATGTACAGATAAGACCATGTAAATTGAATCGACCCCTGTAGGTCACTGTGATTCGATGCAATAAAAGAATGGCTGTTGTGAGAGCAGAGTTCATTATCTATCATCATCAGTAGATCAAACTTTTGTCATCCGTCCCCCGTCCAAGTGGTGAAGTGCCATCCTGATAGCCTACCCCGGAACAGAGCAGTATGGAAAATAAGTCAGTCAGTCTTACTTTTAATTACAGCTGTTCAATACGACATGCAGAGGTGAGGTCTGTCCCTTCACAATGTTTCTGTAGCGCTGACGCTTTATAACTGTGGGTTAAGGACATCATTACAACACTGTTGGTCTACTTTGTTGGTTTACTCATAATGTTCAAGATAACAGTTGATTGATTCCTGTGGAGGACTGCAAGAGCAAGTTAATAACAGAATAAAGAATGGAACTTACCACTTTCTGAGTTTACGCTTATTAGGTCTACAATCACTACCACTGAAGTACACATTCTACGTATTCAAGTTTCAATTTATTTTAGCTTATGTTTATTATTATTATCAATTGGGTTTTATTTTCCATCTTATGTACATTTACATGTTTTTATGTTCTTTTTTTTTTTTATGTGATGCACTTAGTGCATGTAATTTCTTTTGTTGTAAAGCGCTTTCAGCTGCATCTGTTGTATGAAAGGTGCTATACAAATAAGGTTATTATTATTATTATTATTATTATTATTATTATTATTATTATTATAAAAAGGAAGATTACGTTAAGTTGCATTAAACATACATTAACACAAATGTGGCAATCCCAAAAACATGTTAAACATGAATTTGTGTATCATTAAAAAAACCAAAAACAAACAAAAAACAAAACAATACATCAATTTCTAATATCATGTAATACCTTCAGGTTTTGCACCAAGAAACTGTTTAGCAGAGGTGGTAAGTTCTCTCATCCCCAGCCCAATCTTATGTAATAATCTTATATCTCAAAGCTGATTTGATTCAGCTATGATTAGGATTTGATATTTTTACTTGTTTGAATAGTAAAAGTAGCATATTATGAGTTGATCCAGGGATGTTGTGGTTATAAGGCATGTAATCCTTTGGCTACCAGTGGGCTCCATTTGGCTATTATTTAACTATATCTTTTTTTTAATTATTTCTTTATTTTTGATAATACCTGACAATATGGTTACCCCAATATATAAAATCACAGGCAAAGGAAATTCCTGTAAATGTCTGTAAGACTAAGTGGCTCCCAAAGAAAAATGTAAATCATAGGAGCAAGTTCACTCTGGGTGAACCTGGTAAAGATTAACATGATCCAAAAACATTACAGACAATTCATGAATCTATTTCATTAGGATTTTTTAAAATTATTTTATACATCAATGTCAAAAATCCCTTCTGGCTCAATCAAATGAATGAAAATCCTGCTGGATGCCCACATGACCCCTCAAGGAAATTACCACAAGACCCTCTTGAACCTTTATTATGTCCTTTGCTCACATGTGCAAATTGGACAGTGTGTGAATGTGTGTACATGAGTTACAGAGAGAGACAGAAAGCATTGAGTGTGCCAGCTCATGGAGTCTGTCATCATCCTCTGTCGTCATCCTCTGCTGCAGCTTCAGGTCAGCTGCTTCTCAGTTATTTCCCTCCATGGTGCAAATATGAAATGCGCCTGATGTTTTCCTGTTATCGTCTGGAAAGTCATTTGACGTCCAGCCTCAAAAAATGGAAAAACTCAATTTTTGATGATTAAATTTAGAAGGTTACCAAATCACTGTCAGCCACTGTCAGAAGAAAAGAGCCAAAAAATGGGAAGAAATTGCACTACATGAGCAAAATCAGTCATTTACTAACCTGAACAAGTCAAACGGCTCTTTCTCAACGGCTTCATCTGATGCTTTTGCCTTCAATGTGGCACCATTTGCACTATAGTCAGTCAATAGTCAACTGATAAGAAAAACTGCTGGCTACAGTAGGGCTGTGCCATATTGTATCATTCATGATAATACTGATATAAATCTCAATGTGATTCAAATTTGTGTAGACATACTTACTAGAGATGGGTATGAGTAGTAGATTAATGGATTACTAATTGGACACGTACAGTAGCCTTTTCCTTTTTTGATTTTTTTTCCTTAGTAAGTGAGCATGTGCGTTTGATGGAAAAACACTCCAAAAATACTGTATTGCCCAGGATATAAAACACTATTTTCTCTGGAAATTACATTTGAAAAAGCAGGAGTTATATTATATTCAGGGACTGGACAGTCATGTATTATTCCTATCATTGTGTCGCATTCTTGGTTGTTAGGTTATCTGATTGGAAATTGTTGTTCCCCTCCTTCCAGTCTGTCAACTGAGCTCAGCTGAGCATTACTTATCCTGACTTAGAACAATAGAAATGAAATTCATATCAGTCTTTTCATCTGACTATACTGATACTGTCAGTTTATATAACTGGAAACCATATGAGATCCCACCTTTTTTTACCAATCAGTACAATATGTGCAAAAGCACAGACATTTGTGGGCACACCTGGGCTTGATGCTGGTGCAAAATTTAATCAAGGCACCAATACTGGATGAGGCATAAATCATGCACCACAACCATTGAGTGAGAGGCTTTGTGGAAGACTGCTGCAAGGTTTTAATCAACCAAAAGAGAACACATACATCCTGTAAGCTGCTGTGAATAACACTGTCTTGTGTTAAAATTACATTTTATGTGATGCTCATCATTTGTAGTTTCAACTAATCTTCATCTTAATATGAATTTTGATTAAAAAAAATTGCCTTGTTAATGTGATCAGACCATACAGCATATCGTCCACTCCTCATCAGCCCTTCACTGAGAGCCTGTGGGCTAACCCAACCATAATGTCACTGTAATGCAGGCTAATCAGCAGCCTCTTGGGCTCAGGGGAGTCTTGGGGAAAGGTCAAAGGTCAAAGCTCAGATGCTAATGATAACCAATGATGGCAGTGCAGGAATGACTCACCGCCTTCCTACTCTTCCTGAGTGTTCCTCCTAATACCTGTTAATTGTGCTACGTCTGCTAATGAAGGCCAAATGAATTCTAGTGTTTCATTAGTGAAGAGCCAGTAGAAACACTGCTGTATGGTATCTCATTTTGTCTAAAGGATGGCATTAACTAAAGTACTTAATTAAAACTGATTTTCACCAGTTTTAATTAATTTAGTGAATGCCACATTCACATTTAGGCTGAATCTATTTTTGATGCATAGACATAAGTCATTTATTTTTCCCAAGTTCCTAACATTATTCCTTTGCTTTTGCACTTTAACATATATAGATGATAAAATTCCATCTATTGTAATTGTTAGTATTTTCTATTTCAAAAGATACATTTTCTTATTGAAAATAGCTTTTGGTTTCTTACCAGGTTTAACTTTTAGTTTCAGTTTGCTCAGCACAACACAAATTATTGCAATGCTAATTGTTAATTAGCTAATTGCTAAGTGTAGTTGTGGTGGTTGCAGCATTTAAAATTTGGAGAGCTAGTATCACAGCAGAACTGTCACTCAAGGAAAATCACACTAGCGCAAATTCAAAACTGTACATACAACTAGGCCCTATTTACTCACATTAATTCCTGTGTGTCATATATGGGGGTAGTAGTAGTAGCCTCATGGTTAAAGGTGCAGTGTATAAGATTCAGTGGCCTACGGTGGTGAAAAACGTGAAAGGCCCTCTCTAGAGCCAGTGTTTGGTTTGTCTGTTCTGGGCTACTGTAGAACAGGGCGGTGCAACATGATGGACTCCATGGAAGAGGACCCACTCCTTATGTAGATATAAAGGGCTCATTCTAAGGTAATGGAAACACAACGATTCATATTTTCAGGTGATAATACACTAATTTAAAAAAAACATTTCTGCCAAGTCCATTCCACTAGATGCCACTAAACTCTACACATTGCACCTTTAAGAGACATAACATATAACCACAATGTTAGTGAGTTTATTCCAGCCGGGGACCTTTGTTGCATATCATACCCCTTTCTTTCTTCTCACATTTCCTGTCTATATATACTGTTTAATAAAGTTAAAAGCCAAAAATAACTTCCAGATATCCAGATCCACATATCCAGATGCAGTATAATGCACCTGCTTTAGCACTTTGCCCCATATATGCTCTCCCTGAGCCAGATTACAAATGGGATAGCTTGGTTTTCTGGGGCTACATGCAAATCAGGGTCGGGGATCTACTCCATTATTACCAAGCTCCTTGGTAACAACTAAAAAACAACAGTTTAGCTTGCCAGCTAACAGAACAGTCAATAGTTGAACTGGTCAGGGATCAGATAAACTCTATGACAGCATGTTATGTCTTATGTATGCCCATACGTGTTGCAATCAATGGAGCCTCTTTCTTTCTGACGCTTTATATGTGACAGGAGGCAAATTGCATTATAATTTCACTGTCACCTCAGCTGCTATTACCACGGGGGACAGACCCTGGAGAGGCTTCTTCCACAGACCACTTACTGACGTAGTTCCACTTGGGAGGAGTAGCCTTCGTATGCATCTTAGAGAGACGGATGCATTGACACCTTTTCAACCTAGAATGCTCAGGTGGTGTGATTTCAGTCAGGATTTCAGTCCAATCTAAATTTTAATAAATGTGTATCTGGCACACTGAAATAACAGCTGCAGACTACTAAATTTGGCACACATGACTTTATACATTATTTTACTCAAGCTTATTGATCCAAATACTGAAGTTCCTGCTTCAAAACTATTGAGTTGATCAGCTTAAATTATTGATATAAGTGCTGTAAAGTTTATTTACAGTATATAGCACCTTTCTAGAGCAAATATTGGTCCTCCATAAGATATGTTGATTATACAGGGCTATTCTCCTCCTGTCCCTCCATTAATAATAACGAGCCAGTTAGCTGGGGTGGCCAGTGATATTTCAGTGGGAGCTGGTGGCACCCCTTGTATTTATTGAAGTTATAGATAGGAACCTGAAGGATGTTTGCTGGCCAGGTTCTCTGCGTGGTTGGAGTTAACTGTTGTATAACTGTGTCTATGTGTAGGAGTCCAGAACTTCTCCACAACATTTAAACTGATCACATAACTCACCCTCATTAGCCTCACAGAAGGGGGAGTCAAGTTGTGTAATGTGTTATTTCTCTTTTGTGAAGGCAGTAGTCGGTATCCTGTATATTATCATGCTTATGTGTGCGTGCATAACACCAAAAAGGCAAAAGAAAACCTATGTGCCAAAACCTGTGTTTCAAAGGATACACAGCCCTGAAATGAAGACTGTGCATGTGTTATTAATAGTACCAAAAATACTGCCTTTACAGAGCCGCCATTACCATCCATTTTTTCCCTTCACATTAAACTTCTCATGCTGAAAACAGAAACAATAAAATATTCAGATAGGAATAGCGTAGTCATCCATCCCTTGAATATGACATTTCCTTTCCTTTCTCTTTTCTGTAAAGAAGCAGTGCTCTTAAAATATACATAATCTTCACTTAACTCTCTGTAATTAAAAGAGTAATAGGTAATTATGGATGACTCCAAAGCCTATTAATTTGTCATAAGGTCATAGCATTAGAGTAGGCTGATGAGGTAGTCTGGTGTTATTAAATCAGACTTTCTACCAGCCCCCATCTTAAGATTCAGAAAAGATTGCAACTAGAACAAAAATATGTAAAGTTGGTAATATATTGAACAAAGTGGAAGTGCAATCAATAGAAAACTATCCAGTGTCCATCTGAATATTTTATCATTTCTCTGAACACAAAATAGGTATAGGGAGTTAAAAAAAATAGATATAAACAAAGAGTGAGAGAGATGTTTCTGAAGCATCAGGCTGGAAAGATAGAATTTGATGAGGGCATAAATTTGAGGAAGAGGAATTTTGATATAACTGCCAGAATGATATTTGCATTTCAGGGCTCTCTTCCAGGTTTTGTGTTTTTTACAGATATGGCCAGCTGGAGCTCTTGCATTTCCATGTTTTATTAAAACACATCTCCTGCATTGTAAGATTGTGAAAAACAAAATAACAGTATTTGTACAAAATGGATTATAAACAACAGAAGTAATTGTTACTTGCTATGAATACATAATCTACAGGCTCCTGCAGTGTTGGGCATTCATGGCACAAATGAATAATAATCAGCTGTGGGGGGCTTGTTGCATACCTTTTTATTGTATGTCTTTGTGTGTGAGACCCTCATAGCAATTCAGTGATGTAATCAGAGGAATAGATATGTTGTTCCATTCATCCCAAAAAAAGATGCTCTCCGAGAGTAGGAGCTGAAATGTTTTCAGACTTTTGTGGCCCATATAACCCATTTTGGGTCCATACAGTATGAGCATCTTTCTCCTGCTGAGCCAGCTGACTTCCTGCTGGCTCCCTGCACACATGAACAGCACGAAATAATTCACTGACGTGGTTCACATGTCTAAAATTTTGTTACACACAATGGATTAAATTCTGCTTATACAGAGAGTTGGTTTGTGGTGTTTGTGACAATCAGAAAATTAATGGATCATTTTACAGCCATTTCTTTTGTAATATTCAAATGTATTTTTCAGCACTTGGCACTTGATCCTTCAATACCAAATGTGACCAGAAGGCCAGAATCACCTCACAGCCCAGTGCTGTTCCTTGGGGAATATGGCAATTAAATAAAAATGTATATTTAACACTTGTGCAAGTCTCTTGGCAACAAAAAGATAAGATACTGTCTGTCATAAGAATACCTTTAAATTGTAGTCAAATATACTATAACATACAGTACCAGTCAAAAGTTTGGATACACCTTCCCATTTACTTGAATGAGAAAGTCCAAACTTTCGACTGGTACTGTATACAGTACATAAACACTAAATACATGGAGTATTCATGTTTGTCACATGGTCAGGCCATTCAGCCACTTTCCTTACTGACCTTGGCAATGTCGTCTCTAGATAACCAGTGGAGGACAAAGAAACGGTTTTATATTTTTTTTTCTTACTAATTTGGGATTTTAGACAGGGACGTCACCTCGTGGCCTTGCTCTCTTAGTCCTTGGAAAGATTTTTCAGAGAGGATTGCTGAGACAGACGACAGACAAAGTGATAAGGCACCTCATCACTTTCTTTCCTGTTGACATGTGCATTTCAGTTTTGTAATGTTCTATTTCCTACTATATATATATATATATATTTCTTTTTTTAGGTGAACATTTTGCTACTAGAAAGTATTTTCACAAAAACAATGAGCATCTGTGGAAATAACAGGAAAAAAATATTATATATGGAATGAGAGACATCAAGGAAGATAAAAAAAGAGGTGATAATTGATCTCAGTTATTTAGGATTAGAAAACGGACATGATTTGATTAACTAGAAAAGTAGCAGTATAGCAGAAGAAACGGAAAGACTGATGAGTAAGAGAGGAAGGGTTGGTCTGAAGCAGCTAATAGGCTCATTAGGAAACTCATGGACATGTAATGACCTGCCACCTAATGGACATCTGGGCTCCACACGCTACAGACAGATGAACAGACAGAAATAGAAAGAAAGAATAGGAAAGAGATAGAGGAAGACAGTAAGAAAGAAGGAAGAAGAGAGATATATTTAACCAATGGAAATAATGAAAGGGCACATAACAAGGGTGTCCACTTCATCCCATTTAGTTTTCAGATAGATATAATTGGATATCTATTGTGGTCACAAATGTCAGAGTATGCATGGAGATGGGAAAAATATACTGTTATGTTAATTGGAACTATAGTCAGATGACAGTAATTACCATTGCGTAATAGAACTTATAGATATAACATCTCAAGCTTTAATATGTAGCTCAAATATGTCTAATCATGATCATTTCATTTTAACTTTATTTTCCTTTCATATATGAGCTGAGCATAATGTTATACTCCCGTCCTCTGTTCTTACAAAAGCCTATATTCCAGGTTTATTCTGCTCTAGACCATTTTGTACACAGTGACAGCACTAATGGTGTCTTAATGGTGGATGCTTCAGATTTCCAAATGTTGCATCAGTGGTGTAATTATAATAATAACTCAGTTTGAACTCCAACAGAAAATAACAAATCCTGCCAGACATACTGTACTATAGTTAACCAACAGAGGAAATCTGTATACTTTGTATATGTATGATATATTTGGTACTTTGGAGTTCTGAAATGTCACAGAAGCACAACATCAAGCTCTAAGATGTAACTGGATGTCCACATTTTGATTAAATATTTGAATATGCTAATGAAAGACATCATTGTGTACAAAATGTTTAAAAAACCTATAAGTAGTTCTACTGTTACGACATCATTAGTTCACACTGAAATGGAAATGACTTAAACTGTCAGTGCATCTGTCATTTTAGCTTCTATAAACCCATTACCTCTCGCCATCCTCTCATTTAGTCTGTTAGATTTTCCCAAATTGTATCATCAATGACTGCATGATATGCGCTGGAATGCATAGTTAAAGAAACTCTAATGGTGTAGTGTATAATGTAATGGAAAGATAATCTATGTCTATTTAGGCTTTCAGTGTTTCTTAAATATCAGTGAATTAAGTCAAATTTCTACACAGAACAACTAAAACATACTGAGGCCCAAACTGTCATTCTTATTCATGCTCCCCTGCAGTTGTCATATCAGCTGTGAAAAGTGTCATTCCAGCCTATTATGTGGTTGAGTTTGCAATACAATTGTGCTGCCTATCTGTGCTATCTATCTATCTATTTATCTATTTGATTAGGACCACACGATGGACCACTGAGCAACTGGTGCAGGCCACATATAACAAATTACCTCAAGTATCACATTGATCAATTTTAAGGATTCATTTGTTTGAGTTATGATGCTTTGAAACAGCTTATTTTCACCTTCACATTTACTTCTTCAGTGATACAGTGAGCAGATAAACACTTAACCCTCATACATAATGGCTGATAATACATTTTACTGATTCCAACAAAATGAATCATAAAACCTGCTTAGTTACTCTCTTATTGTATGTTGAATCTTGATTTTCTATCACCAGATATTTCCCACCGTGTGTACTTTAAGGTGTAAGATTGTGACCGTCTGACAGATAATCACTTATGTGAAGAGAAAAAGAGTGTAACAGTACATCAGCTGACACGCGGCCAAAGAAAACAACATGTTAGGTACGTGAGAACTTTGAGTGCTGGTGACTGATGCTGAGCAGAAAGCCAAAAGGCCATAAGAGCTGACCAGACAACACATCAGAGACACAGCACAGTCGTGACTGGAGAAAGCCCGCTTTGCCAAATGCTTTTACCTTGACTCACATCACAACGTAACGGCTGCAGCTGCACTCACCAGCATATTAAAGCATGTGTGCACACACATACACACACAAACCATGTCTTTCACCATGTCAGGGTATCTGTATGATCGTAGATTTGAAAACCCAATAAGAGTCCTGAATAACTGGTCTCACGACAGTTGTTCTGTCAGCCCAGGGTTTTCCAGTCAGGCTCTGAGTGCATTTATATTATTTATAATAAACAGCCAATCACATTAAACATGGACAGATGCAGAAAAGCATATTTAATGTGACGTATGTTGAAACTCCTCTGTGAGGAAATGAAATCAGCTTATTTGTTGTAAAAATAAGTTGTACTGATCTTGGGAAATAATCTAAATGCAAGAAATGGATATGAATATATAAAAATGGTTATGTGAAATAAACAAATAAATAGATTGCTAGCTTTTGTGTTTGCTCATACACAAAATATCAATAACGAATTCATATAAGTGAGAACAAAAACATGAAAAGAAATGCTGAACGTAAGGCCCGAGAAGATAAATTGAAAACTGGGATCCCTCCTTCATAATCCACTTCTCTACTATCCACCCTGATGTCCACTATGTCCCAACCTGAACACCTCCGTTCCATCTCAGTCTTCATGCATCACCCTGTTGAGCTCACAAGCAGACTTTGATTTAAGCAAGTTAGAGCACCTGCCTCCGATGTTTCCACTGGTCAGAATCACTGGAGGCAGTGTTTTACTGTAGTTGCACCACCAGGGATTTTTTACAACCACCTGAAACACACACATAGCACAACATACTATGATGTCACGCAAACATCCACAAGGGGAATCTTATAGTACATCACACTGAGATGATGGCGTCTCAAATGTTTGATTGCTTGGGTTTCAATGTCAATGTCAACACAGTTGTACTCATGTCCAGCGGTACTGTAACATACTGGGAAGTCATAACGTTCCAAAACAATAGATCTAAATAACAGTCTACTTTAAACAGATAATTAATGACAATAGAGTAAAACAGAGTTCTAATAATATGCTGTAAATATGTCTTTAAAGGAGAAGTTATAATTTTTGACAAATATTGTACATCAGTGAACACTTACGAATGCCTTTATATCTGCTTATAACTACATTATATTGTATAAAAACAATTGATTAAAAGTTTGTATACTGCTTACAAATGCTAAATACTGCTCTACTCATGGTTTAGCTCACAGACAACAACTGTTCTGCTGCCAGTGCTTTTCAGGTGGAACTCACCTTAAGAATTTGTGTTCCATAACTGCTGAGCTGAGGCACAAACCATCACATCCCTAGTTGTGTATTAGAAATGAAATCATAAGAGGAAAATGAATTTAATTTACAAATGAGAGACAAAATGTATGATTCTCATGTGACTCAGAATGACGCAGCCCTATGTGAAATGTATTGGAATATTTGCAATGCATGATCCAGCTTTTCTTTCCTCTGTTTCAGGTCAATTCATTCTTAACACCAAGTTGTCCTGAAAGCACATAATACAGTAATGGTGAAAAAGATAGAAAAAGCAATCAGCATATGTAGGACATTTTGTTTCCCCATTGGAAGGTTCTTGGTCTGTCACACTGGGCAGATGCCAATGGTCTGGATGTCAAACCACCGGCTAAGAAAATTGTACTGCAAATGATCTTTTCTTTATATTACAGATAACACTAGCCGTAGCACGAGGAACAGTATTTTACATTGTGCGTATTAAAGGTAGTTTCTTATGAAATGCAGATCAGATGCTGCAGTGTCAATAATCCAGCCTGCTTAGACCTGAATGAAAGCTTTAAGACAACAGAGAACAGCAAGGTTTCCATTTACTATTTCCATCTGTGCAGTTCTTTCCCCTCTCTTTATCTCTCCCTCATACTCTCCCTCAGAGTTAATTGCAAATGACGAGAATCGGAAGTCACGAGAGACTGAAGTGAAGCGTCAGGTATTCCACTGATTAGAACCAGTCTCCATGACAACCCCCATCACCCTCAGATAAATGTTTGTACCTTGTGACAGAAAATACAACAACTCTCAGAAATATGGACAAATTTAGACACATACACACTGCCGCCTGCATATATGAAGCTTGTCTCGGCTTGCGGTCTTTTTGATGTTCATTCGAGGTGACGTTTCATCTGCTGTGGCACTGTGCTGTAACTCACTCTGTCAGTAAGACTATTTTTTTCCTATCACCATTATTATCCAGGTTTTTAACCCACCAATGTTTTTGCCACAGTCAGGAGCTCCTATTACCTGTTCCGCTGCAGGTTGGCCTGACCTGCTGTCAGTCATACACTCCAGTCAAGAATCTACAAGGAAAAGCCTGCATCCTTTCGTTCATTTTTACATTCTCTTATTGAAACTGAACACCACATGTATTGGTCAAACACAGCCATACTACAGTGAATATAAAGGCCCACTGTAAAACTGATAGGCTGCAATGGAGTTTCTAATTTTCAGTTTTCAGTATAAATTAGAAGCATTATGTTCTGAGGATAAATCTGTGTTACTGTCAGAAAACATAGCTCACAACTCAGCTGCCTCCCTTGCTTTAAGATAAAAGCGACATGAGTCACAGCATCATTTACTTGCAGCATTAACAATTTGATATTTAGAGCAATGAATAAGCAGAGCTAACACATAATGATCCTTTGTGTGAAAATGACAGATGCTTTCTTTTTTGCCAGTGAGACATCAGTTTATGTAATTGGCCTCTGTCATTTTGCAGCAGGATCTGAGTAATTGAAATGACATTGTCGTATTTAACGGCCATTTTTTAAACAAAGCTATCCGCTAAATATCTGCAACCCTCCGTTATAACAGCAAATAATCAGTTCTGTCTCCAGTGACTGTACTGTATGGTTTCAGTAACAAACTGATAGCGACTTCAAAACTATTTCATTAGGTTTGAGTGGGTGCAGTCATTCCAATTAAAGTTAGTCACCCAGTGCATATGCCAAAAATGTTTTTCCCTTCCTGGGTTGCTCTTGTGACATGTAGCCCAAAAACATTTGTGTAAGTGTCTGGCTCCTCCAGCTCATATGATGGACCTTACCATGAGATGACATCGATTACAAAAAATGTAATTTTGTAGGCTTTGAAAAGGTTTTTCCAAAATGAAAACTTAATGGTTTAAAAGTTCTGCATACAAAGATTACCATTCCAGTGTCACAATTTGGCTTCATTGACAGGTTTTGTAACTTTCAGAAACAGACAATCCAACAACCATGCCCACTTTACACAGCAACTGGCCATGTATTTTACACCATTCTGTTTGGTGTCAGACTTAAAGTAACTGAAGTATCATCACACCACCATTGTTTTTTTACCTTGTTTACCCACACCAGTTCTTTACGTTTAAGGTTGTTGCAGCTGCTAAGCTATGGGTTTCTTTGTCAACACAATTGCTCTTCTCTCTTGTGTTCACATCTACTGGGTGACTGGCTCAGGTGGTTGGCCTTGAGCAAAACACTGAACTACAGACTGTATATAAAGATGGATGTAGCAAGGTGTGACATCACCCGTTGGTTTCATTGAAGCTGGTTTGAAGCCCAGAGTTGCAGTTTATGGTTGCCGCCACCTTTTCGGTTTGGAGCCAGGACCTTCCAAATAAGGAGTGCTGGGTGTTGCCTTTCACGCCTATACATGCTCCGAAGTGAACGCTAGCTTACTGGGAACACCGAGTGCTGCATTTTAGCCAACGTTACGCTACGTACGCTAAATTGTGCTAACAGCACAGGTATTGTAATCAAATAACATTTATGAAATATTACAACAATAGTCTGACTAAGTGTGAGTCCTGGAGCCAGGGAGAGCAGCCACCAACTGTCACAGCTGTCAATCAACACAGCAGACATCACAGCTACTATAAGTCTTCAAATGAATAGTGTTAAACCATTGGCAGGGCTGTTAATCCTTTGCCCAACAATGGTCCTGATTGAAAGTACAACAAATTTTCTCATTTTCATATTATGGATTTTTCTAATTGAGTAATATATCATTTCTATTGCCTAGCCGTAACCAGTGGGAGGTTTGAAACTACAGTAAGATGTGTTCAAGGGTCTCAGAATGCAGTTGAGTGAAGAGGTGAACACATTTGTACACACATTTTTTCCTATTATTGGAGTTTCATATTCTCCCACGGTGTTTTTAATTTGGCTTCCACTTGTAATAAGAGTATTGTGCATAACAGCAGTGGTGCAGTGCTTGATTCTATTGAAAGGCAACCAGCCTCCCACTCTCTGTTGAAACACCCTCAAGATATATTGAGAAAGACTTGAATTAACAAAGGGAAATAGTACATTAGCATTTATGCCTTTAGATTTCAACTAGTTTGTTATTAGCTTTGTGCCACAGGTGACTTTAAGGCTCGTATTTATTACACTGTTAATGAAGAATACTTCTCACAATATCAGTGCATGCCTTCATTTTATTGATCTGTGGGCTTTAAAGCAGATTTAATCAGGTTTATGTGTTGTAGTGTAATAATGGTTTAAGGGCTTTGTTCCACCAACAGAAACAATCAAACGTGTTTCAGAGACTTCCACTAAACCAGCATCTATGTTAGCTCTTTGCCTTCATTTCACTCTTGTAAAAGGTTGCAGAAGGTTTGCAGAGGATTATATTGTTGTCTCTGAAGTTGGAAATCACTAACTAAAGTAGACAAATTCAGGAACAACATGACAAGATATTCTGCTTATCCCCGATGAGTTTTCAAGCCTCAAAATAACAGGAAAGGTGCCTTTGCTAATTCCAGATGACCCGTTTTTCTTTGCAAACAACAGTGTTTCAGTCTATGTTCATCCTCCTAAGTTCCTAATGTCCACTTTCTCTGGTCTCAGCTCAGCACTGCACACAGGGTGATTAAATATTGATTCAGCCAGTCTACCCGTCACCTCCTCAACTGCTCATCAAATATATCAGAGGAGGAGTGCTGTGGAAAAAAAAACAACGCTGAGGTTTATCTCCTTTCACTGATGGGACTTCAGGGGCTGAAACAACCTGTGCCAATGGAAATCAATGGCTCAGCGTATATAGGAGAACTTTATCTCACTGTCACAGAGTGTTAGACACACACAAACAAACCACACACACACAAACACACACAATTGTCAGTTTGTGAAATACATGAAGAGATACACTAATTTTGGTGTTACAAACACATCACTAAAGGAAAATACCAGTGATTAAGCATATTTTTGCTACAAATTCTGTATAATTACCATTAAACATTACATATACCACATTGTATGTTTGGAGTAATTTACTATCATTAGACAACAATTGGTTTCCTTTCATTTTACTACACTAAGATAAGCAATATTGACTGAAAACATTAGCTTTCTAGCTAATACTCTAGAGTATGGACACACAATATTTTGCACTTTGACTTGTTATCATTCACCAGGGAATTAGGCACCTTATGATGACGTTTTGGTGGCTAGTTAGCAAATTATCTAGCCACCTGTAGCAGTAATGGCTGTAGCAGGTTAAAAACTTACCTGTAAATGCTAATATCTGTCAGTTTAGATGCTGAATGGTGAAGCCCTTTTTCATTAACACCCTTTCTAACATCACTATCTGTCCCTTAGCTTGTAAACTAGAGTTTAACGGAGCACCTGCTGCCTCAGTTATCAGTCACAACAGCCTGTCCCCTCAGAGGCTTGGGTGGTAAAGGGTGCATTTCTGATATATCTACAGAAACAGTTTTTTTTCTGGTCAATAATAAGATTTTTCGCTATAAAAGGGGCATGGTTTTGTGACTTTCATGTAACGTTTTATATGGTCACATGGTAATACAAGTGCAAGTAGGAACTGTTTAAAACTCCTCTTGTTGGTGTGTTTAAGGATGCTCTGATAATTCAGAGTCAAAGACGGATAATAAATGTAAGAAATGAGCAAAATATTATTACATTATTACAATCACAGACAATCATATTATATGTACTAATGATCACATGCTTGCTGACTGATCGTTGCATCCTTGGATACATCATAGTGGAGACTTCTGAAAATGGTTCAGTCTCACAACTGCATTACCACCAAACAAAAATGTTTGTTTTGAGAAAGAAATTTCAAGTCTCTGCAAATGGATTTTCATATTGCACTGGATTCAATGGCTGCCTGCAAGAAGGAAACTAATGTATCTGATGAATCCTCTCTTTGTGTGTACATAGGTAGATAGATACATAAATAGATAGATAGATAGATAGATAGATAGATAGATAGATAGATATAACTTTATTGATCCCTGAAGGGAAATTCAAATCTATATGGGACAAAGACAACACCAGATATCATTTTAATAGAGTGACAAGGTGTTCATTTCTGTACTGTTAAGAAAATAGACTGTTCCAGTCCATCTCTTGTCTCATCTCGCCAGCGTTCAGTCACGCTCTCTGCCCAGCAAAGCACCAATTGAGCACAGACAGCATTTCCTGGAACAGAGCTCAGATGACAGATTTGAGCAGAACACCTCATTCTGTGGGTGAAAGGCATATCCCTTCATGCTTGAGCGTATGTGACTATTCCTTCTTTTTTCATCCATTTGTTAACTTTACTCAGTGTCCTGATTCTGTACTTAAACTGTATATTCCCCTTCTTATCCGTGTGCATCTAGCTTTCAGCAGCTAAGACTCAGGCTTTATTCAGAGACATTGTGCTAGGCAAACTGGCATCAAGAGTCCTGACCACCTGGTGAGATGCAGCAGGCATCAGGGAGGAGGCCTGACGGCCCAGAGAGAAGGAGGGGTTGTGAGAACCGATACCCACTCTCACCTCTCCCTCGCTGATTTTAATCCCGCCATCCCTCTCTCTGCTTTTCTTCCTCACTGCTGGCAGCCGCCTGCAACCTCTCTCACTCCCACGCAAACAACATGGGCTTTCTACCGTCCGCAGTGGGTGGACACAGTAATGGAAACACCACGTGAGAAAGGATTAGAACGTTGAAGTAGCTAAGAAGAAAACAATCACTGATATCAAATTAATGTGTCTGAGAAGTGTTCTAGCAGTCACTGTGTGTACTGTATTTGTGAGTTTTCATGTAACATAAAGCAGCTAACAGACTGTAATTGGTGTCTAAATTTTAGTTGGAGTTGTTATTTCAAAAACGTATGTCAAACAGAGACAGACAGCATGGGCACAGAGCAGCACTGGTTGATGCTGTTGACACAGATTGACAAATGCTCAACAAACTAGACTTTATCAGCTCCACAAAACTGGTATTTATGGCAGGGCTGCCATTCAGAAACCACACATACATACCTCTCAGAGGCAGTGCACACAATAGTGAAACCTTGTTTTAGGAGCTCATATACTAAGGTGATAATTAGAGTTGCGTCCGTTGGGAGTCTCAACAGTGGTGAATGGCGTATGAGACAGTGTAACTTTCCTCCTTACCCACAAAGCAGTGTCTCTACCATCATTTAACCTCACTGCAGCACTATTTATGAGTAGTGACACGGTGAAAACAAAAGCAATCAATCTCAGCTGGTGGGAGGGATCAAATTTTAATGTGTTGTGATTTAATTCATTTATGGTGGAGAAATGAAATGTAGGTGAGTTCAGAGGTTAGACAGCAAGACAAATTGGGCATATATTCTATTTTATTGAACCCATGGAGTCTGGACTCAGAAGTTAAAGGTTCCCTGTGGAGTTTTCTTGGAAACAAACAAAAGTTCTGTGTCACTCACCAAAACACATTGTGTGTAGCCCTGAGGATGATGCTTATGAGCATGATTTGTGACATCACAAATAGTTTGGAGCCAATCATGGTCTAGTATGCAACTTACACAAGTGTGTTGTGGAAACTTGAAGCCTCCATTGCACATACACTGAGAATGGACTTTGAAGTGAAGTAGGAGGCATTTTGTGGCCAGCAGTTAAACCTTCATATTCATAGATTCTGTCATTTTTAATGAGGCAGAAGGAGGAGATATCTTTTTAAAGATTTTATCTAGATAATACATTTTTTTTGCAGAGAAACTATATCAGACATATAAATTATTATTCAAAGTAGAGAATTTTATATACATCTTCAGTGTTTCCCCCTAGAGTTTTTTTCAGGCCCGGTGGTACGCACCGAAAAATCCCTGAAGAGACAAGGCACTCACATCGCGTCAAGAGTTTCCCAGGCAACGACACAGAGGTTGACTCACGTTTCAAAACAGTGCTGCACAGAGACTCCCAAATGCAAATGATTATTGATTTCCAAAAGAATGGATATTTGGCATTATTTTATTTTTATTTATTTTTTTATTACAGGAGCTTCAGGTTAACTCTTAGTCACTGTTAATGAAATAAATTCATGGATCATCAGCAAATAGTATCAACCTGACGGAAGTTAAAAGTTGTCTAAGTTGAACTTTGTTCAAAGTAGTGTGTGCTGTATGATGGCTGAATTAGGGAATATGGCATAACATTTACAGCTGCATACATTCTCACGTAGTTCCAGAGGATTCCTGAGTCACAACAATAACAAACCTATAAAAACATATTTAGTTGGTGGTCAAGTTAATAAGGATCCGATCAGCTCACCTACCCACTGAAACAATTCAATACACACTAAAACACTGAAATGCACTCTTTAGACAGCAAATTGTTTTTTTTAATCATTTAATAATCATTCAATAATCACCAACTGCAATAAATAAACTGATTTCATGTCCATTGTTGGATTACCTGATGAAACTGGTGCAATATAGAAAGACCCCATCAAAGGATGAAGATGTGTTTAACATGTTCAACATGTAGATGGTGTTTGATGCTAGGTACAATCTACTTGACAAATCATTATTTTACTATGTTTCATGTATGAAATCTGTGACACGGTATAAAAATATAGATTAACAACATCTATCGTCTACTGTATGTTATCTATATTTGTACATGTTTTCTTTCATATTCACAAACACAGATCATTTAACCAATCACTGTCTGATTAAGTTTATTCATGAACCATGATGTCATCTATAGCAACAGGATCAACCTCGCCCCTTGATTTAGCTTAGGAATCCTCTCAATTCTTTACAAAAAGTTATTCTCAGCAGCTTTGTGAACCGGTCTAAAGAGGAAACTTTTAGGAACTTGTAGCGCTATTGAGGAGGACTCCATGCAGTAAGATAAGTTCCTGTGTGAATACGGCCCCAGGTTTGCTTTTGTAAATGTTAATAATGATGGAAACACACAATATGATTGCTGAGCTGATTATAAATATAATTTAGGCTTCACAATTGATCAAACCAAGTCTCTTCTATCTTGGGTCAGTTAGATGGAAGTTGAAGGATTCTAAGCTTTTGTCTTCTGATCTAGTCACCGTCATTCTCATTAAGATTATTTTAATATTGTTTCATTTTGGGGTGCCCTGGTGGACTAGGGGTTAATGCACTAACCCTGTACCGTAACCTCCCACCAGGGACCTCTGTTGCATGTCATTTATCTCTCTGTTGCCTCATTTCCTGTCATCACCCTACTGTTGGCTATTAAAAAACGTAATTATGACATAAAAAAGTCTAACTTTTACGACTGGAATCTGGACTGTTGATATGAATACGGCAATGATGTGAACTACTGCAAGTGAGGGAGTAGCAAGTGTATTATTTTATAATCAACTTCATTGTGTTTTTATGGCAGAGCAACAGCTGAGCTAAAGTTCACATCTCTTTCCTCTAGCTCTCTCTGCAGAGTTTACCGTCTCTGTTGCCTTCATCTTTCCATCCACCTTCTTATCCAAATTTAGCATTTTACCTGTTTTTGTCTCTTTTCCACACCAGTTAGCAAGGAAAACTCTTTTCAATGAATGTCCATTGTTGTTTAAGTACACAGACATATGAGAATTTGTTTTCTCATGGAATTTCTTGAACATGACTGTTATCTTAGTCTACCAATTGTCCAGTACCTTGTCTCTCTATTAACTCAGCTCATTTCGGATTGACAAGGCTAAAATGTATGTTGGTGCAAACAGTCATCGTGTGGGGTGTCCAGTCTTTGTAGGATCTGGAGGTAGAATTACAAATGTTATTAAGTCATTAACAAGGGTCTGCAGTCGTAAATGTCCATTGAGTGGTCTTCCTGAGTAACTTGCAGAAAAGACAAAGCAAGTGTCCAATAAAGTCAACAGTATGTTTGTCTCTACTTATAGAACCTGGACACTGCACAGAGTCTTCATCACGTCACAATCTTTGATCGTGTTTCCTTCATAAGCAGTAATAATGGAAAAGCTCTGTTTGAAAACAAGATAATGCACGGACTGAGGGAGGAGGTGTTGGAAGTCACAAGGTGAACAGAGGAAGCGTGAGAGAGTGGAGGAAGAAGTGTAAATATAAGGTGTGAATCATGATAATGTTGTGAACACACACACATACTGGAGTGTGTCTGTGTGAGATTAAAGGCCTGAAGATGAGATGAGTGTTCATCTCTCCTGTGGAAACAGAGGATATCCATTAAAAACAGATAAGTGTAGTGTAGCAGGCATGCGTTTGAGAAAGGAAGTGTCTGAAAGATTAAAGGGAAATGTGAAAAAAGAGAACTTTATCAGCTCTCACTGTGTTTGTCTGTTGGTGTATCTGACGTCTCTGATAAATGAGCATTATTGAGCCCAGCAAATACACTGGCCCTGAACTTGATAAATCCTCCCTTTATCCTGGGGATCAGCACAGGTACAGTATCCCTGCACGCCAACTCTCGGTACATGCCTCCTTTCCTCTTCTTCTGTTTTACATCACACTTGACTTTTTCTCTCTCTCTGTGTTCCCACCACCTTTATTTCCATTATGACTCAGTTGTAATTACATTTTACTAAGCCCTGCCCTGAACCCTCCAATCCCTCCTATAGCCGCTGTATCCTGCGACTAGGCTCAAGGACTGCAGTCTTAGTCATAGCAGACGCTGCATCACTCGCTCTGAAAAGCTTTCGTCGCAGCTCCTACTCAAGCAGCCAAGGTTGCAACTCAGCAAGGTGCAGAAAGGCGAGGCTAAATTAGTGCTGCTACAGCTGAAGATCTGTACACAGCTACTGCTGCAACAGTTAATTTCCAATAGCAACCAAAAGCAGATGCAGATCGGTCGCCATGTCAACCTGGCTGACCCCTTGACCGTCTCTGCTCCCTCCCTCCCTTCCTCTTTCCTTGAAACATCCTCCCATCCCACGCAAGAGAGTAGAAAAAGGCATGAGAGGCAGAAACCTCGAGCAACTGAGTCAATTTACACTAAATCTAGTGGAGCCGATTCAGGAGACCCTGATCCACACACACACACACACACCACTCACCTGAAGCAGAAAAGTGCTGCCTGCCCAGCACTGTCAACAGTCCTGTTGTTTTCTTTTTCTTGTTGGGACACTCATCTTTACAAAACAAATATCAGCTTTTGGGATTTCTAAACATCATGCTGTCTTGGTTTGTTGCGCTTTTCCTTTAACTCCATGACACACCAGCTTCCCACCAGAAGGCTTTTTCAGCTATCATCCTTGTTGATAAATAGCAGCCACCGGCTACTGGAAGCTGGCATCTTTTAAAGCTGCTATTAATAAGAATCACTGACAGATTTTATGACTCAGGTAAGACTGTATATTAAAGCTTTACCGGATATTTATGAAAGAATTCACAAAGAGGGAGGTGCGAACAGCAAAGAACAAGCTATCCCCCACTTAACTGAAAATCCCAAATTTTCCCTGTTTACCTAAATGAATTTAAGACTTAGATTTCTTGCCTGTATTGTCCCTTTCCTTTAGTTTACAGCAGGATTTTTGGGTATAAAATTAAAATTTTTCATTTTCATCTCACAGGAGTTTGGAGCCACTGATATAAGAGAGCAGCTTTAATTTTAAGCTTCTCTAGTTTTTTATCTGACTGCAGTCATTAATCAGAAATGATGAAAAAAGTATTAAAGGAATGAGAACTTAAAAAGTACAGGCTCTTGGCAGTCATAACTCTGCATCACTGGAAGGATCACATTTTTTTTGCATTTGATTTAATTGGTTTATTTAGTTTAGTTTTTTTATTTTTATTTATATCTTTTATTTACTTGATGCCAATAGAAAATGAACAACTTAAACATGCATATTTCACCATCAGTGTTTTGCATACTTGACATGGTTTCACTGCGGTGCAAAGCAGCAAACCAATGTCATTGAGTTTAAAGCTGCACTGATGAATATTTGTATGTTGACAATGGATTACAATTAGATCACTATTTGTATTGTGAAAGGGTTAGCTCAGTGAGTATTTTTTCTTTCAGTGAATTTTCCCCCACGACCCACCTCTGGTCTTACCTGAGTCATTAGCTATCGTATCCGCCCCAGTAGCTCAATGACGCTATTGGGAACGCTGCTGTTAAGCCATGTTTCTGTAAAAATCATGAAGTTGCAGTCCATAATCCTTTTATGAATGGTGGTCTGCAGTCACAATTCATCCATGTTGTTCGCCACAGACTGTATATTAGCACGGAAAATGCTGGGTAGGGATAGCTAATGAGGAGTTAGCCTTAGCTTAGCCGTTAGCTCTCCTCTCTTCCCCAGTTTGCTCTCTCCAAACCGGCGGAGCCAGATTGATAGCCGATGGTGTCATAGTATTAGCTGTTGCTGTTGAATGGGGCCATTTTCAGTCAACGGTAGCGCTCATGGAGTTATTCCAAACCCAGCTGAAGCATCCATTGACAGGTAGAGTCGTAGTTAAAGCTCTGGTCCACCCAGAGGATATATCCGTATCCCATTATTGGTCCAGCTCTGCTGCGGAAGACGCACCTGTGTGGCTGCCCGTGCTCTGTCCAGTCTCACCCTGGCTGCATTGCAGACACTACTCCGGTGACTTTGCCGTCACTACAGATGTACTCCTGCAGCTGTGGTTCCAGCCCCTCACCAGTGCTTTTCAGCAAAGTGAGTAACGGTGTCACCAAACTCCATTGAAAAAAAACTACAATTTAACATAATGATGACTGGTGATGGATCGCTTGTTAACTACTCATTTAAGTTACATTTTTACTGAAGTCCACATTCACTTACAAAATTTGTGCCAAATTAAATATTGGCTCCTAGCGTTACTTTATTTTTGAAATAAGGCCTATTATAAATTGTATATTTTTTAAAGGGAGCTCAGCATGAAGACCAGAGGTTCAGGTTTAGTTGGGATGTGCTTTCAGCGCCTTCAGCAGATGTGCCAATTGCTTTACACAGACTTTAACATTGGCTATCATTACCTACCATTAGCTACTGGTCATACCAGACCAAGAAAGGTCATAGCAGCAAACCCTGCAAGTGTATTGAATTAAAGGGGATATATTATGCTTTTCCTTATTGTCAGTCATATATATAACGTTACAATGTAGGATGTTCATGTTAAATGTGGCCAACTTGTCAAATAATGAGGTGAACGTATGTAGAAGTAACTCCTGTGAGCAAAAAGCATTGGCTGCTCTGAATGCTCAGTTTCCGTTTTTTTTCTACTTTCAGCCCGAACTGACGTCAGCTCATGATGGATTTCTTTATATGATGTGATCTGCTCCATGCACAGCATGCAAGTTCACTGCTCCACTCCGCTAATATTATGGCAGTTTTCAATTGTTTTGGGAGTAGTCACACCGAGCTATGACTGCATGACACAGCACAGGAAATTAAAATAAGTAGTTTACCTGTTGGAGGTGTGCTGGTCGTCTGCAGTTCTTCATCAAACATCATCATCACTGTGGCTGTTTCTGCTTGTACTGTTCCTCCCTGCATTATTTCTAACTGATCCACTGAATAAAGAGCTCCAAATATCTCCATATGATGTTGTGTCAACTGGTTTTTAGTGCCACTAACAAAGCTCTGCTAATTCGGTGAGGAACATGTTTCATTCCCTGTAAATTCTTCACAATAAAAATCTCCCGTTATTTAGTCATTTAAAAGCTTTTAATATGAAGCAGTAAAGTAGGAAATGTTGGGTTTTCATCGACCGTAACTTATCACAACTCTGATACAGCTGCCTCACAGCAGGCTTCCTGAAAGCTGGCCAATCAGAACAGAGTGGGCACATCAGGAGGGGGGCCTTAAAGAGACAGGAGCTAAGACTGCCTGTTAGAGACAGAGGCTGAACTGAGGGGCTGCAAGAAAGGGCCAGAATAAGATAAATAAGGAGTTTTTTGAACTGTGAATCATGCAAAGCTACTCTAGCAGAGTCCAAGAATAAAAATATAGAGCTGAAAATGAGCATAATGGGTTCCCTTTATGAAGGTGTGAGGTTTAATACTTATGACTTGAACTGTACTGGAGGAAGAATATGCTCTTTCTTCCTTTAGATATTACATAGTCTTGCTTTGTTTCAACAACAGCAGCTACTTGCGTCACACCAAAACCCCAGTACTTTTTTCTGGACATTCTCATCTGAGATCCTTTGAAGCTGCCATTAAGACTGAATGGCTGCAGAAATTGCTGCATAAACAGTGCTTTGTCACCTGTTTGGCAGCAGACTTTGTGATTTCCTTGTGGGACTTGGGCAGCTTGAGGAGAAAGTAGGAGGAAAGAGTGATTGTTTCCCATTGTCTGTGCTAAAATCATTCTCATCTCTTCAGTTTTTCATCTCTCCCCCCTCCCTATTATTTTTTGCCCCGTAATCTCCTCCATCTGTCTCAGGACACTCTTTGCTGTTGTTTCGCCAGTGTCCCTCACTATCTCTTTGTCTGCACTTGGTTGAGGAGTGTTAGGATGACTCATAAAGTCCAACAGGTATAGACTGTCAGAAATGGACAAAAATAACCCAGAGTACATTTATATCAGACAGTGTGCTGGAAAAATCTTGTGATGGATCTACTGTATATTTGAATGTACCTTAACCCAAGACTTATTGCTTGGACTAAATATGAAAATTGCCTCCAAAAAATAGATTTAATCACTTAAATCATACTTTTACTACACTATCATTTTATCATTTGTTGTTTGGCATCATGAACTTTTAGCATATTTTAAAAGAAAGTGAATTTGCTGGTGTAAGATTATTTAGCTGAGGGCCCCGTTGAACTCTCTGCAAAAGAAAGCTATCCTGTTTTAAATGCTCTAAGCCTAAACCAAACCGTATCACAACCGTTTAAACATTAACGCACAGTTATGTCACATATAATTTAGAGACACAGACATGCACCCTGTGTGTCTGTCAGCTGGCACAGCCTAAAGCTAGCAGGATTATTAAAGTCATTAATCATAGCTCACACGTACATGCAGTTCTATATTACTATGTATAACTCTGATATACTGTATGTGCATTTTACAGTTTTCTTATTATAATAATATGCACTTGAACATATGAATACTTGCATATATTTTATCCTTGATATGTTGTTTTTTATTTCTCTCTTTTTTTTTTTTTACAATTATTATTGTACATTAGCCTTTTATCACATTCTCTAAAACATGCCACACCGTTTATCACCGTACATGTTGAAAACATGAGCATGGGACAAATAAAACTATGCATACTCAGACATGTTATGATCAATAGAGAAGATCTGTGTCATGTCTTTTGTTAATATCAATGTATTAGAGCCTTTTATTTACTCACAAAGTGAAAGTATCGAGATGTTTTCATGCCACTGTTTGTAACTGTAACTTGTTGGCACCTTAACTAAGATGTGCTATAATTAATACGTAAGCTTAGCCAGGTCATACCATCTAACCCAGCAGTTAAATTGTTATGAGAGGAATGTTGAAAATACAAAATCACAGGAGGGAAAGCAACAAACCATGTAAAATCAAAGATGGTGCAGAAATTCGTCCTCGCTCACCAACTTGAGTCCTTCTTCTGGTAGCTGCAAGCTATGGTGGAAGAATTAATATTTCTAATATGTGATTGCATAAAGAAAGTATTGAGACACAAGCCAGCGGTCTCCAATTATGCATTAGACAGAAAATGGGGAAACTTTCTCTGAGACACTGGGGTGAGACAGGAGTTGGACCTCTAAAAGAGACAGCAGCAGACACACAGGAAACCTGAAATGGATTTTGTCAAACAGACAGATACCTACACAAAGCGAGACAAGTGGTACTGCCTAATTAGCTTTGTCTTCATTAGATCTGCTAATGATCTCGGTGGAGACAGCACCAGATCCACCTGCCACTAACTCTCAAACACTTTATGGTGTATTTTCTAACCATATTCAAATGCTTTCAAAGCAAATCATGAAAATACAAAAGATAAGTGAGAGTAACTGTGCAAATATATTGCCACTACATAAATGAATCATTTTAATTGGCCAGTTAAAGAAGAGAAAGTGGTCTGCACCATTGGCCCATCAAACACAATTACAGGCAGGTTGGATATTCAGTAGTTCCCCACCTTTGAGACGTTAGGGGGATCTATTGTCAGAAATGGAATATAATATTCGTAAGTATGTTTTAATCAGTGTATATACACCTGAAAATAATAGTTGTTGTGTTTTTGTTACCTTAGAATGAGCCCTTTATATCTACATAGAGAGCGGGTCCTCTTCCACAGAGGCCACCATGTTGCACCACCATGTTTCTACAGTAGCTCAGAACGGACAAACCAAACACAGGTTCTAGTGAAATTTTTCGCAAGTTTTGCGGCCACCATAGGTTCTCCTACACGCTTGGAAGGGGAGGGTGAGGGGAGGGCTATTCAGTTGGTTTCAATCTGCAACCTCTCAGCTAGATGCCACTAAATCCTACACACTGGTCCTTTAAAAGGAAGCAGTGTCTATTTACAATGCATGAGCTGTCGGCAGTTGAACCCAACAGTGTTTTTCCTTGCTTAATTTTATTGCCACTGGTAAGAGAAACATGAATGTAGAAACATTATTAAATACAAGAATACGTATTTAACTGCTTAATATTACAGTTGAAATGATGACCTAAAGCTCAGAAACTTAAACCTGCATTAATCAACATTTTTGAATGAAATTACTCCATGTAGTTTGAAAGAGGTGCCAAAATCATGGACAATTACGGTAGCCCTCATATCTGCAGTATTACACAGCTTATTAGCCTCTTTTACTGTTCTACAGCACAGCTTTCAAGAGCATCATTAGATACAGGATCACTGCCTGGTTTGACAATTTATCAGTAAAACTGAAAGCTCAAATCATTCATCTGGTGCATTCTGTTATGAAAATGATGGGTATTAAGAATCACCCAGGTCTAGGCAATCAATGAGCATTGTCTTACTAAACAGATCCAGCTCATTTTCTCCACAGTGAGGAACAGCTTCTTCCCTCTGGCATAAGATTTGAAGTGAACTGATGTAGACTGAACCTCTACAGCATTCTTTTGAGTTTGTATTTTAAACTTATGGAGGTGAATGGTGCAGCTGGTCAAGGGTTTGTGCAATGCCATGTAGTCATGTACGGTCTAGTTTTGTGTAGTATAAAGTGTCCTCATGTAATGATTTCTTTTAACTGTTTTTTATTTTCTGTGAACTGTATATTGTATTTAATGTTTCTGCATGCAGTGCTGAGTCCAAGTCAAATGTTTCCCATTTCAATCAAAACAGAGCTAAAAAGAGAATGAATATTGGACTTACATTCTCCAGGTGGCCTGACTCAAGATTTGTGCTAATGTTGGTTCAAATTTGCTGAATGTGTACAGTAAGAGGGCAGTTACATTTTTCAAAGCAGACATTTCATTGCTACTGCAGAATAGCACAGGTGTAACTACTGTAATAACATTAATGATGGCTCAGGTCCACTGAAGTATCCCAATAAACCATTCCAGTGTGTCAGCATGCACAATAGCAGGGCCCTGGAACTGGGACACTGAAATGGGTTGCAGTTGGAAACAAGAAGTACACCTCTGCTTTTCCTGCTATAACGTGTCAAATGTCTGTGACCTTGTGAAAAATCATTTGCTAAGCTATTATAGCTCTATTGATGATGATGATTTTTTTCTGCCCTCTAGAGGCCAAAACTCTTTAGCTTTCACCAGGTTCCAAAATTAACACCTGCCAAGCGCCAAATGCAGGTAGATTTTCGTTTGACAAGTTATTCTCGGAAGGCTATCTGCCACGTTGGCGGGTAAATGTTTGTATCAAAATATTCATGTAATAAAATATCTAGCATAACGACTCGGACGTGGGGCTGGGCGATAAAATAATAATAATTATATCAATTTTTCTCGATAGAAATATCACAAATGTTTGATAAATGTCTGATATAATTAAACTGAGAGGGAGAGAAAGAAGCTATCGTTGGAGCTATGCTGGGTCAGCTCGCCCCAGCTATTGAGGGCTGGCTAACTACAGGAGGTAATGACTGGGTTTCCATGGTGTGGAGCTGCGCTTCTAACTCACTGAGCATCACCTCCATCACGGCAAATAAACTACATTTATTACATGTACCATTATCTTTAACGGAGGCAGCAGAATAGCTAAACATAAGACACACCGAGCAAGAGAGAGTAGGAGAGGGAGAGAGAGAAGCCATTGCTAACGGCTAAGCTAAAGTAACTAGAAGATCTGAATAATGTATAAACAACTGTGGGATTTGTGAGAAAGTTGCTAAAAGAAGGAGAGTGCCAAGAATGCTTGAGCAGAACTAGTGTAAGTTTAAAAACTGGGTTGAGAACAGCAAAGATGCTGCTAGTAACACAGAAACACCAGCAACCAGAAATGAGACAATACACTTACCACAACATGTTAGCACGTCAGGTCACAACTTCATCTGGGCAAAGGTGATTTCTGTAAGCTATTTATTGTGGTTGTTTTCATTTGTGTAATTTAGTTAAATGCATATGTTATCGTGTATTACTGGACATGTCACTAACTTTGCAGTCTGAGCCATCATACATAGGCTATGTGCTGTATCACACTGTAGCACTTAATTTTTCTATTAAGATATTTATTTTGTTGAGGAAAAATGACTGGAAAAGGATTTCACTTAATCTTACTCATATATATATATATTTTTATCATTGTAATTGTGTTAAATGTTCTAGCTCAGATTTGTGAAATGTTCTGCTGGTTGGCAAGTGTTTGTCATGTTCAGCCTTTAAACTGGAAAAGAATTTTGCTCTGGCCTCTTCTTTAAGTTTGTGTTCAATATAATACCTTATTACCTCAAGGAAATGTACTGAAGCAAATGTATATGTGACACAAAAAGGCAATTTATTATTTTAGCTGTTAAAAAATATGCTTGGCCAGTGTATTTTTTCATCAACCAGCCCCCTTGGCAGGTGAGTCAAAAAGTTAATGTCAGACACTGACTTTCACTCAAAACAGTCTTCAAACACATTTCCATTACATACAGTAGAGCTACACTATAAAGAGGAGACTCCACTTGAAATGGATGTCAAAGTCCTCTTCAGTCAAGCACTCTCACCACTTCTGTCTATTGCTGTGTGGTTTTTGAGTCATAATAGACATGGAGGTACTGCACAGTTAGTAACCAATACTGATTGGCAGCACTGTCTAAACATACAGTAAAGGTGTCAGTATGCCTTATACCAGTGGTTCTCAAAGTGGGGTCTGTGGCATAGCCAGGGGGTCAGTGAATATATTACAAGTACGCCTATACTCATAGAATCTGGGGTTACGTTACATAACCAACGTTGTGTCTATTACTCCCACCCACGCTAGCTTTTGGCCAGCAACTCTGATATGATCATGAAACATCACATCAATCTGTCATGAATCACTCACTTCACTCAGGGCACAATGAACTGTTCCTGCTGCTGCTTAGCTTGGCTTATTAGCCAGCTAGCTAGCTGAGTTTGGTTTTATTGAAATTTTTATTGGTCAGCAGGAGACAAAAATGCGTCATATGTCAAGCCTTAGTGAATGAAGCCAACCAAGTTAAAGCGACATCTGATTGCAAAGCACCCAAAATATGAGGGCAAATCAAAAGAATATTTCCATTGAAAGAGCAAGGAATACACCCACCAGAAAACACTGGTCACAACTTCAGAGAAAGCACAGAAGTCTTCTTCTTTGGTGGCCCAATGTATTGCTAAAAGTAAGAAGCCAAACACAATTGCACAAGAACTCATACTTCCAGCGGCGTTTGAAATGTGTGAAGTCATGCTTGGGACAGAAGCAGCTCATTAACTGAAAGCTGTACCTCTCAAATGACACCGTGAGGAGGAGAATTGATGAACTCTCAGTTAACATTCAGTCACAGCTACTGGATAGATTGCATGCTTGTGAGCAATTTTCTATTCAGTTGGACGAATCAACAGAAATTGCCAGTGTGGCTCAGTTAATTATTTTGGTTCACTATCCATGGGAAGGGAACATTTTGGAGGACTTTCTGTTCTGCAAGGAGGTGCCTGGGAGGACAATGGGTGAGTATAAATGCTGTCACGTTGAGTCCAGATGCAATTTGAATAAAATGACTCTGTTTAAAAGTATATACGTGGTTTTAACATGATTCACATTGAAACATGTTTCTGTCTATCACTATGAAAGAGGTCTGAAGTATTTAGGTTGAAATGTTTTAGAATACAAATAGTTTCAACGGCATCTAAGAGTACAAATGGTAGTTAGCATATGTTTAATCTATGTTATGATTATGAGGGGGTCCTTGGAAAAATTTCTCCCCTACAAGGGGTCCCTGGCCCCCAAAAATTTGAGAACCACTGCCCTACACATTCAGTGTCAGTATAGGGGGGCTGCTTCAGACCCTGTTTTGTAACCCTCAAGCTATCTTTTTTATTCTTCACACAGCTATGTCACTCATCACTTTTCATGTGAAAAATAGAGCGCAACACTATGAATGGTTTAAGGGGGACTTATTCAAAACTATTCGCTGTTATCCCCATTTGTACAATTCATGACATCATGCCACTTTCTACGATGGTAGGCTTTTTGACCCACCTTGGAGTGTGATCATTTGGAACAGGCATAAACACTTTTGCCTTTTGACAAAACTTTGTACAAACTAGTTAATTTGAAGCATACTTTAAAGCAGGGGTTCTCAACCTTTTGTAATTTAAGGCCCACTTCTGATTGTTAAAACATTTCCGAGGACCACCTTCCCAACATAACATGACAAAAAAAAATAACTCAGCTGGGAATATGTGTTATGCCACTGTCAGCTGTAATGACCAAAATGAATATTCTGCTTACCCGCAGTGAGACATGTGGGCTTGCTTCTGGGAAATAATAAGATCAAGTCATGGTGGGATGGGTGAGAGGTTGACATGCAGAGTAGCATTTAAAGTTGCTTTCAGTTTGTTCCTTTCCTTTGATTTTGTGTCAGTCACAAAGGAAAACCCTGACACACATAAATAGGTGGTGGTGAAAGGCAACAGAAATTTGATTGCCCATTTTGACAGAGAGGGATATTGACTGGCAGCCAGCATCCAGAATGAAGCCAGGTCAACTTGTGTGAGCTGAAGCATCAGGCTGCCGTCTGAGAGTTCTGTCAGTTCATTTTCCATCACAGTGGACAGAGCCATGTCTTCTGAAGCAGGATCCCCAGAGAAAAGGTTCAAAATCCAAAGGTTTCCATGTCACGGGTCCTCTGGGAAGTAGTCTGCAAACTTTTGTGACAACTGAGTCAAATGCTTGGTTATAGCACTGGATATGTATAGCCCACCTTACTTCACTGTGGTACAAGAGCTGCAAATGCTCTGCATCAAGTCTTTTCACATGGAGCAGCAAAACATCTTGTGTTGAATGCATTTCTCTTGAAAACACCTTGAGTTGAGTGCAGCAAAACACCCTGCGTTGAGTGTATTTTTCTTAATAGAGTTGACAGTTTTCACAGCTATGTTCATGACTTGATGCAGTTCTGGTTATATCTACTTTGTTAGACTTTCCCTATGTAAGAAACTGCGTACACTTGGCATCTGGCACCCTCTCTTGGATCTGTTTGACAACACCACAATGTTTTCCTGTCATTGATGCAGTGCTGTCTGTCCAATTTTGTACAGTATTACCAATCAAGACCTTCATCAGTAACGTAATCATCAATGCTATGCATTACATTATCTGCCATTGTTTTCGTGGGAAACTCTTTGCAAAACAGTAGATCTTCCTGAAGATTACTGTCCCTGCAGTATCTTACAAAAACTAGCTAAAAATAAAGTGGCATTGCTAGCGTCAGTCGACTCATCCAGCTGTATGGCAAAGTATGTGTCACACCCTGAATGGACTTTTGTGTTTTTTTTGGACTCTTTGTGTTTTTGTTCTTTTGACTTCCTTGGGTTTTGTTATCCATCTGATGCCCTCAAACTTTTTCTGTTTTTAGTTGGACTTTTTGAGGGACTCTTTCATTTCTGTTGCACTTATGTTGCCTGGATTTGGTTTTCTCCTTCTGTGTTCATGTGCTCCTCCTCTCACCTGCCCTGCATTACCCTCGTTAGTCCTGCCCTGCTCTGTGTCTTCCCCACACCTGCCCTGTATCAGTCTCGTCAGCCCTGCCCTGCTCCGTTTCCCTCAGCCAATCACTCCCAGCCTGCCCTTGTGTCTAGTCACCTGTTTCCCGTTCCCTGATTAGTTGGTGTGTATTTATAGTCCAGTTTTGAGTTCAGTTCTTGTCGAGTCATCTGTGTTTGTTCCTGGGGGTCATGGTTGATGTTCCTGTGTCTCTTTGTTGTATTATTTCATTAAATATTTCTGCATCTGATCCTGCCTGCCTGCCGTCATCTGCATTTGGGTCCACGTGCTCCAGTCGCCTTCATGACAGTATGGGCTTGCCTTTATTCTTTAGGTTGACATTCAATGTCATCACTTATGCCAACAATACTTTTGCTCACTGTCATTGGAAAGTGATATTGACTGAGTTTTGATTGCAGCTGCCTCTCCCAGTAACTCTTGGCACATATCCACAGTGCTAGGCAAAATAAGCTCCTCTGTGATCGTAAAGGGTTTCTCGCTATGAGCTACATGAACAGCAACCATATAGCTAGGTTTCAAAGTGGCTTTTGATTGAGTTCCTAATGTTGTGGTGACTTTCTGTTGTGCCTGAAGCTCGTTCCTTTTTGGCCTCCCAACACATCCTGGGTGCTTTGTGTTTAAGTGTCTCTAGGGCTTCAATGGTATTAGCATTATCATTTGACAGGATTTCGCCACATTCAACACACTGCTTTTGGCTCAGCATCACTGTCTGCCACTATGAATCCGAATTTAATGTATTCAGGGTATTTCCTCCTTCCATATTTCCTCACCATATGCTTTGGAGCTTTTACTGGTGCAGGGTTGTCTCCGGCATCACTTTTTCATTTGAAGAACTGATCCATTTTATGTCACTGCATCTGAGGGAATGTTAGCTAGCTAACAGTGGCAACATCTTTGTCTCTACCTGATGTGTCATGATTGGTATCGTGATATTCAAATATAACTGGTCATTGAAATTGTGCATTCATGTTTTTTATTCATGTGAATTCTTGAGGACATTTAGATATAAAATAACTATCTTTGTAAATAACCAAAAGTTAAGTTTAAGCTAACCATTTGGCAGTACTACTGCCTCCATGGCCCACTAGATGGCACTCTGAGGCCCACCAGTGGACCCAGCCCACTGGTTGAAAATGGCTACTTTAAAGGACAGGTTCACAATTTTTCAAGTTTGTGTTAAAACAGTCAGTTTCCCAAATGAACATTGAAACATGTTTTTCTTGCCATAATCATTCCACCTGTTCACACTAACCATCATAATGCCCTGAGAATGAAAGTGATAGGGGACAAAATCCACAGTCCTCCATCTGTGCAAAAATGTATTTAAAAGTTTCTCTGAAGATAAAATGAAGCTACAGTTGTCCAAATAGTCAAATCAGGTAGATATCTTTCAAAGTTGGTCTTTTTAGTGCCAAAGTTCCTCTTTTTGTTACTATTCTTCCACTGCAGCTCAACAGGGAAACACAAGGAAACACAAAGAGGGAATTTGATGCTAAAAAGACTGTAAATGTGGCAGATATCCATATGATATGACTAACTCATACTGCTGAAGCCTCATATAAGATTGTGGAGACACTGTGGGTTTTCACCCCTATCCATTACATTGAAAGCACATTTGAAGGGGATCTTTTAATAGCCAGTATGAAAAGGAGGAATGATTACAATGAGGAAAACCTCTTTCAGTGTTCATATGGGCACCTAACAGTTGTTTTAAGACAGACTTGAAAAATTGTGAACCAGTCCTTTAAGGCCGGGTCACACTGGAAAGTGAGACAGATGAATATATCCATTTGTCTGTGAAATAGGTGGCTCGAGAAGCTTGGTGACTCAGTGAATACCCACAGGGCTAGTTGGAGACCTACTGTAGCTGTGAGCTAATTACTAACACAGTAGCCATCGGAGACATTTGTAAGAATAGCCACCTGAGCTCTGTTTTCTCTGTACTGGGACCTTTACTCCCCAGTAACATTTTGTTCTCAGTATGGTAAATCATTTCATTCAATAAGTAGTTTCATTGAAGAAGGGGAAAGCAGTTTTCTGAGCTAATGAGCTTGCTAACTGCTTGCTATCTCTTAACAAGCTTGTTATGTCTTTCACTAATGGGACAATAACTTCACAGAGTTTATATTATACAAAAGATGTATTTGTACCATCGACTCCTGTCTCTGTCTGATAATTTTGTTGGAGCAGTTTATACTCTTACTGTACTCTTAACTCTGAGGTTAAATAAAACTGGATGGATTTGGACTCCCAAGCTCTGTTACCCAAAGACAGCTCACTATTTATTGGGCAATGGCATGAATTTGTAGGTCAAACCAAAGTGCAAATCCACAAATTCATTATTTTTTTTGCTGTAAAATGTTTTATATGCTGGTGTGAGCAGGCTTTTAAATGTATGTTATCATTATTATAAGAAGGGGGATATGGAAAGAAGATAATGGATGGATGGTGCAGGAGCTGTAGGAATTTGGAACATATGCTTCCTGAAGCTGAATATATTTTGTTGTGTGTTGTGTAGCAGCATTGGGATAAGCTGTCCCTCTGCTCTTGTGGTCCTGGGTATGTCAAAATACAAAAAAAAAATAAATTCTGCATGTTTTCCACAACCCCAATATGAAAACAACTGATGATTCATCAGAGCCACAGACACCCAAGATATGAATTAGCAGTCCAGTCGTGAGGGAAGGCAGCAGAATGAGAGGAGTGAGGTGTGGTCTCTCCCCCGGGAGAGCTGCTCGCATCCTCTGCTCGATTTTTGTGTTTCAACAGAAACAACAGTGCATTAATGTTCCCTCCAACACTTTTACACACTCCCTGTAAACCCGCACTTCATTTCAAACTTTACAGCCGCTAATCCTGACTATCCCCCTCTAATAGGATAAAGGGAGATTTTTTCCAACAGCACCACAAAAGTATTATCGAATGCCAACAATCCTTTCCATAGGTTAACATATTAATCTGTCGGAATAAAGCTGCTGACGGTTTTTTGAGCTAAAAACCTCAAGCCTCTCAGCTCTTCTTCTAAGATTCCAAGAGCAGTAATAAAAGCAAGACGATTACACCCATAAAGCAGAAGGTTTTTCCCAGCATCACAAAGAAGGATGTTGTTGTTGGTCATTATATTCCACAGTAATATCCACTAGATTCATCTCACAGAGGAGAAACAGGGGCAGACAGCCTCAGAAGCTCTGCACTGATATGAATTACGTCATGCAGATGGGCTTAATAAACATATTCACTATGGCTGCTGAGACTCATTTACTTGAATGCAGTTCCTTTTCCAAAACACTTTATTCAGTTTTTGTTTACCAATAAGTCAGCACATTATTAAAAACTTATTAAACCACTTTGATCATTAAAACCATCTCAAAACATACAGCAAAATGAGAACGAGGCTATTCTCTGTTTACGTTTGCTTGGGTAATCGTGTCACAATGTTGCTTTTACCATCAGCCCTACAAAGCTCATTACGGCCAAGCATTAATGCAGCAATTACAGCAGGAGGCAGACGGCTAATGGATGGGTCACAGATAGAAAGAGACTGTTTACCTCCATTTCTCCCTCATTTTCAGCATATGAGTCATTGCATTTCTCTGGGCTACTTCTATGTATTTATCTGATACACAAATGTCCTGTAGATATATGTAACAATGCATTTGTGCTTTTGCATTGTACATTTTCTGTATATATGGTAGAGCTGTAGACTTTAGACTGGGGCTTAGTCACACTCAAGTTGTGAAAATGAGGAATTGCAACTTGACGTTGACTTGTGGTAAGACTCAGCTTACTTGAGACTTATAGGCTAAAAGCTGAGGAGACCTGACTCGGGGACACATAAATATTGAAAAATGCTGCGCTGCCAAGCTGTCATGAATAGGTAATAACATAACATGGATGCAGTGTCTCCATAACCTAATGCACTCTTTAAGTTGCAGCTCAAGCAATTAATCTATACACATAAACAAGTAGCTTAATAGTTTTCCCCTTATCCAGCATATCATCTATCTTCCTCCTTATTTAGTTCTTATTTATGTGCTTGTTCTGCACTTAATTATTACAGGAATAAAATATTAAAAACTATTATTAACTTGTGTATTGAAATAATTATGAGAAATAACCTATTTTTACACTTTCTGTCTTGTTTTGATAAAGATACTGTGCGTGGAATTTGTGATAAAAAAAAATATCTGATAAAATGTTTTTGTATAAATGTTCCAACAGCTTAATGAGACATGATTGTAGCTGCAGAAACACTGTCTGAAATTACTGCAAAATAGGCTACAGTACCTGTCCCCCATGCAGGGAGACAGGTAGCCCCATGCATAGGGGAAGGCAGGGTAAATAGCCCTGAAAGCCATCTCATAATTGCCTTTCAGGGCTTTGCATTAATCTAACGATATTTCTCTATAATGTGGAGATGAGCCTATGTGGCCACTGATCTGAAGTCATCTTTGTTATGTTAATAACAAGTTACCAATATCAAAGTCTAATATTATTTTCTGTCCTTCTATAAACCTGTGTTCTGACTGCACTATACATTGTAAAAATATTAATTATACTAACTTTAAGCTTGTTGAATTTGATCATTAGTTGTTCCAATGTAAAACATTGACAATCAGATTAACAAACCAGTAGCAGCTGTTTAGTGATATTAACAAGAGCTGCCATTTAGGCTTGATATCCAGTTACATGTTTATTTTTTCACTAGTAAAGCATTTCTATTCACTAGTGAGCCATGCTGCCTAATCAGATTTCACTGTACAGTTATCATCTACACTCAAACCATGATCAGTGCTGATAAATATAAAATATGATAAATATATGGCTAAAATTTCCCTCAGGAGTGGCTGAATTTGACTCCTATCTTTATCATGCCTTGCATTGCCTCAAGTACTTGAGACTTGACTTGTACTTGATCCACAAGACTTAAAAACAGCTCTGGTAAATGCTTCCTCCATCTTGTGCACATTCTGTACACGTAATTCGTGATAAAGCTTTTTTTTTCTTCCTTGCATATCTTGCACATAAACTACAAAATAATTTTCTTGGGCTTCTCTCATGAGTTACATAATGCAGATTTCCTCAAAGTGTTACTTTCTAGTCTCACACTTACATTCTGTTGCTGTAAAGAAATTGTCAGGTGGGATAATTTTACAGCCCACCATTTTTCTTGCAGATTTCTATCACCACTGCCGAGAGCCAATTTCCCCCCATGGATCATTAAAGTTTTATATGATCTTATCTTTATCTGTTATGAATGGACAACACAAGTACCGGCAGTGTAAAGGGCATGCTCAGGGAGCAGCTGCACACAGGTTACTACCTCCAGCCCTCTAAATATTTAAAGGTGATGTAGCCGGCCAGTGATTGCATCTCACTTCTCAAAATCACATTTCAGGTGACTGTGTTGCTCCTGCAGCTGTCATCTCTCCCCTAGAACAAGAGTTATAGAGGAAAGAATTGACTAACAACATCATCTCCACACACAAGTCAGTTAGCAAAACTCTGAGAAAGCCTGGAGGTTGAAAAGATGAGTTGCACCTTCAGTTTTGAAGTATAGGATGGATGACCTTTGAAACAGTAATCTGACAAAAAAAAATCTGAACTCATGTCATATCAACTTACTTTTTTCCATGGCTGTCATTCACATTACATGGTTATGGTCAACTGTGTATACACACATATGTGTTGTCAAATTAATGAATGTGTTTATTTATTACAGTTTAACTTATTTGTAGCTTTTTTTACCAGGAAAATTATATTAAAGTGGTGATCTTTTCTTCATTTGCTTCTTTAATCCACCGCATGTGTTTTCTTTAGTTGCAGTGCGTTGAACTCTCTCAGCCACCAACTTACTGTTAGGCCATATTCAGACCAAATCAGGTCAGTCCTCCCATTCATTTGAATGGGGATAGTGCATTTCGGCGTTGGTGTTTTGGCCACAGCGGCACTGCACCAGCCTGCGGCCGGGAACATGAACCAGGGTCAACTTTCAGAGAAACACAACCTGACGTCACTGCGGCTGAAGCCTGCAGTGGCCAATCACAGCCAGAGATCAGACTGATCAGAGCTGTAAACTCTGCCATGAAGGAAGACAAAGACATTAGTAGGAGGAGAGGAGGACATTTCTCTATGTTTGACAACGTGAAAAGTAAAGATAGACTTTGCTGTTGGCTTCCCGACTCATTTTAAAAAAGACGAGAGAAAGAGAGAGAGAGCAGTGGTGGTCGAGCGAGCTGGAGAGAAAATGAAGAGAGGGAGCACTGGTAGCGAGAAAGCTGGTGAATCAGATCAATAAAACATTATTTCCTGAATGTTTCACCACGGTTACGTTCTAGAGCATAAATAAACACTCTCACACCCCCACACACCTCCACTCAACCCTGGTGGTGAGCCGCACCGCCTGATTTGGTCTGAATACAGCCTTAGTCTTATCTGTTATGTGAAGGTGCCATCCTTCTAATTTCTTCATTGAAGATAGTAATGAGTGTTTCACTCACTCATTGATTTTCACTATCCCTGTCTCATCCTATATCTTTTGTTTTCAGGAAGTTCTTAAACTTCTAGCCTTTCCTTTATTTTTCTTCTCAGCTCCACCTCTCCATTCTTTTCCTCTCATCTTCATTAGTCTCCAAATAATCAAACTCCACTCTTGCTTCTTCCTCTCCAGCTGCCATTGAGGCCTGCCTGGGTCACCTGCTGAAGAGACGGGCAGCTGGTTTTCTCCGCAGTGACAAGATTGCAGCCCTCTTCACTAAGGTCGGCAAAGTCTACGACACCGCCAGTGAGGTTTGCCGCAAAGTGCAGGAGCAACTCCAGCAGCAGGCTGATCTCACCAGGTTGGTGATGCAGATGTCCTCTCCCCCTTTTGTCACTTTGTGTCCACTTTACTTAACTGAATTTATACAACGTCTACACAACTCTCTCTTTGCAGCAGTGAGTGAGCACTCACTAAATGCCACTTAAGAGACAGTTTCGATTTCACTTTTAAGTTTTAATTCATCATTTCCTGATTGGAGCTTTCCCACCAGGGACCATACCTGACACCACAATCAGAATGTAATTTGTGCAAATTGAGTGAATCTGCTGCCTTAATTAGAGGGGAAGAGACATTCTTCTCCATTACAACCCACTTTGTGATGGAGAATAATAAGACTCATTGTGTAGCTTTAATTATGCACCAGAACATCAACTAATTAACATCAGCCACAATAAATTTACCATCAGCGACAGTTTTTATACAGGGTGGACACAATAACAGGAACACCTGCAATCCCATGAGGTCTTCCTGCAGTACATCCTACAGCTTTCAACCTCGTCTCACAGTCCTGATTAGCACAAGGATCTGGCTAAGTGTTGAATGTTGATCACAGGAAGGAGATTATATCCATTTGCTGATGAAGACTGGGAGGTGTGATTGGAAGTGTGAGTTGGAGAGATTTAGTTTCACATACAGAGACAGTTTGCATATCTTAAAGCACCACTGTGCCTAAGTACAGCCTCACAGAACTGCTAGCATGGCTGTAGCTTAGTCTTGTTTAGCCACACTACCGGAGCTAGCTATTGTGGGCTCTAGGGTACCTCAGGTCAGTCAGTTTGGTTCAGACTTAAACGTCTCAGTATCTATTGGATGGATTAAATCAATGGATCAAATACACACATTCATGGTCTTCAGAGGGTGAGGTCCACTGAAATAGGTCATCCCCTAAATTTTTTTCTAGCACCACTAGTCAAAGTGGTCCAAATTCAGTGTGTCCAATATTTTGGTTTATGAGCAAATACCTGCAAAACTGATGACATCCACATCATCCTCAGCTGTGTGTTTATTAATATGCTAATTATCATACATTTATAGACATTAACTGCCTATAAATGCAGACTGTTATATAGATATATATATAGACTGTTTACTATCAGTCACATTTCCTGTGCTTCTCCATTTTCAACATTTCAACATGCAAATAAATTTCACAGGATCGATAAATAATAAACAATTACCTTAATATTTGAGACCCCCTAAAGATTTAATTTTGAAGTATTCAAGATGTTTCACACACTACCAATAATTTTTATTTTCTATTTGGGCATTATCAACTTTCTGTCATTCCTTTCACACCAAGTCAGTTTCTCCATGTAAAACACAGAGCTACAGATACACTCCATCACCAACAGACAATCTCTGGTCAGTTGAGTGTTTACTAAAGCTGAGCAATCTGTGTGCACACTGTGATAAGCCTCGGGTGTGTTTCTAGGAGTGTGTGTGTGTGTGCGTGTGTGTTAGGGGGTTGGTGTGTATACTTGCATGCATGTTTGCATATGTATTTCTGCGTGTATGTGTGTACACACAGAGTATGATAAACTGCTTTATCTGCAGGCACTTAGGTACTAGCCGAGCTGTTTGCAAGCCCATTAATTGTCCATTACCGGGAGCCACATGGCTACCACGTGTCTCTCCAGGGCTGCAGAGAGAGACTTCCAAATGGAGGAGAGAAAGCTTTGGGCAATGGGCACACAAACATACACCTACAAGTCTGCATAAATGATGCAAAAACAATAGAACACACAGTCAGAATGTGTAGCGAGACGTTATTGCAACATTGCTGTTTTATGTAAATCAGCGGAGTTAAACATGTTTGCGTATGCCGAGTGCTCAGCTCTCCTTCTGAATATCAGCTGCCGTCTCTCGTTCATCTGTCACATCTCATTGGCCTTTATTTCCCCAGACAGACTGCACACAACATTAAAGCGTATTATTGTTTATGGATCTGGTTTTGCACAAGTCACACCCCTCTGCCTGAATGCATACATACATTCATGCACACTCATAACACACACACACACACAGCCATGTTCCCACCCTCCCCCTTCTCCCCTCATCCCACCTCAGGGCTCCATCTCTCATTTATCCTGGTTGCCAAGGCAACCTGGTTTGCGCCACTGGCGGCGAAAGAGGCACAGAGCATGATGGGAAACATGAGGTGGAGAGAGAGAATATGAGCAGACATCAACAGTGGAATAAAGAGTTGCAGCGGTGAAGTGAATAGTAATTACAGCAGAACAGGACTGGATGGTCTGGATCTGTTTGTGTGTGTGTGTGTATTTGTGTGTGTTTGTATGTGTGTGTGTGTGTGTGTGATTCATCAGGTCTGGTAAACGGGTTGTATTTTACCTTCTGCTTGCCAAAGGCTGCAATTGGACATCCTGCTATGGCTCCTTGTGTCTTAGTGATGTATTCCTTTATAACCTTCCCCCTCTGACTTTATCTTTTTTCTTACCAAGAGACCACAGTGATAAATTACCAACACATCACCCTCTTTTCTTCTCTCTGTTCCTCTGCTTCTCTTTCTGACTCACAGGGTAAAGAGCAAGACTAGCATATCATCTGCATTCATTTCCTACTGAAATGCTGCAGTGCTAGCAGCAGACCTGCTGTGGCAACAGCTCTGATACACATTAAAACATAAATCCACTTTTATGCCTGGCTTCTTATTTTCTTAGTTAATAATATTGTATTCACAAAAACAAATGTAGATCTTGAATGTGCCAGCATTGTGGAAGTCCAATGGGGCAAGAAACACAAATGATCATTAGATGGTTCGCCAGAAAATGAACGAAAATGGTAATGTTTCACCCAAACTGTCTGTTGTAAACATCCAACACAGCTTATTGGAGACTTTCAAGGGACAGCTACAACTTGTAAAATGAGGGTCACATGAACAGTATGGGGAACCATCAACAGCTAATGAGCTAATCTGCTAACATGTTTACTCCTGGTTGACCAATGCTTGCTGTGCGAGTTGTTACTGTCACCTTATACAGACTACACTGTCTTTGGGTTTGACAATGTAGGTATAATGTATCCATTATATTAAAAATGTTACAATGGATACATTTCAGTAGGGAGTAATTACTGAAAATGACTAAATATTATCGGAGGGCAAAACTCTGAAAATCCAAGTTGTAAAAAACCAGTATTTTTCTTCATCATACAACAGCTCCATGCTAATGTAATACCTCCTAGAGTGGATGTCACACACAGTACATATTAGCCATTAGCTATCAGGCTATACCTCAGTGAGTCTCCACATGGAGGCATTTTGGATTTTAGGCAACAGTATCCTTCAAACCGAGTGCTTGTCAAATCATCAAACAGTGTTTAAAACCCCCTTCCACCACACTTTTCTGATGTTGGAATTCTCAACATTGTTTTTTAGGGAATTTTATTTAAGACTTTTTGTCCTTAGTCATGTTTGGACAGCACTTCTTACAAACAGGTATTTTTGAATCATACTGAACCCTTTACAACTCATAAACTTGTATTACTATTTTAAAATATCTCCAGTATTATTGTGCATAATAACCCACACAAAAATCATTTAAATGTACTGAACATCTGCTGTTGTAGCTGTTATGTCAGTGCAACACACCATCAAAACCCCATAGAAAAAACTGAAATTCACATCATGCACATCCATAATAAATCACCCTGACATATTCCTTTGCACATTCATATTCATTTGTCAGTTCAAAATGCAATCTGGTTGTAATCATTGTAATCAATTCAGTTAGCTACATGTTGACATTTGAAATTTGAAAGACCAATGACAGAGCACAGCGAAGAGGAGAGACAGCATGCTGTAGAAAGGGATGTTTTCATAGAGGTGATTTACACATTTGATCAAACCTTCTATAATTACAAATAGATGATACACTTGTGTGAACAGATTCTATTGAGCAATATATCATCATCATCTTGTAGTTTATTGTGCTGTTTTCTGAATGCGTTATACACAGTGATTTATGTTATATGCATATTAATCTTTGTCTGATAAAACATCACATCAAAGTTCATTCTGAAGACGAAGTACTAACCCAGTGAAGCAACATTTACCAACACTGACCATAAAGGCTGCTTCTTTCTTTGGAAAATAAAGCTTTTTACCTAACCCTAACTCATTTTGGGGACAATATATTCATTGCTCTCATTCAGCTAGGACAAGCGCAACGAGCTTTGGTCATCTCGACATTAAGCAGCCAGCACAATGACGTCCATTGGAGAACCCAGACATGCACAAAAATTTCCTTGCACAAATACAGTAGATCTAAACAGGCTGGAAAGATAAACCTAAAAATTGTTATGGTGTGAGTGTGCATTAGGTTAATATGTTATGTTATGCACTAAAAAAGGAATAATCTGTTGAGATAGATTTATTCCAAAGATTAAACTGGCACTTTAAACTGTCCATATCCTAGTAGTGGTGAAGATTCCTGGCACCCCTTCCCTTCAGAATGGCTACTCAGCCAAGCAAAGAACTGCTAAACCTCAAAGGAAGCACCAACATTGCATCATTTTCGTGTTATAGGAATAAATAAGATAGAAATATTTATATTCTGAACAAGGCAAAACCTTTAAAGGTTATTTGTGGTTTGTTACACTCCACAAGTTAACCATTGCAGTCCAAGACCAAAAATAAGAAGTCTCCTCTAACCTTCAAAGATTGGTGAAATGCACTGTGTATTTGAAGGATTAAATACATGTAGATTGTATTATTTGGGTATACTTTTATTTTTGTTCGTCAACAAACATTCAGTTCAACATTCAGAAATCCAACTAATCAGTGAAATCTGTGAGGTTTTTGTCATACTATGGTCTAACAATATGGGCTTAAATTTGTCTCAAAAAAAGTTTATTTGTCCCTTTTGAGATAATATATATAACATCATTACACAACAGATGTAATGATGTTATACAACAGATAAATAACACCAGGAAAACATGATGAGGAGCAAGCCTTCACTCAAAGTAACTTTTACTCCAGTCAAAACATATCACCAACCTTTCTGATTTCATCAGGGTCCAGGGTCGACACCTTGGATACACATTATTTACAACAATGCCATAACCAATAAAGAACTCAGGCCAATAATTACAATAGTATTTTTACAATTCCTTCCCCCACTGCAACAGAGTGAGACACCACCAAACTTGGTGCACACATGTTGCTTGGATCACCATGGCAACAAGCAAGGAGGAGTTAAAACCAATAATGATAGCTCCTTTTGCTCATAATGAAGAGGACGATTGATATTTAGATTGACAGCGAGATACACCAATCGGGTTAAGTGCAAGCCTCACTTAAAGAGTGGGCTGACTGAACAACACACTGGGCTACAAATACAAGGTTTTTCAGCTCAACAACTTATCGTTGCCCTTGGAAACAGTTGACAAAACAATCTCCACTCAAGGGTCACTTACGCACTCACTTGTTCTGGAGCTTTCAACTGCATCACACAGTCCTCATCAACAGATAAAGTTTGCTTAGTTGTTTGAAACTGTACATGTTCAAACCTTCCATTATTATGAGCACTTCACATCTATGTTGGCTTAAAAGTTGAGTTTGAGAGTTGATTCTTGACCTTGGCAGCAGCAATTTACAAAATAATGTCCACTCAAGGTCCACTTATTCACTTGTTATGGATCTTTTGACAGTAGTCCTAAAAATGCTTAGAATAATGGCTGATGAAGACTGTGTGAAACGGTCTAAAATTCAAGAACAAGCAAGTAATAAGCTTCTGCAGCTCTGATGTGAGATTCAGATGACCTCCCCTTGCACTTGACACCTGACTCTGTTTGTGCCTTCCTGCTGGCAGTTGATGGGGCAGGTGATGGAGCTTCCTTAACAGCTGGTGGGGAAGCTCCTTCATCTAACCATTCAAGGGGGGAGGCAGTACATAAGGTACTCGCTGATGATGTGCCAGGTGTCGACAGCTGTGACTTAGACAGTTTGGGTGATTCTGAAGGATCATCCTGATCTTCTGTGTCATCCTGTTCACTGAATGGCACATCAAGCTGGAAGAGAGGTGAAACAGAAATGGTGTCAGTGGACATCACAGTTCTATAGAAATAGCCAATCATGGTCATTGTTCTCAACTTTAACAATGTAATAATTTTTATATTACTCATGAAGACATACCCTAATATTTGATCATTAATTTAGTAATGTGCACTTACATTTTATACTTTGCATAGCACATGCTCAAATTTCCAACTAAATTAATTTCAACAGTACTTTGCATAAAAGTGATATGCCAAAGTCAGGGATGCACGTCACCATTACATGAACAGTATGTATTTATATTTGTAGACTGTATAACTTACAGTGGTCTCACATAGATGGTGAACATTGTCTTATGAAATCCATGACCCTGAGGAGCCACTTTGCCTAGGTATCAAGGGTTTGTTCCCCCTCCCACTCAGATTTGGTTTTATCAACCTTGAGTACTGTGTCCTCAGGGATAACACCCTGGTCTTAACCTTCTCAACTGAAAGACAAGATTAAAATATAGCCGCAAGCAGTAATCCCAGGGTTCAAGCCAGCACAGGCTGTTAGAAATTGAAAGCTTCAACAGCTTAATTGAAAATATCCACCAATTTTGGTGATGTTATGAAAAACTGTCACTGATTTATGGCCAAATTTGCACCAGGCCCATGCACGTTTGGAACTGGTGGTGCCCACTATTGAGTGATTTCAAAATTCATTGTCATGAAACATATCCTGTGAGTTTTGTAATGACTGGACAAACAACTTCTGATTTATGGTCTGATTTGTGTTATGTCATGCCCATTTCTTGCATTTGTAGTGCCCCCTAGTGGCCAATGTGAATGATACAAGCTGAAACAACGAATCGATTTATTGGCAACATTTCTGGTATTTGATTAATCGTTTAATTCACTGTTTTCAGCTTCTTAATTGTGAAGGTTTCCAGCTTTTCTTTGTCATACATGGTAGTAAACTGAATATCTATGGGTTTAAAGGGAAAGACATAGGATCATTAAAATCAAATTGACCGACATGCCTGTTAAATACTGAGAGATCTTGTTTGCAAAGTTGATATTTTGACCTGATAGAGGCACTAGAAGGAAGTTCAGGTCAACAGAGCAACAAACAGACTGAAAGTATCATCTTCACATACGAAGATTCAGTATTGTGGTGCAAGTAATGCAAGTAATAAAAAAACAATATATGGCCTGAGATAAACTTAAATATAAGTTATACATTAAGTACTGTATAAAGGAGGAAATGCTCATTCTCCATGTCAAAAGAACGCTGCAGGTTTTATTTAGAAAAGAAAGACCCTGTCTCTTTTACATTCTGTCTTATCTCTGACATCATCCTGATACTCCCCCCATCCTCTGGAGTACTGTCACTGCACACACACACGTCTTGAAAATGGTAGGGGACTGCAAAAATCGTGACTTAGCCGAAAACCTCCTTTTCGCACACACAGACACAGACACTGGGGGATTGCTAACATCGTGACTGTAGCAGCCGAGCCCCCCTCAGCACAGACTTACAAACACACACTCATTAGCTTTCTGAAGTGGGTGTGTGTGAGTGGTTTTGTCTGATTGCCAGAGATCAAACTCAGTCTGGGATGAAAGTGCTCCTCTCTCTGCCTGCTATCATGCATCTGCCTCCATATTCATAAAATACTTCACCCAGATGATTTCTAGCATAAAATGGCACCCTTTGTCTGACATGGTATAGATTTATTGAAAACCAACCAGTAATCAACTGTTATAAATACTGATTAGTTGTAATGACGTACAGTATGTAACAACTGATGATGCTGTTAAACGCTGCCTCCCGATGGTCAAAGACACAATTCTTTTCATTTATTAATCTCCACATTACTCACATGTACATAGATAGAAATTGCAGCGATACATTGCTGGAAATTTTACAGCATCCTACTACACTGTGTATCTCTTCATTTTCAATATCTTGACATCAGAATTACTTTCATAGGTTCATGAAAATTCATTTTCTGGACTAATATGCAAATGTATGCAACATTGTGCTGTAAAATCTAATCAGATTATCTGCTTTGAGGGAGGAACTTGTGCCGCAGGTACTAAAGGGGCAGTCCAGTGAATTAGTATTTCTTTTTGTGAAGTTTGGGAATTTTCAAGAAACAGATTTTAAAAAAAGAATAGTCAAAATCAACGTAGCAGAGACTGAGATATCTTAACTTATAGTCCCAAGTATGGACCAAGCTCCAAAAACACCGGATCCTACATTTCCCATAATGCAACATGATTCTTGTGATTCAACACACTCCACATTCCAAATTTGCCTGGAACACCTCCAGAAGGAGACATCCAGGAGGCATCCTGACCAGGTATCCAAACCATCTCAGCTGGCTCCTTCGATGCAAAGGAGCAGCGGCTCTACTCTAAACTCCCCCCAGATGTCTAAGCTCCTCACCCTATCTCTAAGGCTGAGCCCAGACACTCTTCATTTCAGCCACTTGTATCCACAATCTCATTGTTTCAGTAACTACCCAAAGCTTGACCATAGATGAAGGTTGGAATGTAGACCGACTGGTAAATTGAGAGCTTTGCCTTCTGGCTCAGCTCTTTCTTCACCACAATGATCTGGTACAACTCCTGCAATACTGCTGATGCTGCACCAATCTGCCTGTCAACCTAACATTCCATCTTACCCTCACTAGTGAACAAGACCCAGAGATATTTGAACTCCTCGGCTTGGGGCAGCAACTCATTTCCAAACCAGAGAAGCACTGCACCTTTTTCTGGCAGAGCACCATGGCTTCAGATTTGGAGGTGCTGACTCTCATCCCGGCCACTTCACATTCGGCTGCAAACCATCCCAGTGCCTGCTAGAGGTCACAGTGTGTTGAAACCAACAGAACCACATCATCACTGCAAAAAGCAGAGAAGCCATCCTGAGGTCCCCAAACCAGACATTCTCCTCCCCCTGGCTGCACCATGAAAATCACAAACAGAATCGGTGACAAGGGACAACCTTGGTGGAGCCCAGCACCCATCATGATAAAAGATCATCAGGGTTATTTTCACAAACTTGCTAAAGCTCCTCTAGTTCCACAGAGGACATCTTACATCTGTTTTTACAGGAGTAGTCCAGTAGTACTAACCAGGACTAGTAAATGGGCTTTGACATGTAAAATTGTTGAGGTGGCCCTATTAAGTTTTTATCTGTATTGTTATTAAGTTATTTTGTTCACAAGAATGTCGCTACACACACACATACACACCACCATTCCAAACTCTTGAATATTGATATTGGTATCTGCAAATACTGCGTCTGTCAGCTATGGATAGGCAGCAACACTTGTTAATAGTAGTGACCTGTGACTTTGTGCCCTGCAGAAGAACCCAGAGCGTGGGACACGAACCTCTCAGGAGGCAGGGCTCCTCGACCACCAGCCGCCCCCCTCAGCCGCTCTCTGCCCAGGCCATTAAACACATCTGGGTCCGAACGGCACTCTTCGAGAAAGTTCTGGACAAGATAGTGCAGTACATCGTGGACAACTCCAGGTAATTTGTTTTATTCATCACTCTCCAGTATTGCACAGCAGTGACTAACAGCACTCCAGCGTGGGCTTTGTTGTAGCTGAATGATGAACAGTCCCTTGAATTACCTATTTATGTGTTCCATTCTTCTCTTGTGTTCCCTCTCTGGTTGCTTTGTTCTGGGCTCTGTCTGGCTAACAACCACTGTGTGTGCTTCAACAAGCTGTCCACACTCGGTTCGTCAGCAACACTGAAATGATGCATTACCACTTCACTGATCAAAGCCTCAAACATGAAGTGCACTGATGGGGTTCAGTGATATACCATAATATGTACTACACATTTAAATGGAGAAGTATCCACCTTAAATCATGAGTTCTTCTTTTTGATGTTGTAGTTTTGTTGTTCCTGTTGATAACTGGGCAAATATGGAAAACTTCACATTATGTTCAGACAACTGCAGTGTAGTTCATCTAATCTGATTTTAGACAGAGAGCAAGCACAGACACCTGTGGGGAAATGAGGATACTGCAGCAGAGCAACAGTAGAGGTACAATATATGTGATAGAAAAACACAACTAGACTTCATTTATCTTCCATAATGACGTATCAGTGCTTTTTTTTTTTAGCAAACTTCAAATTCATAACAAACTGTTATGAATATGAGATAAAACATGTAAAAGTATTGATACCACATTCTAATAAGGTGTCCCTTATAAATGGTTAGTAATTTGTAACTAATGTATTTATTAATAGTAAAAATAATGTACTAATACTTTGTAGATCAGTTAAATAATCTTGGGTTGGCAGGATGTGAGAATTCTTTTGGCCAGTGTTTTCCTTTATAATCCACCTATAACTGTTAATAAATGCTTAATAAGCTGATCATAAAGGGATCTTTATCCATATCCTTTTTCTTGAAGGTAAATGATCATACCTATACATATACAGTATGTATACATATCAAGTCAAAGATATTTTTCTCTATTTGGCAATCCAAAAGTTGTTGTTATTAATGGCTTGTAACTGATCTATAAGGCAATAGCACATGATTTATTAACATGAATAAAGTCATTAGTTACAACTTATAAGCACTGTTTTCGTATACTCTGTATTACACAATGGTATTTTTTTTTTTTCTTAAAGCAGACAGTTTTTTTTTTAATTCATTAGTGACAAATTTACCTCATGTTATCCTGAGCCGTATTAGAGTAGTAGAGGAGAGTGTAAAAGCTGTCTACATGACCAGGAATCCTGCCAGGAATAAAAGAAACTTTGTGCAGTTAATATTCAGCTATAATTATGTCTATTTAGGCTGTCAATGTGGTAAAATATTATGTCTGTGTTTGTTAGAAGTCCTGTTTTAAACTCAGAGTGGACATGTTGTGTAAAAAGAATCTATAATGGAAATCAAAGTTATTCTATCGATATATTACAAATGTATCCATTGCTCTTTAGTATTTGTCACTTTACTGTAAATTGTTGTCCCTGGCAGGTTCCTGTGAGAATGATGACTCAATTTATCCAGTAATCTAATCAATCTGACCTGATCTTGTCAATTATAGTCGTTTTGATCAGATCCTCTGAAGTTAACAGCAGGTTACCTGTGTAGCATGGGTTGCCATGGTGATCCAACCCGGTGAGCCCATGGCTAACCTGCTAATCTCATTTTTTGAAACAGGCCCCAGGATTCAATGCAGCTGTAAGTTTTAAGTAAGGGACATCGATGTGATAATGAACATTTATCAACCATAGCTGAATCATTTCAATCCATTTACATCTCCACAAATACGTCAGTAACACTTAACTTAAAGTCCCCATATTTAGCATTCATAAGCAGTATATAAACATTTAATGAATGATTCACACACACTATATAATGTAGAGTTATGAGAAGATATAAGGACATTTTTAAGTGTTTATCAATGTGCAGTATTTGTCAACAATTACAACTTTTCCTAAAGCTCAAGAGGACTCTTCAATGGAGACATTTAATAATGTTTTGCTTTTATTCACTTTTTTCTGTTTATCTCGGCAGTAAATACTATGAAAGGGAAGCTCTGATGCATGACTCAGTGTTTGGGCCCATCTTGGCAGCCCTACTGGGTGAGTATATTACACTGTGATTGAACTGCCAAAATTTCTAAAATTACCAGAGGCTAGTAACAAAAAGTACAAACCCACAACATCCAGGATAAATGTTTTTATATTCACATATAATAAGATATTAGATAAACCAATTAGACAGTCATTCCAGGAACTGCAATCATTAAAATCACCACAGATTCAACCCAGAGCAGAACTATTTTGTAAGGGCTTTCAGTTGTGAGCCACCTCCACTGCCAGTGTGGCAGCAGGAGCTGAAAGCAGACAGCAGGCAGGAGACTGAGGCAGAGAGCCCAGACACAAAGTTTAATAAGAAGAGAAACAGGAACAAGCACAGGCAGCCAGGCAGGATCAGGAAACAAACAGCTTGGTAAACTGAACCAGAGAAGACAACTTGAACAGTTTGACAACTGGCAGAGAGATAATAAAGTTTACACACTTTGACTACTAAAGGTAACGAGGTGCAGCTGACTGTAGCTAACAAGAGAATCAGCATCAGGTGTGCAGACACACTAAGGAAGTCTGGTGGACAGACAAGGAACAGCGGTGACTGAAACACATTACTGTGTTCAAAGTCTATATTAATACTAATATAACAAAGTACACACTGTACTTTATTTTGGCAGACAAAAAAAACTCTATGAATTGAAGAGCTTTTGTTTCAGACAGGAAATTATGTCAACACATTATAAAGCACTTTTTATTGACTACACTGATATTTTTAATACAGTCTGTACATTTTTAAATAGTTAATTGTTTAATTCATGCCAAGTTACTATAAACTTCCAGGAGGGATTTATATAGGAAGTGCACTCATTAAATGTCTGGGTAACGGCTCTGATTGTGTGTGCTGTGTTCTCAGTGGGGCCCTGTGCACTGGAGTACACCAAGCTGAAGACGTCTGATCATTTCTGGACAGACCCGTCAGCCAACGAGCTGGTTCAGCGCCACCGTATCCATGGGGCCCACCGGGGCCAGGATGCCTCGGCTGGCCGCCGGCCTGCTCTTGGGGTAAGTGTGGAGGCTGTTTTATGGTGGATCAGCTGCCTCTGTCCTCAGGAGGTGTTGGTGTATGATGGTGGGTGGTTATGATCACTGAGGATGTGTGGCATTGGAGTTGTTGTAAAAGTTGTGAGTTTTAGAAGTTTCCTGTAAAAATCTTTTCTAGATCCACAAAAGGCAGTCGAGTGGCAGCATGTCAGAAGACAGGTTTGCTGCGTCAGCCAGGGAGTATGTGGAGTCTCTTCATCAAAACTCAAGAACACACCTTCTTTACGGGAAAAACAACGTCCTGGTGCAACCGGTACGACTGCACATTCTCACTCTGTTCTGTCAGACTACTTTGTTCTGTCTGCTGAACCCAAACAACTGGCTTCAAATTGGATTTCCTCCATAGTCCATAGCACCTGATGCATATACCGGGAATATATGTGCTACATTTGATGTTTCTGTTAAAGGGATGGTCACCCAAAGTTAAAAAAAATAAATAAATACATTTTTCACTTATCTTTAATGGTATCTAGTCATGGAGATAAAAGCCATGTCCAGACCACCAAAAAATCCCTTGTCTATAGAAGGGCACTTTGCAGAATGTGTATACAACTGAATTCAAATACTGTGTAGTGCACACCAGTGTTTCCATTACATGGGAGCCAGAGGGGCTTACCTCCCCTAGAAGAGAGCTGAGCCCAGTTTGGGGGCATCTTGAAACAAGACTAGGTCAAAACCTGGTGTATGGCTGGACCGTGTATAGGTGTGTAAAATTGTAGCCAATTTGTTACAGGGATAGTCAGTGGTAGTGTCTATAATGTGAATTCCTGGATATTAAATGTTCATCTGGAAGCTGCGGTGGAAATTATGAGTTTTGACAGCATTAGGTGCAAATTCAAGAGGCTCATCTCCACCCAGTTACTGCAGTTACAGCAAACACACCTACACTAAACTGATATAACAGCCTACATGAGTCTCATGTTTTACCTGCAAGACTCATATTTTAATGCTGATGTTCATTGTTTGTGATGTGAAAACGTCAAAAGACATAAAAAGTTTGCATCCTGGCATTAGTTCAGTTATAAAATCCAAACACAATGCAGAGCGTCTCTCCTGCTGGCTACTGACAGCGCTGCCAGCCAGAGAGTCAATCACACAGGCGGTGGAGGAGGAGAGGGCAAAGACACTGGTATTTGTCTGTTCAAACAGGAGTTTGGCCGACTTCACTGCATTTAACACCGGAGCTGAGAGCTCAGAGCAGGAAAAAACATTGCTCTGCATTATGCCATCCTCTGTTTCCATCACAGTTATGTATTTAGGTCATTTAGACAAAAAAGACTATAAAAGTTTGCAGCTATCATGTTGTCACACATATCCAGGAGGATAATGTAAGTAAATTCAAGTAAAATACAGACTTTTACACATGTTTATCCCATGCAACTGCGCCACATGAAACACAGACATGGGGGAGGGGGGTAATTTCCTAATCACATGAGGTCTCCAGATAATTCTATGCAAATAGGGCTATGAGTGAAAGTGCTGTAAGCGCCCTCTGATTCATTTTGAAAGAGCAACGGCCAATGGGGAAACTTCATCACTCACTCATTCACTCAATCACAGACAATCATTGTTGCAGTCAAGCCAAAAACTGTTGTATTATCAGTTTTAATCTGATATTGATGCATTTCTAATGCTGAACGTAAAGGTTTCAAAGTGAACGTAGATGTCACTACTAGAGGATCCACCATGGGCTTTTTTGCCAGAACCAGCATGCAAATTGTTGCCTCGCTGCATTCTCATACTATTTACGATGATTTTTGCATGTTAATTTTGTTCTTACTCTGTAATTGATGCAACTTAAAATGTAGCAAATTACAGAATACAATATGAACTAAAACACACTGCCAAGTAAAAGTCAAATTACTGATTTTTAAAAACACTCTAAAATGTACAAGTACACAAAAAACAATGTTGTTACAGTAACGAGAGTAAACATGATTTGTTACTTCCACCCCTTTTAATTAAATGAGACATATTACAGCTACACTGTACGCTTCTAGCTCCTAGCTCTCTATATTGACTTTATGTAAATTCTGGGCAGAAAACTTTTTTATGGAAAGTTTATTCCAATGTAACAGGTTTTCATGTAACATTGTGGAGGCCCTGAAGCTACTGTTGCTCAGGGATGAAGGCAATCCAACTTGGAAGCCTATATACATGCAGCACTTTGCACCCACTCAGCTGGTATATAGATAAATTGCAAATGATAGTTATTTTCATCTATTATTGTGCTGCACACAGACACACAGTATTTTGTATGTGTGATCTTTGAAATGAAAGCGGCCTTTCTCTTGCCTGTAATATGCTCTGCGCTGCCAAGTAGCTTCAGCATGTTTGGCCCTGGGAATGTATAATGAGCACATATTTGCCTCCCACAATGCTCAGCCTTTGACAGAGCCATGCTAACACACATGGCTGAGTGCACACACAGAGATGAATACAGCACTGACTGCACGCTACGCATGCTAAATGTTACTGTATATGATTCTACTCTCTGCCTCTTATAACATACAATCTCTCCATGCACTATTAGCAGTAAGATTACATGTTCACCACAACTTAGTCTGTGTGAATAGGATAAACTTAATTATAGTGTGTTACAGTGAAAGACTCTAAAAACCCATTTCCTAATTATCTAATTGCCACCACTGTCAATCATATTTGATCGAACCACAATCAAATAAGTCTCACATTATGTCCCTCCTCTTTCCTCCTCCAATGGTAGAAGAAGGACATGGAGGTGTTGCGGGGCTATTTGTCACTCCACCAGGCTGGGGATAACCTCACCCTCAAGTGGACGCCCAACCAGCTCATCAACGGCACACTGGGAGACTGCGACCTGGAAAAGAGGTAGCCAACACACACCTGCAAGTTGTATTAGAAAACTAATGTTTAATTGTTGAGACAGTTACTCTTTGTGGAAAAATATGGGATAGTTGACTCTCCAATGGATTTAGAAATGCAACAGCAATCCTTAAAGCTTCATGTTGTCTGACTTTACCAGCCCAACAAACATTTCCCTCTCTGTTAGTATCTACTGGGACTATGCACTGACTGTTCCTCTACGCCAGATAGTCTGCATCCACTGTCACCAACGGCGTGAGTGTACTGCTGCTACATTTACTCTGTGTTACATTGCATTACTTAACTTATAAATCTATAACTTATAATTATGAATCTATAAAAAATAAAAAGATGTATTACAATTTAGATTCTGGAAAACCTGTTCTCTTCTATCCACTCTGCCTTGTGTTTTCTTCTCCTATCTCATCATCGCCTAACTTGTCTGCACCTCTGACCATATCCCAGCTGATTGTGGTGGTACGCTGGTTCTGGTCAGTCAGGATGGGATCCAGCGGCCACCCCTCCACTTCCCCCCTGGTGGTCACCTCCTGGCCTTCCTCTCCTGTTTGGAAACAGGCCTCCTACCGCGGGGTCAGCTTGAGCCACCCCTCTGGTCCCAGAAAGGCAAGGTGTGTCATCAAGGTGTTGTTAGAGCTGTTTTCACACCTACACATAAGGCTACATTTAAATAAATGACTTCCTTTAAGCAGAGGTAGTATAGACTGGCCACACATCTTCTAAAATTTCCTAAAAAAATTGTCCACACGATAAAGTTTTAATATGAGTCTACAGTTCTCATAGATGCCAATTTTTCTGCAGGATAAATGTAGCTTAAGCTGTAATTATCATATAATAAATAGGATATTGTGGTAATCTCAGCTGATGCAGGTGGCTACTCTTTGTTGTTCTTTATGTTGGCTACTTGGAAGACTTGGGTCATTTGGTCTTAGGTCTGTGTTTTTTTTTTGGGGGGGGGGGTTTGTTTTGTTTTTCAATGTATAATACCATCCTGGGTTTTGTTAGGAAAAGTCAAATGTCCTTTTTGGGTCTGTTACAAATTTTTGGACCCTCGAGAACCACTTATTTTAAAGTTACCTTTTGTTGCCTTTAGGGGGCCCCAACATCCAAAAAATGTGTAGTGCAGCTTTAATTTTTGGTCTCTTTAATATAACATTTATTTTCATTTATTTTTTAATATTACATTTTGTTTTTTATATTTCAATGACGGATTTCCAAAACCTTCTGGCTTGTGAAACACAGGGAACCAAAGCCTTCTTTAAAGTTCAGGTTGATACTTCTGTGTGTGTCCTGCAGGGAAAAGTGTTCCCTAAACTTAGGAAAAGGAACAGTACTGCCAGGCTCATCGACCAGGACAGGAATGGTGAGGAGCAGACAGCTGCTGACTACGTGTTTCGCATCGTCTACCCTGGATATCGATACGATGCCAGTAAGTAACACCTTCACACTGTCATACACACTGGTACAGTTTATATTCCCAAAGCTGTAGCACCAGTTTCATCTTCCTTTTTCAGCTAAAACTCATCTCTGTGATTGCTTTTCCCTTTTGAATAATAAGTATATCTGTTTAAACATTTCTTCCCACGATGTGTTTACACAGTAGGGGTATAGTGTGGTGTCTCTCTCACAATGCTCTTCCCGAGGCCTGTAGGGCGGCACTGTTCTAACTGTGTTCTCTGTTGTCCCACTGGTGCAAGCAGTCACCATAAACTACCACCACACCACGGGCAGCCGCGCTCCGTCGCTGGACGATGACGAGGAAGAGGAAGATAGGCTCCATGCTATGATCTCAATGATCTGCTCGCGGAACCTCACAGACCCTAATGTCATGAAAGGTTTTTATCACCTTAACACACCCACCCAACCCCACCGCCCCCCACTCCTGAGACCTCACTCCGGCTTCAGATGTCCCTCCCCGCCTCCCACCCCATCATGACCTCTCAGGCCCTCTCCCTTCCCTCTTCCCAACCCCACCTCCCCCAGCTTCGTCTGCCTGTGTGTGTGCTGCCTGAGGCCGAGCCCAACAGTGTGGAGTAGGAAGGGGTTGGATGTGTGAACAGGGAAATTAAAAAGTTTAGGCTGATCAAAGCAAAACTGAAAAGCAAAGTTGCTTTGAGATTCTTTTGATGACATGAATGTGTAATTGAAAATTAAGAAATGCTAACTGTAGCAATAAAACAGCAATTAATAAATTGTAAACACATAAAATCTGTGACAGTAGTGTGCCTATAGATATAAACTAATGAAACCTTTACTGAGACAAATGACAGCCTCAACCCTGCAGAGTTCAACATAAGAAATCTACTTGCTCAAAGTCAATTTGTACCTGCCCCTATACAAATAGTTTTATTTATTAGTGGTTATCAAATAACAACAAATACTAAAGCGAATTGTCATGTTTAATCTTTATTTAACTAAATGAAACAGAGCAAGAACACAGAGTGTCATTGATCGACAATGATACGACTCATCTCCTATATTACACTGAGCACTAAATTCTTTTGATCAGCCCCGTTTCTTTCAAATAATGGTATAGACTAGTCTCTAACCCGATGGCAAATAGATTTTTTAGACTCATTTCTTTCACTCCAAGCTTCCTGATTTAACTCTTCAATGTTCCTCGTTCTCAAGAGTACTTAATGCAGTGAAAAATGACACGCTCCACTCTATTTGACAGTGCTCACATAATCCTGAAGGATGTTTCACGCATCACACTACTAGCCTACTCAATTCTTGATTGAATGCGTGTGCCGATATTCTCTGATGCGTGCAAGGAGAGGGAGCTATGTTGTGAGCCAGAGAACGAGAACGTAAGTTATGATACGACGATGATTGGAAAAAAGGATTGAAATATTTTTTATTTTATTATTTTTTTGCTTTTTTACTTATTTTTTTTACCACTTGCCCGATCAGGCAAATAAGTTGCTAGATTTACAAGCCTGACGTGGCATTTTACTAGCACAGGGCAATCAGGCAAGCTTTATTGTTGAACCATGCCCTGCTTGTAACTGTGCACTGTACAGTCAGGTTACGTTTAGTTAAAAATCTGCTAGGTTGCTTTACAGCACAAATGGAGATGCTTTAGGGCTCAATAGAAAAGAAGTTACTGTTCTTCAAGTGCAAAAAGACAATGTTTTCCAAGATTCTGGTGGCTGTTATGTGGAGATGAGATATATAGAAAAAATGACCTCTCATATATTTATCCTCTGCAGTTAGTTATAAAGGACAGTAACCTTGTTTCAAGGTAAATATGGTCTTAATTTCAACCCTGACTAGTCATTGGCATGGAATACTATAGATGTAATGTAATTAATATTTTTATTTTAACGATTAATCAAAGGGGTGAAATGAAAGAGGTTTCTCGTAATGACCAACCCACAGAGAATTAGCACAGAATTAGCCATTAGCAGCTCTACAAAGCTTTGACTCCTGTAGCTAATCGTTTTGTTTTGAAGTGGAAAAAAATAATTAACACAGCTTTGACAATATTATACCAATGCATGGCAATCAATTTGTTAATTTAATTGATATTTAAATATGCCATGTCTATCACCTTTTATAATAACAAGCAGAATTCCTGCTTTGTAACCATCTTTCTATTTGTATCATTTGGTGTCAGGGTTAAAGCACTTCACACATTTCAATCAATGCCCTCCACAGCTCAGTTGACAGTATAGTGTTGGTCTCATGTAAAGGTGGAAGAAGAGAGGAAGAAGAGGAGCACGAGCATTAAGAAGGAATGAGGAAATCACACACCATCTTGATGCAACAGTTACAAGTAGCCTGTCAGTAAACAGCCAGATGAATACCTTGATTTCAGGATTATCTCCAGAACCAAATGAAACACAGCCACTAGTGGCCTAATCCAACATTTCCATAGCATTTAATTACCAATAAAATATATTTCAGCTTTCTTGTTGGCTAAATTTGTAATATATGTTCCCCTTTTGATGTTACATAAATGACAGCGAAGTTAAGAGTCCCTGGACATTGTAATCTGACACAATGACATCCTGTCACAGATATTGTCAGACACCCAGTTAATGCCACAGCAGCCGCTGACACACTCCCCCTACACCCTTCCTGCTTAATTTCATTTTCTCTCTGTCTCTTCTTTTTCTTCCCACTGCTCAGCTACACAATTTAATCCACTTGCTTGGCAGGGATCCTTACACAAGCCTGTGAAAAGCACACTGGAAATGCACAAACCCTTGTTTTATAGAAAGCTGCCAAACACAGTGACTGCTCACGTCTGTCACCCGGTGTCATCACAGATTCAAACTTCTCCAGGTTTCCTCGTCTAGGTCCAGGTCTTTTTGGCTGCTTTGCATTCTGGGATTGGTAGTGCTGACTGTCTTAGAGTTATCAGAGGGTATAGCTCTTGAAGCATGTCTCAGCACTGTTGGGTTTACGTGGCCACAAATCACTTTGATAATTTGCTTAGTTTTTTGCACTTCTTTAATTTGACTTAATTCTGTTTCCTTCTTTTTCTCCTTTCATTTCTCACTTGCAACATGCTTGACAATTATGCATGGGAAATATGCACCCGTTTCATTGTTTTTCTTTAATGAACGATTATGTGTTTCTGCGTATTTGTGATGGAAAATCCTCTCCACTACTTCTCAGTCTCCTCCTTCTGTTCGTTTTGATTTCTCTCTCTCTTCTCTGACATCCTCAGTTGTTTCTCCTCTGTTTGTGCAGTCGTTTGCTGCGATGCTGTTCACTGTAATTCTTCACTAACCCCGCCACCCACCTCCCCTCCCCTCGCCCCCTCCTCCACCCCTCTCATTACGGTCCTGTGGGGTTCCGCAGTAGTAGAGACGTGGAGTCCTTGTGTGAGCGGGGTTGCAGTACTGAGCCCAAAAACAGTTGTCGATCATGTTTAGTCCTAAAGTAAAGAGGGGGGAGGCCAAATGTCGGTCTCACTCCAAGCATTTTTTCTGTTTGCTTTTTTTTGGGGGGGTTCTTAATATTATTTGTTTTTGGGGTTATTGAACAACCAAAGCGCAGCTTCATATTTATGACAGGTCATCAGCTCCAACCTGAAGAATTAAGGTGAAGAGCATTTATTTAATGTTGAAGTTTTTATGATTTTTTTCTTCCCCTTTGTGTGCCCTTTTACTGGTGTCCATTTGTTTTTGTTCAATAATTTCTTTTGGTGTCTCTTGTCTTGTTCTGGCTTTATGCATCCTGCATGGCCTGAGCATCAGCCTCGTCCCTGCCCTCTCCTCTACTTTCAACTCCTACACTTTCTTTCTTCTTCCTTTACTTCTTCCACTTCTCTCCTGTTTGTCCGGAGCGTCTTTGTGAGCTCTGCTGTCTCTCTTCCTCCCCTCTGAATGAACTGAACCAGCATGGCTTCCCTGCATCCTCTCTGCCTGTCTCTCCCACAGCACCGTTCCTGCTTCCTAAACCGCTCCCCCTCCTCCACTTTTGCTTTCCTCTCTACGCTTGTTTTTCCAGCTTTCACATGTAACATGAGTGTAAAACTTCCATCCATCTATTCATCTCTTGATGTCATGAATGACAAGGAAAGATACATGGAAAGATGTATTTATGGTTGAGCTGAGGGACCTATGTCATAATATGTAAGACTTGAAACATAGCCAGTGTGAAGCGGACATTTAAAAAGAGTGTAGTATTTTAAAAGACAGCAGCATCTATTGTGTCTCAGAGTACTGAGACCTCTCTGTCTTCTCACTGTCATTCTCTCTGGTTTAGACCATGGAGAGATGATGGAGATGCAGGGTTTCGGAAGCAGCCCATCATCGTGGCAACAGACTGAAGTAACCACTCACGAGTCCCTGTGCCAATCCTGCTCCATGGCTGGTAGCAATGTGTCGTTTGACTATCCAGCTGGCTGTACCTGCATCCATGACCCATCAGACATTCACACGTACGCCCTTCATAGCTAACTTTTACCATATGCAACAAAGTTTTATCATGTGGGGAACACATGAGGAGATCAGCTGCACTGATTTAAAGCCCAGTATGTGAAACTGGTACCACCACCACACACTGAACTGAGTTATTGTATAATTGCTTTACAAAGTATTCAATGCAGAATGTGAGATTTTACAATGTATCAAATCTTTGCTGAAAGAAGTGAAATCAAAATCACATCAATTTTGATATGATTCAAGTTAGCATATGCCCACGGCAACAAAGCTGGGTTTCTTCCAAATAATCTAGTACTACAGTAGCTACAATCGTGTTAGTTGAGACGTCATGTAATAAGAATAAAACTGATCAAATCAAATGATTAATTCCATATCAAAAGTACACTACAATTTACAGAGGCCTGATGTCTTAATATTACCAGTCAACAAATGTTAAAAGCCATAGATTGCAGAAAGATTCTAGCAATTTAAACCTTTTCATTTGTTTAGAATTTGAGGAGGGGATGGTGCTATGAGGGACTTAGATTCATGAGTATGTCTAAAAAATCCTGTCTACAACCCAGGCTTTCACAGCTGACTGTAACAGGCTGAGACTCTTGTCAATCGAACAAAAAGAACTCTGAACATACTACTTTTTGAGCCTTATTTCATATAATGGAATGTCACCAGGACACACATTAGAAGATATTAAATTAGCTGTTGAGATTTTTATAGCTAAAATTATTGATTTTTAAAATGGAATTCAATGAAGTCAGTCAGCATCTGCTCTACCGTCTGTCCACTAGAAACTGTAGCTTCAAGTACTTGAATTTCAGCTTCAGCTTCCAGCCACGGTTGTGATTACTTCATGAAAAACTTCAAGAAATGTTTATAAATCAGACAGAAACTGCACTGACATTGGCTGGATGATAAAGGCAAATTTCTTTTCTTTCCACCAGTGTTCCTCTTAAGATGCTCTGCCAGAACATGAAGAGGCAGATAGTTTCCAGGGCCTTTTATGGATGTAAGTATATCACTGCACAGTGATCATACATTCATTTCTGGCTTTTTTCCCCTGAATATTTAAATTGTTAGATGAATTGTGATGTACACATATTGACCAGTGCCTAAACCCTCTCTGAGCCCTGTATGGAAGCATTTGCATTTGTTTTGTTTCTCTACCCATGACATTCAAGTTTTTATTTAATGTGTATTTGTCCTTTGGTATAATTGTACAGTGACACTTTTATGCAAACACTCCATATAAAATGATGCAGGGTAGCATGTTTTTAAATGATTAATCATATATTTAGAAAAGAGCCACCTAACAATGGTGAGAATATTGAGTTAATATCTTTTTAGTTTGCAATAATTACAGACTTTATGCACTGTGTGTTTACGTGGAACACAATAGAGTGCAACAAGCATAAATATAATATACACAGATATTTAATGTATTTCCTTTAAACAACAGCAACTCACAATCTGTGAGGTTGAGTTTAATGAACCTCTGCCTGCAGCTTGCAGATTATTGTCCCAGAGAAACCAGTAGCAACATTTCACTGTTGATTCCAATCGAGTACACAACTGATTTTAAAGTCAATTCAAGTATTTAAAAATACACTAATTTTAAAAATGCAGCAGCAGTTGCTTCTGGATAAAGTAATATGTTCGCAAACTGTAATGAAATATCCTTCTTAATAAGTCAGACATGTAATAAAGACTGTGTAATAAATAGCTGAGTAACATAATACATTTATCATGTTATTGATATATTGGTTTTCAAAAGAGTTTTGTTGTTGTGGTTTCTTTATTACACCATCAGTCTGAAGGCATTATTGCATTACCAATAGTTATAATTTTTTTTAACTTTAATATAACGATGCCAGCAATATCAAATATAACTATAAGTTATCAAATAAAACATTAGGCCCAAACAATATTCTACTGCAGTACACTCCATCAGCACATAACTAACATTACTAAACAACACAATCATGTTTTCACATTTTCAGGCGAATATCCAACATGACTAAGACTTTCTCATCTGTGTCTGTAAATAGTGACTAAACATGATTATTTTTTATTTTATGATGAATTAATGATCACATAATGCCCAAATGTGATATGAATCTTGTGTCTGAAGTCATTCATTCTGTTTACCAGACGTTGTTCAGCTGGAATATGATTATCTTCTTAGTTTAATACATGTGTGTGATATGCAGACCCTGATAATGTAAATCTTAAATCAGTAGTGGGTCTATTGTTTATATAGGGTGGAATTACAGTTTATCCAAAGTTAACATGGTAATAACATAATAAGTACTTTTTTACATTTTTAGGAAATCTTTTCTTCATCCATTTTCATCTATCAGACAGCAGTGAAAACATGCACATTTGGGCTTTACTGATGCCTGGTCTCAGCTGTGTGTCTGTCTGTGTCTCACCTGTCCATCAGGGCTGGCCTACTGTCGACACCTGTCCACTGTGCGGACTCACCTGTCAGCTCTGGTCAACCACAACATCGTCCCTCCAGACAGACCCTGCGAGGCGTCTGGAGGCCTCAGCAAAGAGGTGTGGAGCAAGTACCAGAAAGACTGCAAGGTGGGTACAGAGCAGAGAGGTTTGCACAGGAGTAAACACTGAAGCTGAACAGGTCTGGACCTTAAATATATGATTGTGATCGACCTCTGTCAGCAAGCAGCAGGAATTACAACAACATAACAAGAATCTTAATCTTCTCCCAGCACCATTTGGCACCCCATCCCTCCACCCCTTCAATTGCACGCCAGTGAATTTAACAGCCATAAGTCACAGCAACTTGCCAAGTCATCAGTGACTCATTGTTATCGACCAACAACCCAATCAACCCTCAAAGATCAATCACAGTCATTTTTTGCTGCGTGGGGGCTGCAAGTCTTGTAATATTTTATAAAGTGAGATAAGCTGATGCAACCAGTGAGCTAAGATTTGTGTCCTGCTCTAAATCTTTGCGACGGAAGACCATATGACTTAATACTGCAGTTTTGTATGGCTCATATTCAAGTTTTGGTAAACAGATATGAAGAAGTGTCTGCTGTAGAGCTGCTGCAGTCGCTGCTTTGAACTGTGTGAAGAGGTATGTTGGAGCTCTCTAAAAGAAGAAAAACCTTCAGTTTTTGTCGGCATGAAAGAGCTGGAAATCTGATTCCCACACATGATGTTCAGCTCTGCAGGTTGAGGCTGTGTAGGGAGACTGACATCATCTGCTGTTTATGTAACCAGCAGTGTATGTGCATTTTCATGTGGTCATTTTTTATCACTTTGAAATATGGCAACATCACGAGGAATCAGTGTTTGCAACATACAGTGCCTCCAGTCCCATAACATGACCTCTTATTTTTTGAACATAATAGAACCATACAGAGCAGCTATCAGACCTTATTAAGAGACAACCCTACAGGACACAGCTGGGCTGAAGGCATCCTTTGCCTTTATTAAACAAAAGATGAAGGTGCACTATTCAGAATATTTCAGGGCTCTAGGAATGTGTTCTCTACACTGGCTTATGTGTCTTTATGTCTTAGTCCACATTTAAAAGAACAAGACTTATGATATTCAACATTTTTATGCCTCTGTGCCAGCTAAATTATATTATATTGTGTGTGTATCCTCTGTGTCATAGAGCTCCATTGTTGTCCAAAAACTATTAAAAACACATCAATGAGCCACACCGTTGCACTGGGTGACAAGTTCTTTCATTATACAACATAAACAATCCCACACACACCACCCTGCCGCCAAATAGTCCCAAATAAATACACTTTGTACTTCTGTTTTAGGAACATTTGTTAAAAACTACAGCGACCAGTTGTTTTTGGAAATTACTGAGCCTTTTTTAAAATTAAACTATAATTCTAACCTGTTTTGAAAGATTTAGGTTTTCAGTAGTAGTGACAGCTGGATAATATGGAAAATTCCATCACAGGTAGGAACCAGTCGGCTTGGGACTGAGAGCCACAGACATATTATAGATTATATTAAAACCTATATTTTATCATTGGATCAGTCTCACTGATGGCATTAATGTGAATGCAGCATTTCAATGTAGGTTGAGGTTCAAGGGGTCCATTTTATTTATATATATGGACTGTAAGATTAATGTATAGTAATTCCTCTTATTTTAATAAAGTTGATCATATGTTTTGTTTGAAAATGTATAATATAATGGAATATAACTAGTATCAATAGCTGTCTATAAAGTAAAAAAAGCAATATTCACCTTTGAAATGCAGCACTGAGCCTGATTGTGCTTTGAAAATAAACATCTATTTATATGCCTCTTATTTTTTATTAAATGTTATTTTTCCCTGTATTGTGTGGAAAATGAATTTGACAGTGCTGATCATCAGAGCTCTTTGAACGCTGATGCATGCAGTTAATTGTGTTTGAACTTGAAATAACTCTTTATAACTTTATAATTGAGCTCCACTTACCTCAAAGCTAAACGTCTTTCCATTATTCTGTCCACCCCTCATATATAACACTGTAGATCCTCCTTTGACATGGTTCTGTATTAACTGTAAGTCAGGGATCATGTATTGCTCCCCCAGTCTCCACCCGTCTCCACTCTCTTCTTCACTCTAATGAAAATTTAATGAGTTTCAGTGAAATGAAGTCTCATTACAGGGTGCAGTATGATACTATCGTAGCTATTAAACCAGCCACTGTAATCACTCATCAGCTCCAACAAAGTAATCATTACTCATTTACACTCTATTCATATCTGTTTCCTTTATCTTGTGCACTCATCTGTGTCTTCCTCTGTACGGATCACAATCACTCTTTCTCTCCTTCCATTATTGATGCACTTCCTCATCCCCATGTTCATCTCACACCAGGCTTCTTCTTCCTGTCATCTGTCTTCTCCTTTTGGTTTATGTTCATATTATCCTTTCTCTGTGTGTGTGTGTGTGTGTAGAACTATAAGGAGCTGGAGCTGCTGAGGCTGGTTTATTATGGCGGAGTGCAGCACGAGATCAGGAAGGAGGTTTGGCCCTTCCTGTTGGGACACTACAAGTTCGGCATGGGCAAAAAGGATATGAGCCAGGTACCACACACACACACATACACACACACACACACACACACACACACACACACACACACGCACACTCTTAACCACTGTGATATCTTTTTGATTTTCCTGTGAAGATTGATGCAAAGATCAGCGAGCGCTACCAGCAGGTGATGCGGGAGTGGAAGGCCTGCGAGGTGATCGTCAAGCAGAGGGAGAAGGAGATGCAGTCGGCCATCTTTGCCAAGCTCTCATCTGGCAGCAGCATCGACAGTCACGTCCTGCGACTGGTTCACAGAGACTCCACACTCAGCAACGAGGTGAGGAAGCTTAGCATAATATAACATCCATCCAACATCCATCTAACTCCCCATTAGACTGAGCAATATAGAATATTTGTCATAGTGTCCTGATTTTGACTGATACACTCAAAATCAATAAAACTGACAGTGCTCTAATCAACATCAAGATGGATGTTAATTGGATGTAATTGTTTCCTTTTTATAAACATTTGCACATTTCATCGTTCCAAAAGCAATGCACATTTCTTTGTTTGATATCTTTCCTAATTCCACACTGCGCCGTACATTTCAGCAATGGGAACAAAACCAATAACCAGCATTACATCAGTACAACTTGTACATCAAAACCACTTTACTTGTGATGAGGAGAACTACTGACCTGTGAAAACTGTTGTAAAATGTCTCCTGTAGCTCTGGAGTTTTGTCAAGTCTGAGAAAATAACCCTGTCATAGTGATGTCACCAAGGTTATCTTAGATTGGGCTTGGAGATGTAAAATTACCACAAAGCCTGCGTTACAAACAGGAGGTGTGGAGTTTGAACAACCAAGGCATTTATCTGGCACGGAGGGTCTAATGAAAACATCCTACTAGTTGCATTATGGGAATTGTAGGATTCAGTGTTTTTGGAGCTTGACCCTTGCTAGGGACTAAGGACATCTTGTCACAATATGTCTGCCTTCGCTGCATTGATTCTTAAACATCTCACATATAATTTGTAGGGTGTATCATGCTAATGCTACATTCTCATCAAAAGATTGTCACTCTTTCAATAAAAGTCCAACAAACAAAATAACAAATCCACCAATCTAACATTCCTAAAAGTCACACTGTCTTTGCTAATGCTGTTAGCTTTTCATTAACGCACAGTTCATTAAGGACCCAGTAACTCTCTTAGCAACATCAGCATATGGGTGATACTGCTCTTTCAACTTTAACTTTAACCAGATTCAACAAAAAAATAATCTGGACAACTTCAAACAGGTTTATGTGCAGACACTCACAAATGAATGAAGAATAAGTTATAGCAGAGGGTAACATGGAGGAATAAGAAGACAGAAGTCAAAGCTCATGATTTCAGTGTTCTTCATACAGTACCAATCAAAAGTTTGGACTTTTTCATACAAGTGAATGAGAAGGTATGTCCAAACATTTGACTGGTCCTGTATATGTCATCAGTTTATCTATGATTTTGTCATCCTGTTTTTCCATTCTGTAATTTGCTTTTTTGGTCTATTCTGTACACACATCTGTTTCTTGTCTGTCTGTCCTAGAAAAAGGATCCCTCCTCTGTTGCTCTTCCAGAGGTTTCTTCCATTTTATTCCCTGTGAAATGTTTTTTAGGGGGAAAGCTTTTCCTTATTTGAATTGAGGGTCTAAGGACAGAGGTTGCTGTATGCTGTACAGATTTTAAAGCCCCTTGAGGCAAAATTGTGATTTGTGATATTGGGCCATACAAATAAAAATGATTTGTCTTCACACTGGTGAAATAATAAACTATATGATTTATGATCACACACCTGCATCACTGCCCTCACTGTGCATTCTTCTTCAGGTGTTCATGTCAGTGGATGAGCCAGACGCTGGGAGCCAGGAGACCCCCAGTGGAGAGGACAGTACTCCCACCATGACCACCATGGTCCCCTCTGCAGCCCTCCCCCAAGAGGAGCGCCCTCTGGTGGAGTTTGACTCCCCCGACTCTGGGCTGCCCTCCTCCAGAAACTACTCAGTGACCTCTGCTCATTCCCAGATCCTGTCAAGCATAGATGACGGTCAGAGCACAGAGGAGGAAGGGGGGATCGGGGAGGAGGGCAGGACTCCGGGTGTGCTGGGGGGGCGTCAGGACTCTCTGACTGAGGACAGACTGTGCAGTCAGCTGGACAAGCTGGTGACCAATGGAGCAGCTGCTGAGGGGGTTTCACCTTCACTCTCCTCATATACGGTACATATGTGCATAAGTCTGCCACAAGAGAGGAAAACATGATCCCTGCTAGCAGTAATGTTCATCATACTCCACACTATGAAAGTATCTGACAGAATCAATGACATGCTAATGATATTACACTGGAACTTCAACTGTAAAGTTTGCCCAACAGGTGGCAGAGGAAAACAGATCAAGGGGCCATTAAAATCATAAGGGATTATCTGCTATCTGGGGTCAAAGCTGACATTCTGTCCTGGTGATGCAAGAGAGAGAAAGACCTCACTAGTGTCAAAACAAATATTTCCTTTTTGCAGATCGAGCTGTTGGACACAGTCGCCCTCAACCTCCACAGGATAGACAAAGACGTGCAGCGCTGTGACCGCAACTATTATTACTTCACCACAGCCAACCTGGAGAAGCTACGCAACATCATGTGCAGGTAGAGAAGAATTGAGATCCTTTACTTAAGTACCAGAAGTACGCACTATGCAGAAACAGATGCATTAATGTGCATGAAGCATTTTACTGTTGTAGTTGGTCTAGGTAGAGCTAAGTTTAGCTACTTAGTAGGAAGTATTAAAAGTTTATCATGTTTCATGTGTAAAATATTAATCTGTAAAGTAACTGAAGCTTTGAGAAAAATGTTGTGCGGTAAAAATTACACGTCCCTCCGAAATGTTCTCAGTTACATTCCACCATAGGGAGACACACATATACATAGAGTGCAACATGTACTTTTGATCTGTTTGGTTGAGTGTTGCTTGATTGCAGTCTGGTCAGTCTCTTGTTTATCATTGTGTGTCTTCTTCTTGCCTGCAGCTATGTGTGGGAACATTTAGAGATGGGCTACGTTCAGGGCATGTGTGACCTGCTCGCTCCCCTCATGGTCATCCTGGATGATGGTAAGAATGAGGAATTATCACATGCTGTATTTCTCTGTGACTGTCATTACTAATATTATAGGTGAAAAGCGGTGTAGTGTATGGAACCGTATTGCATTCACTTGAGAAAAAAAATTGCCCTGTTTTTCTGAATTAATTAGATAATTATCTTGGAAATTCAGAGAAAAGTTTTCATGGAAAAAAAAATCTGCTCCGTTTTTCTGACTTAACGAGATACCTCTAAATGCTGACGCCGGTAATGCCGCTGTCTGAATTTCGTTGCACCTAAAGTAGTGTAATTATGGTAACGGCGGCCTCTGAGCGAGGCGATGGTCCTGAAATATACATATACACGTTTTCGTTCATGTTCTTTCTGTGCTCTTTTATGAACATAATTGTACTTTTTTCTCATGTTTGACCTGTTGTAAGTTTTATTTTGCTAGTGGGTTATCAGATGAATCCTAACGATTGCTGGTCCAGATGTTCTCTATGACAGTATTAAAGTCAAGTCATCCTGCTCTGCTTGTTTGTGGAAACTTGTCTGTAGGCTGTCTGCTGTGTTTGTTTCATCTATTTTTGGGCTTTGATGAAACATTATTGCCTGTCCTGAGGTGCCTGTGCAAAGTCGACAAACTAATAACAAAACCATCTATATTACTTAAAGACACGAAAATCCCCCAATGTTTCAAACCAAACCCAAAATAAAACTGGATTAAACTTAACAGACGGGACATGATTGCTTCGAGCTCTCAAGTAGGAATGAGAGCTTCTCTTGGGATTTTGAGGTATCTCGTTAATTCAGAAAAACAGAGCAGATTTTTTTTATTTTTTTCATGAAAACCTTTCTCAGAATTTCCAACATAATTATCTTGTTAATTCAGAAAAACAGGGCAAATGTTTTTCTCACATGAATGCATTACACTTCCGCACAAGTGAAGTTGAAAATGAAAACTACTGAAAATGACATTTCTGAAAACATAATTGGACAGAGTCAAAGTCTTTGTTAGAGGTGAAAGAGACAAGCAACAGCTTTACTTTGTTCACAGCACTGTCCTGGCTCCATGACCCTATGTTCTCCCTTTTTGTGTGTGTGTGTGTGTGTGTGTGTGTGTGTGTGTGTGTGTGTGTGTGTGTGTGTGTGTGTTTCAGAGAGCCTGGCGTACAGCTGTTTCACTCAACTAATGAAGAGGATGAGTCAGAACTTCCCTAATGGTGGAGCCATGGACACACACTTTGCCAACATGAGGTCACTGATCCAGGTGATGGATAACTCTGATTTTGTGTGTGTGTGTGTGTGTGTGTGTGTGTGTGTGTGTGTGTATGTCAGTTGTACTGATAGTGTTGACTCTCTCTGTCACTGATTTCAGATCCTAGACTCTGAGCTGTTTGAACTGATGCAGCAAAACGGAGATTACACTCACTTCTACTTCTGTTACCGCTGGTTCCTGTTGGACTTCAAGAGAGGTGAAAAACACATCCTTTACTCTCACTGACTCATCTGCTTTAAAGCTGCATGAAAGAGTAACTTAACAGCAGGCCGAAAGGCAGAGTCTCACTGTCCTCTCTGAAAGTTTCACCTCTGATCACAGCCAGCATCACTGATGGGTGTAGTCAGAAGTGTGCCTTGTTGCACCTGTAACGACACCCAACAGTGATGTCACAGTGTACTGGAGTACACCTGTATGTCACTGCAACAAGGTGAGAAGTTCAAGAAATGGAAGTCATCAAAAATAAGATCTTCACAACAATTTACTGAGTTAAAAAAAATCACTTAAACAAAGTTTTAAATAACTTCATCACCAAATAGATGTGCATACAGGATGTCCACTACAGCAGATACACTTCCTGGTAGCAGTACCTCCAGCTTTGGCATGTGGTCTAACAAACAAAATAGGCAGTGTTTATGTATTCCAAATTAAGATAAAAATGGACATGATGTGACCCAAACTGTCTCAGTAAACATACTATACCTCCATGTAAGGTGAACCATTCCACAGCCTTGAGTCAGAAGATGTAAAACCATAGTAACATGATGTCTTAATGCCTTTAAAGAAGAACAGTGAACAGTACATGCTGTACCGAGTGCTCATGATGTTCCATATCTGACCTCTTTAAGACTTTTGACATGTCTCTCTGATGTAGCTCATGATCCTCTTAGCTGCATCCTATCTGAAATATCTAAGCAGTAATGTCTTAAATGGTTAAAAGTGCAGTCAGGTCTCTACTGTCCATTTGCATAAAACAGTCATTATACAGAATGCAGGGTTTCTATAAAATGCTGTGTGTGTGTGTGTGTGTGTGTGTGTGTGTGTGTGTGTGTGTGTGTGTGTGTGTGTGTGTGTGTAGAGCTCCTGTATGAGGATGTGTTTGCGGTGTGGGAGGTGATCTGGGTGGCTCCCAGGATTTCCTCGCAGCACTTCGTCCTCTTCCTGGCCTTGGCCTTGGTCACTGTGTACCGCGAGATCATCATGGACAACAACATGGACTTTACTGACATCATCAAGTTCTTCAACGGTGAGACACACACACATATACACACAATCCATTTTTTGTGGATTTCTTTGAATTTCTCACTATCCTGTCCTGACTGCCATCAGTGGTCAACAGTTTGTTGTGATCAGTGATGTAGTGCAGTGTGTGTGATGATGTAATAACAGATCTACTAAATTGTAGTTTCAAGAGAGGAGCAGAGGAGGGACACTTGGGTAAAGTCTTCTATCAGTTACTTAAGGAACAACATTGGAATATGTGTTCTTGTCTAATCCAATGTATTAAATATCTGATAATCAAGATAACCATCATATTGATATTTCTTGAGATAAGTAATAGACATACTGAAGGAGGTTCAAGTGTTGCTGATTTATGTGAGAGAAGCAGACAGTTTTTGACTAGCTTTTCTTTATGCATATGTTTATTTGTAATAAAACTAATTTTATAATGACCTGACAAGCACTTTGTTTGAAGCATACTGTCACCTTTGTGCCTCTGCTCCCTTTTCAGTAGGGGTGCAACGGATCACTTTGTTTTCCATATATTCTGTAAAACACTTACAGCATGGAACTTTTGCCCATGGTCTTAAATGAAAACAACATTCAAGATGTCCAATGGTTAAATAAAATCTTAAAATATATCAAATATTGAATGCTCAATTGTTAAATTAAATTGCAATATGAGGCATGACACCTTCCTCTTTTAAACATGGTAGTGAATGACACAACAGCCTGTGTAGCCAAGTAGGACATGTTCCTGAATCAACATCCAACGTTGTGTTTCTAGACCAACACTGCGATCAACCAATCACAGCCCTCTGACATCATCAGTGTGCTGCTACTGTGCTTCTTCTAAAATTCCTTTGTACTTCTTCAGAGGCATGCTAAGTTTTCCAAATTCAATTATAAATTGAACAAAATCCTCAGTAAATCTGAACAAAATCCTTACCTGTATGTCTTTGCATCATTAATATTTAATCATAGTTAATATGATTATATATACTAATATATAAGATAATATATAGTCTAAATGATTAAATGTAGGCCTATAGCATAGGTGAATTTTGTGTGACCACCTAAGATCAACACATTCTCTCCATTTTTGGAAAGCCTTGTCTTACATCTCACATCATAATGCCTCAAATTGAAATTTATTTAATTGACTTCCATGCTTTTGTGTCTGGATCAACACTAACACTGCAATCCTGCAAAAAAATGTTTTGAATGGGCTATAAAAAAAAGGAGGTAAAATATGTTCATCACAGGTCTATAGGGTAGGATAAGTCTGGTGTATTTTTTATTATTTAAATATATTTTTGTTATTGTCAGTATGAACTATAAGAAAAGAGCAGAAATTAGTTTCTCTTATGAATAAGTATGGTTCAACTAGCCACCACCAAAATTAGATTTGACCAAAGCAAAATTAGGGCTTTTATATCATCTTTACCCTTTAATGTTACCAAATGCTGTTCTATCTTATTGGCAAGCTGAATAGCATAGCCTACCTAGTTAGCAAGCTAACTCACTAACCTTGCAGTAGCTCATATAGCTACAGCTCTAGGTAGATACGAGACTATAATGATTAAATATTAATGACTTAAAGACATGCAGTCTGTACTAACTTCAATTTGGAAAACTTAGCATACCTGTGAAGAAGTACAAAGGAATTTTAAAAGAAACACAGGAGCAGCACATTGATGATGTCAAAGGGCTGTGATTGGTTGATTGCAATGTTGGATGTTGATCCAGGAACATGTCCTACTTGGCTAAATCACGTTGTGCGTGTGGCACATCATCAAAACTTGATGATAACTTACAAACATTAACACACATCTTGTCCTTCTTAGTTTGTTGAACGAGCCACCAAACAAACATTCATAGCAGCTAGATAGCTAATTAGCTGCTCGGCTGCAGCACATTAAACAGCATGTTAACATACCTGTAGATTTCACTTCCGACCCGTTAGATACTGGTTTGGTTGTTGCTCTTCAAAATCCCTGTTACCAACGTGCTGTCTGTCCATGACTTGTACTTACAACAGTTTGTTTATATTGTCTTAAATGAGACATTAAATTTTGCGATTAATCCGCGATTCACATGTGTGCCGAACTGTGGGGGACGATCTGTACGGATCACGGATCAACTATGATCTGTTGCACCACTACTTTTCAGGTTTTTATACTTGTTTTCTGCTCCTTGTTTGATTGCATTTATCTGCTAAAGTCATTGTCTGTGTGTACCTGTTAACCTGTTGATGCAGATTATGTGTAAACTGTAGTGTGTATGTATGTCTCTGTAGCTGTGAGGAACCTGCTGCCTCTCTAACAGTGTGTCTGATCCACAGAGATGGCCGAGCGTCACGATGTCCAGCACATCCTGAAGATAGCACGTGAACTGGTGCACAAAGTCCAGTCTCTGATGGACAACAAGTGACCATAAAAGAGGAGGAGGAGGAGGAATGGAAGGATGCAGAGGGAGAGAGTGTCCCACCCTACAGGACACTCAGCTCCTCCTCTCATCCCTCACAGGGTGTTTCTAGGCCTCCATCCAACCAGAGCAGGTCCAGGGGGGTCCAGGTCTCCTCCCTGCCCAGACGAGGACTCTGGGAGTGGGGCAGAAGTGCTGCAAGGGCGGCCTGGCTCTGGAGCTCAGCCTCGATCTGTTTACATTTCCCTTCACATGGAATGCCCATGGTGTCCGTTCAGACATGTGGATTTGTCTGCATGCTTGTGAGTTTGACCACACTGTGAACGCATTCTTAAGTCTCCCCAGTCCTCCAGAGCTTGTGTGCGTGCATGAAAACACACATACACACACACACACACACACACACACACACACATACACTCCAAAACAACATTGGCTCTATCAGTACACCAGTTTTGTAGAGTCTCGCCCCTTTTCTTGCCCTCTGAAACCAAACATGTTGGATGCCTGTCAGTGGAGGAGTACTGTAGGAAGGCTGAAGCATTCCAGTGGAGGCCACTAGAGTGGAGATTTACACACAACATAGTGAGAGGAGCAGAAGACTTAGCCACGAAGAAGTTTTCATTAGTGACCAAATGGACTGTGCCAACTACCTTTTCACGAGTGTTTTCTACAACAAGCATGTATGTTTTTACCCCTCAGTCCACATTCTTTTCTTTTTGTCCAAGTCTTCATTATCACACAAAGGTTGCCTTTATCAGTAACAGCCCAAGGTACTTTGTTGCACTTTTTGCAAGGGTTTCCTTCATGGTGTCTGTGAAGGCCTTCAGCTGTGTGGGTGGAGGCTGGAGGCACCACAGGAGGCCAAACTGTTGAGAAAGTCCGGATGAATTGCAGCCAACTTTTCAGTGCATGTTAGTCAGCGGTTTGGCATGTTTAATCCTCGTTCCGAGACAGCGGGAGAAAAGCAGCAGCAGAGCACAACACTAGAGACAAAAGCACACACACAAAACACAGAACTACCATTGTGGACACTGAGGTCATGTCCTCTGTAATATTACAGTGAGTTTGGGGCGTTTAATGACCTGAGGAAGAGTTTACATTCTATGATTACACGCATATTACACATGTTAGCTTTTTAAGTATTTGAAGTATTACTTATTCTGGTATTTTTAGGATAAATATATTAAAACTGGGCTATTTTTGCCAAAAGTAAATTAAATTAAAGTGAATGGATTTAATGTGTGGCAGTGTGAACACAGCTTTAAAAAAAAAAACTTCTTGAATTTCTTAGCTGGGTAAATTGCACTGAGGAGTAATTAAAATCCTGGCTATGGGCTTGATCCAGTTAGCTTCTACAATATCATCACAGGTTTTAGAGGACATGAAGCAGATAAACACAGTGTCAGTCACTGCTTCATGTCCTCTTAAACTTTTGAAAAAGGGACACATTTGAAAAGATGAAACTGTCCAGTTAATGAAGTGTTAGATTCAAAGCTGGTTAGAAGAACAGGCTGAGACAAAGTGGGTATAAGAAAATGAAAAATCCAACACTTGATCATAAAATAACTTCTAGAATGGAAAGAAAGCAACAGGTTGATGATATTTACTTGTGTCTGAAGGTGGAGTTTTCAATAAAGGATAAGGCTGGGGTTATTCTAAAGTTTTCTTATTATCAACAAATTCCATGAAAAGACCAAATGCAACAATATGCAAGTCCATCTCTCAATACATCCTGACTGGTTCCTACGGAGGGCTTAAATCTTTAAAGCTGCACCACTGAATCTATTTTATATATAAAGAGTGAATTAAATGACTGTGTGTAATGTGAGAGGAGTTGGAGAGAATTATCACCAACTCTGCAGTTCCCCTCAGCTCTACAGTTTATCAGCTCATTGTTTTAGTTTTCCGGCCCACAGCTTTACTGGTTTAATTCAGTCTCACAGCTCTCATCAGTGTCATTTCCAGCAGCAGCAGGCAGCTGTTTTCAGTGAAAAAGCTCTGATAAATATTGTTTAGTTTTTAACAAAGGTTCAGTAATTTCCTAACACAGCTGGTCACTGTAGTTTTTAGTAAACATTACTCAAACAGGAGGAAATGGTGCATTTGTCGGCGCCTGTTTTCTGCAGATGAATCCACATTTGGTGCTCTAGAGAGTATTTCTGGCAGCGGGATGGTTTGTATAGGATTGTGTGCGTTGAATAATGAAGGAACATGTCACCCAGTGCAACAGTGTGGCTCACTAATGTGTTTTATAGTTTTTGGACAACAGTGGAGCTCTTTGGCACAGAGGTATAAGATATTCACAGATAATAATTGTTAACAGGATGAATTCATTGTTGGTTTTGGTCTTTTCATGGGATTTTTTGACAATTAGAAAAATATACTACATCACCTGCTCTATGCTTTAAATGAATCCATGTTTTCACTTTGGAATTGGAGTTAAACATGCACACTGTTGTGAAGGCTCGTTGAAGACCGTTCAACAGGAAAAGTGGCTGCAATTGTCCGTGTGGAACCTGATTCTCCTGCCTCAAGTCCAGCCTCTGAAAATAAAACATCTGTCTGACTGGGTCGGTTGAAATAACAGATTTGTGATCCCAGGTTTTTAAAAACCACCTGAGGTAAAGCTGCATTTAATGCCAAACTAAAGCCAGTGTTCAGTGAATCAGTATTAGGTTTCCTTTCGGCTCCACAGTAACAGCACAGAGTACATTCATGTTTGTATCTGAGGGGAACTGGGGAAATTTTTGATACTGTTTCCAATACCCCTGATTAGTGTGACCCTTTATCTCCACCCTCCTTGTCTCCCAAAAATGTCCAATACGGCTGCATATGATTGGTCATCCAGCACGGACCTGCACCTGTGATTCAAGTGCCAAGAGTCTTCCCCAATCCTCAAGTGTACTGTAGTCATCGGGCTCTTTGATTCGCTAGTTTGACCCCAGAAACGGGCGGTGGTGTGGATGTACGCGGAACCTCACTACGGCCTCTCCCCCCTCCCACCCTGCCAACACGTTGACCGAGGAGGGTCGGGGGGGAAACTGAGGCCTGTAGCAGAGCTTTTTCTTCCAATCAGGACATTGTGTACCAAAGCCTTGAAACAGCCCCCTCTGTGGCATGACGACAATGTGCAATTTCATACTGCATCTTGAAGACTGACTGTTTACTATGTGTGTAAAATATTTTTGAAAATCGTGATATTGGATTCTTTAACTACTGTGCAATTTCTGTCGTTTGAGAAACCCATCAAAGTCTATATTGCTGTAAATATGAACCGAAAGCCCAATATTTCTATGAAGACAGTCAGAACATATATATATATATATATAACTTATTTTGAAATCTATTTTTTATGTTGGTTTTAGCAGCACTAGTTGGAGGTGTATACTGTGCAGAAATGCAGAATGTGTGCAGACTATGTTACACGTTGACTGTTAAGTGTTCTTTCTCAATGTTGTGCACTGACTTCAAGATTTCTATTTATTTAGAGAGCCAATGATTGCATTGCTAAATATGTATTGGTAAGGATGTATCATTTGCCTTGAATGTAATGTATTATTAAATAAGAGGTTGTTCATTACTGTGCTTGCTCTCTTTGTTTTTAGACTTTTGATGCTCTAGAGAGGAAGATGTTCTATGGCTTTTAATACATCATATGATTCAATGTTTAGAATAGTTCTTCTACTGAGTTCAAAGCCTCTCTAATCAATATACCATATACTGTATATCTATGAATAGGTCAATGGTGGCCCACAGCTTATTTTTTCCCCAGGACCCAGTGGTTTGGTTTGGTTGGTTCGGTCATAAAACAACCCACACATAATACACTTGTCCACATTCACCAGGAAAACTAACAATCTGTAAACAGCACATAAAACAAACAAGTGGGTAACACTTTATTTTACAGGTCTCTTAACTGTATTGTAATTTCCTGGAAATTTTTGGAGTAATTTGCAGGAATTTAACATTTTTAGGACATTTTACAGAAAGGTTGTGCAATGTGGTATGTAAGAAAAAACAAAAAAGTGTTAAATTGGTTTAATTGGTAAATTCCCACTTGTAATATTTGGGTTCATAAGTAGTAGTTCATTTGCAAAAATTCTTAAAGAATTAGATTCGATACATCAGCATATTACGATGTTTCTTATAGTGTTTTTAAAGAGTAACTTCACACCCAAATTCTGCTAGCCCCCTCCATCCCAGCATATTTAAGTATGTTGTAGGTAGCCATTAGCATGTTAACATTCTTTTTTTATATAAATTTCATGAAGTCCCAAACAGTTGTCAACATTGGCCTTGCAAGGCTCTGGGCTGATTTAAAACAGTAGATGGCGTGTTGAGCCATTTTCAACCCATGAAACGCTGATTTTTATAAATTTGGTGTCGATGTCAATATTAACACCAGCATTGATGTGTTTCATCACAGTACATCATTTCATTTAGAGCTCAAAAAACATGTTTAACTGTGCAGTACCTCTTGAATATTTGTACCATTATATATTTGTCCCGTGAGCAAGATTATTGATCAGTTTGATTAATTATGATGTGTTGTGTTGTGTTGTGGCGACGTTAAAATCTGTTAAAGTGCAGTGAAGTGTTTCTCTTCCACTAGAATTGCAGGAATATAATTCGCAGTGCATGAACCCTGTTTAATGTTAGATTTTTCAGGCACATACACCAATCATTCGCCAGAGGAGATGAATGTGATGTGTGTGTGTCTGAGGTTTGTATGATTAGTTTAGTTTAGTTTAGATTAGTTTAGTTTAGTAGTAGTTTATATATTCAGCGTTGACGCTGTCAGTGACACCAGTTTGACTCGGAGTGACTCCCTCATAGTAAACGTGTAAAGCTCATATTTGCCTAGTAGGTGATTCTTAATGAACCTGATGAATTAAAAAGCAGAATCACTATTATTAAAAGGTGATGTGTAGACAGTACGGTCTGTTAACATCAGTCAAAACTTACAAAAAAGCCACTGGGAGACATACCCTAAGCCCAACAGGAAGTCAGCCATTTTAAGTTTTTTTGCAAATTAAGAATATAAATCTAAATATGTTGAGTGGGTACTTACCAACTAAACACTTAACACTTTTTTCCATTTTTAAAATAATTTGTACCAAATTGCACCACACTCTCTGTAAAATGTCCTAAAAATGAGCTGTTCAAGAAACAATCTCAAGGATCTCTTTCGCTCTTTCTCTTTGGCAGCACCTATGGGGATAAGCGGTAATTGCAGATGTGTTTTTAGAATGGTACGTCACTTTTAGACTGTATGGCATAATTTGGGCCATGTAGCCTGCTGGCATCAATCAAGCAAAGTAACTTAATAAGTATCAGTTGCATCACAAAGAAACAATGTTTATATCATACATGACGCACATCTTCTTAAATACTGTACTGTATTTTATACCTGAATGGTTTAATTCCATGATGAAAGCATCCATAGACCAGCCAGTGTTTCACATAGGTTTCAGTTTGGACCATTTTGAGTTTGTTTGCTGCTTATTTATGTACCCAGACACAAATAATCAAATCAATACACAACAGTAGGCCAGCATCGGCTGACACACACATGCATTGGTCTTTAAGGGGGTAAGCTCAACAATGGCAATGACAGAAAATACTGTATGTAAGAATCTATCATGCTAATATGTAGTTTGACACACAAAAATAAACACTGAAAACTAAGAATATTTTTGTCTGTGAAAGAATGGTTAAGAGTCTAATTAATTAGGACTGTTGCTGCTGCAGCTGATAATGCAGTCGATGCAACAAACAAAACAATTAAACAAAGTGGTCAGATATGAAGGTAGATGCCAAGAAGCACATTGCTGCACATTGTCAGTGTATGGACTAGTGGAGGCACGGCTGACATCATCCTGCCACATCCTGACATCATCCTGCCACATCCTGACATCACCTTGATATCATCCCGCCACATCCTGACATCATCCTGGCGTCATTCTGCCACATCCTGACATCATCCTGCCATATCATGACATCATCCTGCCACATCCTGATATCATCCTGACATCATTTTGACATCATCCTGGCGTCATCCTGCCACATCCTGACATCATCCTGAAATCATCCTGCCACATCCTGCCATATCATGACATCATCCTGCCACATCCTGATATCATCCTGCCACATCCTTACATCACTTTGATATCATCCTGCCACATCCTGACATCATCCTGCCACATCCTGCCATATCATGACATCATCCTGCCACATCCTGACATCATCCTGCCACATCCTGCCATATCATGACATCATCCTGCCACATCCTGACATCATCCTGCCACATCCTGCCATATCATGACATCATCCTGCCACATCCAGACATCATCCTGCCACATCCTGACATCATCCTGAAATCATCCTGCCATATCATGACATCATCCTGCCACATCCTGACATCATCTTGACACATCCTGACCATCATATTGACACATCCTGACATCATCTTGACACATCCTGACCATCATATTGACACATCCTGACATCATCCTGAAATCATCCTGCCACATCCTGACATCATTCTGCCACATCCTGACATCATCCTGCCACATCCTGCCATATCATGACATCATCCTGCCATATCCTGCCACATCATGACATCATCCTGCCACATCCAGACATCATCCTGCCACATCCTGACATCATTATGGCATTTCAGCAGCTGTGCTGCTCCACAACTGATCTCTAGTATAAACACCATACAGCCCAGCCCTCTCCTCTGCGCTCTGGGGTTGAGAATGTGATAGTGAGACAGGACATGGTTTCATTAATAGTTCTATAATAAATCACAGATGTAATTGATTCAGATATGAGTTGGCTTATATCTTTTAAAATTGAAAGGCGCTTATGGAATAGTTATGGCTCACTACAAGCAGTAACACTGCTGGTTTGAATGTTTATGATAAAGTGGATCTATAATTAACGTTTGATATTACATGAAATGAAATGTGTGAGAGGAATCATTATACAACCTGACTTCAGTTCACCACCTCACCATCTGCATCGCCAGTTTCGTACGCATGGCTCAGAGTTTACGTACAGGTGCGCACATTCTGTCGTCAGCTGTTTTTATAAAATCCAACTTTTTCGTGGGAAGTGACGTACATATCTTTCAAACCCCGTTTTGTGCGTACGCAACGGTGTATAAATGAGGCCCCACAGCCTCCACAGGGGGCGCCGGAGAGCTGAAGGTGAGGCAAACACAGCTGCTGTGTGAGGTGAAGGAGAGTCAAAAATCCCTCTCGGAGTTATAACAGCTCTTTAATTATAACCCAAGCGGCAACCTCCGGGGCTGAAAAGTGGAGCCAATGCGGAAGTGCCAAAAACCTGCATTCTATCTAATGGCCATCAGGGGGCGACTCCACTGGCCGCAAAAAGAAGTCCGATTGTATGGAAGTCTATGAGAAAATGACCCTACTTCTCTCTTGATTTATTACCTCAGTAAACCGTTTCCTAGTGAGTTTATGGTCTCAATTGCTAATTTCAAGTCTTCTTCAATACAGCATGATGTTAATTTTGTAAATTATGGCCCCGTTTAGAGCGAAATAGACGATAAAACAGCATATGCTTTAGGGCGTGGCTACGTTGTGATTGACAACGTTGCTTACGTAACGTAACCATCGCGTATAGGCGTGGCTACTGCTATTTCAGTGTGTTGTCAGTTCGTTGCTAAAGTTAATTGTAACATTGTGGTCGCCTAAAAACAGTCTCGTTCAGCGTTTTGCTGTAATAAAAGAACCATCAATGAGTCGTATGATCAGTTTTTCTGGTGAGTACATTTTGTTTTAACGGTTTTTTACTGTGTTTCGCTAGCGAAAATTAGCATTAGCATTAACATTGTTAACCATGGATTGTAAATGCACCGTGCTAACCAAGCTAGCAGCTAGCGCTATGGTCACCGCCACCCTCTCGTCCAAATATGGTCACTTCTGGCTCCAAAATTCAAACATGGTGACGGCCAAATCCAAGATGGCGATGGTCAAATCGCTATAATCAAGGCCTCAAAACGGTAGTTCGCAAACCAACGGGTGACGTCACTGTGACTACGTCCATATTTTTTATAGTATGGTTAACTCAGTCAAATCTGAACACAGACATCAAACATTAACTGATATCATTCAGTGTGACTTACACTACCAGAAGATATCATTATCGCCGATGTCCAATAAACCTCCATAAACGCGCTTACAAATTATGGAAAAAGAGACTTCAGAACCTGCCTGAGAATCATCACATTATTAAGTTTTCTTCAGTATCACAGTAATCCAGTGATAGTTGTCTGTACATCCATGTTACACTGCAAACAGGAGCTACTTATAGTTAATTTGGCACTTATAATCGCGTCAGTTAGCCAAAATGTGAAGGACTATCAGCTAAAAGCCGGGCTGACAACAAAACAGCAGCACCTACCTGTTGATGAGCTTTCATGGGGTCCTGCTGTCTTGATGCTTGTATTTTCTCTTTTTTGGGGGGTCATATTGGTTACCAAACAGGTCTACATAGTATATTGTTGTTAGCATGTTTCCATCTGTGTTAAAATCACCCTGCCTCCCCTAGGGAAGTAAATCCAGTCCGAATGGGGTTATGTTTCATTATGCTTCAGTAAACCTACTGGGACACTGTTATAAAAGGTCTGCTGTCGTAATGACTGAACATGGATTTACTAGTAAACCAAACTCACCTAAAGCAGTCTAATGCAAAACTGCTCATGTAAATGACGGCATGAAACTGAAGTTGAGTGAGTGCACAGCAGAACACACATGGTTGGTACTTTATCAGACACCCAGAAATCAACTAGCCTGCTCAAACACAGCTTTCTTTTACAGATATTCACCAAGTGAGCACAAAAGGGGTTTTAAAACACAGTGCTCCTCTAAAACACACTGCCACAACATCAGGAAATGACATAGGGCCGTCTTAGTTGATGTACTTTAGTGGTGCAGATTCCTAAACAAATGTGCAATTTATCAAAATCCATAAAACATATTGATGCACAGTGAAACTCTGCATTGTTGATAATCCAGACTTCTCTTGCAGAACAGCTTATCATTACTAAACAAGATCCAAATTTACTTACCACACCAGAGGATCATGACATGTTTTGGACTTGAATATTAAATTACATTATATTAAATGTATTTAATTTTAATTTCATTTATGTTTCCCTTCACTGTCCTCTCGATCCTTGCTTATATTTGAATGACTGGTGACATTTTATCCTTAAAAAAAAAAAGACAAAAATCAACACACTCGCAACAAGGTTTTTAAAAAAGCATTGTTTATCACGGTTGATACTTAAAACTGATCAGTACCCATGACATAGCACAATACAAAGTCATGAAAAAAAAATTAAACATTAAAATAGGTATTGCATCTTCCAAAAGCTAATTTTCCATTCATAAATACTTGTTGCGATTTCAGTTCACTGCAGTTTCTTACAACAGAATCACAGAGGGGTTTTTTCCTAAATAGCCAGAAATAATTTCTAAAAATCGATGAGCATGATGTGACACAAAAAATAACAATCAGCAGACATTCTGTGGTTGTGAGAACCTTTTTTTTTTCTTTTTTTTTTTTGTACAGTACAACATCGAAGGCCAAGAGTTCTCCGTAGATGAGGAGTGGTGGCAGCCCACGGGGGGGATGCGTTGACACTAGTGAGGTCACTGTCCAACTGCAGTCATGTGACCTTTGAAATGTGCCGAGGCCCAACACAGACGGTGAAATGGGTAAGACGATGTCCATGATTTTCTGTTCCACTGCACCGAGTCCTGTGCTGAAAAGAGAGGATATAACATCAAAACAAAGTGTTTGATTAATTTAAGTTTTAAATCTGGCTTCCACTAACAAGTTTGAACATTCAGCTATAATCTTATCAAGTGACTCAAAATGTCAATATTCTTTCGCTTTCAAAGAAAATTTAATTAAGTTTTAGCAGTCTGGAATACATCCTTGGAATTACATGACCAATGAAAAGCCACTGAACTGGCTGGGTTTGTCAGAAAACTAATCCTTATATAAGAGTCTGATCAATGACTTAGCCGGGCCAATATATCAACCAATATTAGCTTATCATCAGCATATATATCTGTAATAGCAAATGTCAGTGCAGACACGTCAAATATGTGTTTAAGTCATTTAAACTCACAGAGAGGCCTGTAAAACTATAAAATCAGCACATCAGTCACAATTCTGTACCAAGCAAATATCAGCCAATAAATAATACAGTATTAGTTTTCTTTTTAACATATCAGTATCAGCTTCAAAAATCCAGCATTGGTTTGGCTCTAATCTTGTGGTTTTTGACAGTGACAGTATAAAGTTGCTGCACCAGTGAGCATAATGTCACTGCCAGGACTCAGATTGATTACACCAGAGAGAATGAACAGCAAGGTGGTCATTAACATGAAATTGGACAGAACATGTGATTCAAGACTCAGATGAGAAGCATTCTTTGTTCATTTGTACTTTATTATATTCCACTGTGACTGTGCCTTTATGGAAAGAGCAACAGCAGGAAAATAGTCTTTTAGTTTTTTGTTTTGTTTTTTTTGTTTCTGAATTGAGCCCCTCATAAATCCATGAAACATCATAGACAATAAGACTTTTCACTGCATGGAGAAAAGATGTAATGACTATCTCATTATTATTCACACCTTTTACAAACTTGAGCTGTTGCCTAAACTTGCAGTATGTTCCCTGCATGCTGCTCATGTGTGAATCTGAATGTTTGTACCTGTGTGTTGTGGTGATGGCACTCCTGCTTCTCCTAACTGGGGTGGGGTTTCTCTGCAGACTTCTGGATCTGTAGGGAGATCAGAGGTTACAGTATCTGCTCTCAGGATGACAGGCCGGGGAACACCACAATATGCAACTTTAATCACCAAGAAGATGCTCACAGTCAGCTGACTCACTGACTTGTAAATAGTATTTGTTCCCACTTTATTCGATGAACAAAGAGGCTGACTGTGCTGATTAAAAAAAAAAAGGTGTTATTAGCAAATAAAAAGCAGACACTCTACGGAAGCTCGAACATGATAATGGAGTGTGTTTCTACAGAATGCAGAAAGTGAGTGCAGTTTTTGGAAGTACCAGAAGAGGGCAGAAGTGCTCTTTAGCCAACATCAGGCTCTTAAATCGAAGGACAGGACAAGACAAAACCACGAGACTAAACAAAATAACCACTAAAGACCAAAAAAACAAGAACACAATCATGAACTAAGACCAAAAAACAACAACAGGCTGCGTTAGATGGCAAGAAAATCAAGAAGAGATGAGTAACTGAGCAGATGGAAATCTGTAATGTGACCTTCCACTGAGCTGCACATGGTTTAACTCAGACACTAGAAAAAGGCTGAATTTGAAGAAAAGAAAAAGCTCAACAACAGGCAGAAATGTTACTGTACCTGTGATTGTTCTTTTAGGAAATCTGGTAGCTGAAATTCACCTTTAAAGACCTGGAAAAACAAAGGACCAGGTTTAGAGGTTTAGAGCTCCACAACTTGAGAGAAAGAATGAGAGAAAGGACCTGTAGCAACCTGATAAATGAGATTAAGGCAGCATTTTATATCCAGATATAAAATAAGATGATTATCACTATTTCACAATAAATCCAAGCTGAGCTGACAGATGAAATCCACCTCAGTGTGGGTCTGATGTTGTGACGCCACATCGTGCGAGGTGAACGTAGAGAGGCTGCTGGACGCATGCCAGGAATTTCACACTCAGGCTCCTGGTGTCATATGGTTTCCCTGAGGGGTGGGGCACCAGACTGAGAGGTGAAAAGAGACATAGGGAGTGGGGGTGGACTGCTGACAGAGAGCCAGCAGGAGGCTGACTGAGTGAATGACTGAGAGGGGAAAAAAAAAAAAAAAAGTCCCATCAAAGAGAGTGGAGGGGAGGGGGAGCGAGGGTCAATATCCTATAGGACATACCCAGGTGTCCACTGAGCAGGGAGAAAATGTACTCATGTGTGTTGGAAGTGTCTTTCCAGGAAAAGAAGCTTTCCCTCTCTTGCGGGCTCCTGGATCCCTCGATGTTATGATTAGCATGCCTTTTATTTCCACAGACCCCTACAATATCTACACAGGAAGTCAAACTCCCTCATGCTGAAGGACAACAGTTGTGCAGCACAGAGTGCTTCTGTTAGCCAGAGATAAAGAAGAATGTGGAGGAAAGGTTGTGCATCGAGCTGATGGAGAGAAGCTGAATATCAGAGGAAGTAAACAGATAGAGAGAGGAAACAGCAGCAGTGTTGTGTTGAGATGAGTTATACATCAGGGGGCAGCAGTGAGACAGATAATGTTAACTGTTGAGCTACTACACAATCTAAAAAAATCTCTTCTATGGTTCTCATCATTACTACTACGTTACATTTTCCACTGCATATCTCATCCTATCATATATATTCCTTTCTTAATGATTAGTTTGCTATAATTGGTTTATCTTTCATTTGAGTATAATATGTGGTACAGTAATGAAGTATAATGTAGGCTATGTAGGCAGAGCATAGAGCAAGGTTGCTGACTTTTTGTTGTTGTTGTTGTTGTTGCTTTTTGGTCCCTTTCCAAAAATCTAAAACAAATGAATTGTGAGAAATAGATTGTATTTAACTGTAATCATTAGCATACCTGGCTGACTAGCTTACTTTCGACAGTAGTAACCTGCATTAATACCAAGGCCAAAGAGCTCATCATCGGCTAACTACAGAATTTTGTGGGGTCACATGTTACATTAGAAAAAGCTGCGTTCAGCACTGACACATTCACTGTGAGGTAGCTGAGATGTGACCATATGCTAGGCTAACGTTAGCGGCTCTGCCCTGCTCTTAAATACTCTAGCAACCCCAAACTCCTCATCCTCAAAGTCTTTTCTCTTGTTAGAAGTGGAACATACTAACAACTGAACATACATCTAACCTGTAAATTGCTGTGGTCTTTATAGTAAGCATCTGAACAGGGTTAATATTGCAGCAAAACAGTGCTTTTGTCTACTTCTGTCTGACATCAAGGACCCATTGTTCCAAAAATGACTACATTTTTGATGGTAAATCTGCCACTGTTATCTAAGGCTGCAACAAACAATTATTTTCATTATTGATTAATCTGTACATTATTTTCTGGGTTAAGCGATTAGTTGTTTGGTCTGTAAAATTTCAGAAAATGGTGAAAAATATCAATCGCTGCAGCCCAAGGTGCAACCTAAAATGTCCTCATTTGGTTTACCATCACTGTTATATAACTATGATTACACAGTGTATGTGTGTTACTATTTTATGTAGATTATGATGAATTGTTCCTGTCTTGTACTGCAACATCAGCAGACTCATCAGCTAAGGTTTAAGAAAGTTCAGCATTATATTTGTAAAGAGGAAGATGTAGGAATTAAAATTCGTGGGAGACAGGGTGAGACATGTCATCTGGGGGTCAGTTGGGGAGGATGGATCCTGGATAGGAGAACTGAAAACAGACATGACGTTATCTATACGTCTGTATTTGATAGATTAAGAAAAGAACTGTAACACCCACTTAAGGTGTATAAAACTCTGTTACAAGCGCTCCACTGGGAGCCTTTTTCTTCTTAACCTCATACTGTGTGTTGCATTGTGAAACGCTCCGTCTTGTACAAGAAAATCAATTCTGTTAAATTTTGATACTTCAGCTCCGATCTCTATTGTTTAATGGTCATTACGACGAAATTCTCTAAACAATCACAGACTAACAAAACCAGAAAATATTCACATTTAAGAAGCTGGAACCAGAGAATTTTGGCATTTTTTGTTAAAAAAGAATTACCCAAAATGATTAATTGATTATCAAAATAGTTGCAGTCATTTGGCTATTTGACTATTTTTTTATTATAATGTCAATTGACAGTCGTAGCAACAGTAACTAAGGGGGGGTGGATGTCTTTGCCAATGAAGCGAATTTGAAATTTGACTGCTAAATACAGAAGGACATGACCATCTCTGACCTGCTAATTTATTCATCCTGGCATTACAGTGTACTTCAGTTCACTGAGATGATACAAAACCTACTGTATGCACTATCTGATATAATCTGGAGTGAACTCTGTGTCATAGTGATGACGCAGGTTTCTGCAGAAACCTCCTCCTAAGCTTGTCATGGAACTAAATAGACTAAACAAGTCCATGGAAGCTTCCAGTATGAAGTGCATGTTGTCTCTCTCTTCTCCCTCAACACTTCACTATCTTGATGAGATGTCTATCTTGTTACGGTATCTAGCTTGAGGGAAGGAAGCCACCGCAGGCTTTTATAAAACACATGCCAACAGAAGACATTCACTATATCAAATAGATTTACAGTCAGAAAACGGGTTTAGTTTTGTGGTTTCTTAATGTTTCTTACTACTGAGGAAAAGAGGGTCAAAGGTAAAATGAAAATACAGAAAGTTCAATGTAATTATTATTTTCAACTCTAAGTTACACAGTCCAGCTTTGAATGTTTCATTTCATTCTTTTGTGTGCAGAAACGGTTCCCATAATACCACTAATAGACAAAACTAACTTTTATGAGGTAATCAATGAGAATCTTTCATTTAAACGTGTGCTGGACCTCCACAGGGAGGAGATGGCCAAAAGTCCCCCCCCCCACAGCCCCCCGCGTGCCTTCATGCATGCTTGCGTGTTTGCCTGAAGTCGACGCAGGGCCAGAAACTGAACGTAATCTGAACTTATTTCCAACACCAGAGACAGAGAGGCGAGCGCATGTTTCTGATTTCCTCCTGGGTGCCATTTTGCAGCTTTCCTCTGCATACAGAGGCTCTGGGCCAGACTGCTCTGAGCTTGTCCAAACCTTCTGCTCACACTAAACAGCACAGCACACAGAAGAAGTGGAGCAAATACTTTCTGGTCGTACACTAGGTCACACGCTCAGGGTAATAATTAGGAAATGTACAAAAGAGGTTCTGCTGCCTGCTTTGCATGCTACAGATCAATCTGTCCTGAGAAGACACACGGAGAGGAAGGGAGAGATGCATTCCTAACATGATGGGATCACTGCAGTAACATGAAGCCAGCCTTTGTCCAGCAGACTCTGGCCTCAAGGTCTACTACCTCTGAAGGATCTGTTAAAATGCTCATGAGAGGAGAAATATTCATATGGTGGAAGATTTACAGCCTTGTCTACTGAGACAGGAAAAATACAGCTCTGCTTGATGACAGGGACCTCTGACTACCAATCAGCTGACTGACAGAAACACTGCCTTCCTCTCATTTTCCCAAAGTCAAACAGCCAACTGGCCTCTTTTAAAATAACGTGAAGGCATCTCCAAGTGGCATATTGTTGCTCATTAGACTATTTCCTTGAATTAGTGATTTGGTTTCTAGTTAAAACCACAGGAAGTCAGCACTTCTGGTCTACTATAACTGCATGCATTTTATTTTTTTAATTACTGATACAATGACATGTTGAGCTTGATGCTCTGACTCTAGAAGAGTTCAAATTTATTGGGTAACACTTTAAGTTTGGCATTTACAACTTATAAGCAGTATATAAACAGTTAAATGGTTTATAAAACACTATAGTGTAGTTATAAGCAGATATGAGTTTTTATTTATGTATTTGTCAACAACTATAACTCTTCCTGTGGGCACCCACAAGTGGAAGTTGGTGTATAAACAGATAATGAATAACAACACAGTAAAACACAGCTGTAAAAATATCAAATCTGTCTTCACTTATACTTGTTGGCAAATACTGTACATTTATAAATACTTATACTATATACTAATATCCTTATGTCTGCCTATACCTTCATCATATAAGTAAAGTGTTAGTATTTCTTGGCACTATAATCTCTGCTGACCTTAAATGGGAAAGTAATTAAATTTGCCTGATCAGAGATTATAATTTCTTGAGGAAGTTTTACACATCTATTGTAGAAAGTGTGCTAATGTTCTCAGTCACAGTTTGGTTCAGTTGTCTGACTACTGCAGAAACAAATACATCTGATAAAATAATCAAGAATTCATCTAAAATAATTGACCCTCCCACTCAATTTATAAAGTCCGGCTTCACCAAAAGGCTCTGATCACAGTTAGAGATGATTCTCCCCAGCAGCTCCTCTCTTTGAGGAAATGCTCTCTGGAGTTACTGATAGCGCTGTTTTAAAATAAATACATTCCCTGAGGCTATTTGGCTGTTGAACATCAAATCTTTGGTATTTTAAGGTACATTTTGTACAATTTAGCTCATTGTTTTCTTTGTAATTATTATTTTCATATTTCTATGTGCGTAGATTATTTGATTCTTGAATTATAAACGTTCAGCTCTTGAAGGTGTGTGTTGTCTTATCTTTCATTGTGAAAAATGTTGTTTAATTTTATTAAGTAGTTTTTAGGAACTTGCCGTGGTGAGCAACATTAAACAACATTTTAATACTGTCAATCAGCTAAACTCTACTAAAATGTACTCAGTAAACTACAGTGAGATCCAGTCTAAAGCTCTGGAAGAAGAAAATACCTTTTGAAAACTCAATTAAAAAAAAAAAAAAAATTCAAGTAGTCTAAAATTTCAGAAAACAGTGAAAATTGTCCATCAAAATGTTTTCAAATTGCTTGGTTTGTCAAAAAAAAAAAAAGATTAAAAATGATAATAAAACAAGGGAATCAGCACATCTTTATATTGGGGAAGCTGGAACCAGTGAATCTTAAATGATTGATCAGTGTCGAATCTACGGTCAACAAATTTTCTGTTAATCTACTTTTAGATTAATTGACTAATTTTCTTAGCACTACTAAACAGGTCACATTTTTTGGCATCCACTCAGGACTTTAACTTGTTTTTTTCCCCATTTCATTTATAGCCCTTCATGTCTCCTTCATAATACTCCTTGAAAGACATATGACTCCAAACTGCATCACATTTTTTCCAGAAAACCCACAATAAAATCAGGCATTTTGGCCGCAACAAACACAAACAATATTCCAATCCTAACCCCAACTCTAGCCACTTAAGTATAAGGATCAAACATTCACAAGAATCCTCTGTAGGTGAGCAGGGACCCTGGAAACCTGCCACAGCATGCCTCAGCAGAGCCAGGCAGGGCCCAGATGGGGAGGGACCTGCACAGTGGGGTCAGCCAAGGTGCCTGCTGGTACAAGCAGCAGGTCAGTCCGGTGTGGTGGTGCCAAACTAAACCGCTGCATTGGTTTAGCCTCAGTATTATGGCTGGAGCTCCCTCTGACTTAGCCCTGGTCCCGGGGGGTTAAATGTGGTTAACAGCCCAGTGTGTTTGAAAAGCTGCCGATGTCGAGCCACGACCGGCAGGGGAGAATGTTTCAGCTGCACACCTGTATACTTCTAACATCTCAGGGTGGAAACTTTCCAGCGATATTTGTTACCTCAAACAAGACGCTTTTGTAACAACTGCACACTGAAACTGTTCAGCGGACTGGGTGTGTATCTGTGCTCTGCTGTTTGTGTAGGAGCAGGGTTACAGTATCAGGGTGGTGCCACACTTAAAAAAAACAAAACTCGTCATCTCAGATTCAATATAAATTTGATGATAAAGTCATCACGTTGTACCTATTGAAAATATCGATGTGTAGATTTTTTGAGAGGAAAGAAAACCTCACATGACACTAAAATGATTTCCAGCTCCTAATCTCCTTGTGGCAGATTTTTCACACACACACACACACACACACACACACACACACACACACACACACACACACACACACACACACACACACACACACACACACACACACACACACACACACCTCAAATCAGGTCTAGGGTATCAAACTTTACTTATTCTTTGATCATACACTGTAGTATCTGATTTAAATTAAAAATCTTGTGTGGCTGCTTGTTTTTAGACAACAATTAACATCAGAACTTTGACTTATTTTGCTAAGTACAGAAGGTTTTGTAGAAAAACATGTTAATAAATGGGATGAAGTAAAGTGGAAAAAAAGGATCCCTATAGTAATCCTTGTGTAAAGTGGGTGTGATAGATTGTCTGTTTTGGAAAGTTGAATCCGCCTGGTTTGATGATGCAAAACAAATCCAAAAGTACTTTGTTTTGTGTGCACTGCAACCTCGTCTGTGTAACTACTGGCCTTGGTAAGTTCAGCAACATGCTACAAGATACATCAGAAAGTCATGAGTAAAATATCTGGAATTGTAGATTAAAAGGAGAATATTCTTCACTCCTGAGTGGATCTTGGGAATACAAACACAGCTGAAGTCGTGATCTGATCTAAAAGAGTAAGATGCGTCCATCATTAAACACTTCATGTGAGGTCTTCATTAATAAATCTTTTAGCCACTTTAGCCTCTTCTTTCCATGTTTGTCTAGCTGATGGTTTCATGAATATGACTCTTTGGTTCTTGAGGTCTCTGAAGAGCCAAAGAGTGCCATGATGGCCGAGCACTGATGATGGCCCTGGATCAATATGATATGATTAGCTGGCACATCATTAACTGTCCTTGCATCAATAGGAAGGAAAAGATCCAGCCACAGACCCAAAGCACAACACAAGGAACTCTACAGACCTTTGTTTCTCATCTCTCCACTAACTCATCTTATTAATGTTACTGTGGAGAAACTGAGAACTTATTGATCCCAATATCCATTTCTCACCAGGGATCAGAACAACTGCAAAGCCACTTAAAAGCTATTGATTGCGGCTTCAAGAGCCAGGCCTGACGAGCCTCATTTACAGCGAGCTGGAAACAACCTCTACCGACCAACAGTCAGAGATGAAGCCTAGACTAAGAGCAGAGGTCCAAGGTGTTGTCAGTTTAACAGAGTCATTAATGTAGATGTCAATGCAAGATGTATGAGGATGTTCCAGTTCAGTTGAGTGTACATGCAATTTCTTCTTCTGTTATTTTATTAGCCTCAGACCTGTGATCTAAAACTGAGACCTGTGCCCACATCTGTAAGAGCCGACCACAATGAACCTGACTGGTGCTGACTAATTTGAGACCTGAACCCAACCCAAGACCAGAGGCGGCTGTATGTTTGCTTCATGTCATTAGTCAGTGGCTTTTAGCTTGCTGGGCTAATTCAACATATTGGGTAGTCTGTCCCTTTCCCTCTTACTACCGGACATTAACATATCTACTTGCAACACATGACATCTGTGGACGTATACTATTGGCACAGTCTGATAGAGAAAATGTAACAGAGAGAAGTTTAATTATTTACATTTGAAAACGGACAAAACCTAAATCAGGCTCTAGCCTGTAGCTAGGACAGAACAATTGTTTATATATTTAATGCACAAAGACCGACTGCATTTATTACATATCACAAACGTTGCAGTTTTAATTCTAACTTACATAATAGTGTGAACTGTTACATGCATATTTACTCAGCTATAGCAAAATCATTGTAATTACTGTCAGTTGGATTACATACACTGGTATATATATATATAATCATATTAATATTGTTTAGTAGGGGTGTAATGGTACGTGTATTCATGAACCGTTCTGTACAGGATGTTTGATCTGCTCTGTGATCCAAACAGTTACTGTCAAAATAGTTTAATAATCCACTTACTCCGATGTTTACTCCGGAACGTTTTGGCGGTGCATCATTTCGCTGTAGCCAGAGTCAGCACACTTAACAGTCACTTCTTCTATCAGTGTCACATGGGATTAGCGGCAAGTCCTGAGTCTATTCACTCCAAAGAGAGGAGTGAACGTGAGCACAGATTATTGCCGATTCTTTCAACCCATAGTCACAGAAGTAAACCACGCCCACTTAGGAGACAGGAAGTGTATACGATTTCATATGATTGGCACAGCTTGTAATGCATCATCTTTTGTTATAAAGCATCTTTGCTGTAGCATGTTCATGGATGTATGCCAGCCAGCTTAGCTAAAGTAGCCTGGTTATCATGGTTACCCATGCTCATGTAGTGTTGCTGCTGTCATTATTATTAAAATATGCGCTGTTATCCCTGTGTTTAATAAACAATATTGCGTCTCCCTGTCCCTCTCCCCTCTCTGTGACTGTCACCTTTGAGTGAAGCCGTTCAGAATGTCAGCAGGTGTCCTGGCTCCTTGCAGGAAACACTTTTTTTTTTCTCTCCACTGCAGCACAACTAAACTGTTTCAGTAATGTTAATAGTTTTGGCCAATGAGCCATTGTTGGATGTTTATATTTTTCAAAATAAAAGGACTGAAATATTATTTTCTTCCTTTCTTTTTTTCTGCTTCTACCCCTATTATCTAGTAATGTTAAGTTTACCACTGATGTAAAATCTTCATAAATGTGGGTTAAATTGGTCAGTTCTCTAGAAAATAAGGCCATTTTACTTAGAAGTTGACTTTTCTTAAAAAAGAACACTGGTAGGACGACAACAACAAGCAACAGCAATATTTTTACCTGATTCTAATAATGTAGAAACAAGGTATGTTTGTAGTACTGCTTGGTAAAATAACAATATTGTTTATTACTATGTACACCACAAATATAGATCTGATTTATAGGATTTATTTACAATCTAAATTGCAATATTGGTCAGAGAGATCGCAGGTAGATATTTTCTGTAGCTTTATGAAACAAAATGGCAAAACCAACCTGAAACCCAAGGCCTTCAATCAACAGCCTTCATATGCAGCATGTAACAAGGGTAGTTGAAACACTAAAATTAACAAAAACATACAACTTTTCCTAACAAGGTCCAAGCTTGTAATTCACCTCTGCATGTCTATAAATAAATCCCTGGAAACTTGTTGGGTTAAATCAATATGAACACGGAGGTTTTGGGAGATATGCATCGACTCTGTTAATTGCTTTGACCACAGGGCTGACACTGCTTAGAGGGATTACCTTTAATCCAGATGGCTGTTCACTCACAGTAAGAAACAACAAAGCCCGACTGAGATAAGGCTGCTCTCAACAGGTCAAGCTTCCTTAATCATCCACAGCGTTCTCTCTGTCTCCACAATACAAACATTCTGCTCAATGGCTGCTTCCAAACTATTTCACTGCTGAGCAGCTCGATCCAGGCTGCATATTATGTGGTGGAATCAGGGCTGAGGAAGAGATGAGACAGAGAGTAAATATTTGGATGGGGCTGGGTGAAAATTCAAGACAGCAGAGAGAGCATTTCCACATGTGGCTTCATCATACAATGGTTTAGTTGAGGGCTGCTTGCCAGATGTCTTATGCAGTGCAACACAGAATTTGGAGGGTGCTACCATTCTAATGGAGTGTGGCCTCGAATCTACATTTCAAGATTACAAACCGTTTTCCCTGCTTACTATATTCTCTGAATACTTGGCATCTCACCAAAGTTCAATCTTCCTCCAAACAACGCACTGAGGTTGAGTAATTTGGTAATGTAGGATTAAAAGACCATAAACAAAACTTGTTATGTTACTTCTTGATTATTGGAGGAACAAATGAACTGTAACAACCAAGTACAAAGAAATAGTTAGAAAACAGAAAGGGAAAGAGGGCTAAGCTGATGGAGTACTATAAATCGATGGGAATGGTCAAATCGGTAAATTGTTAAGAAAACATCTTCATCTTTTTTCATAACTGAGTCTGCCAGTTATGTACCATTTCCCAGGACACTCAGCCAGGGACACTGACAGAAGAAAACAACCAGATTCATACCTGTGTCTTGACATTACCATTATCCTGTTGTTAAAGTTACAAAGACTAACTTTATTGTAGTTTCTTGACACAAGCAGACATAGAAAAAACTGTCAAAATAAAATAACATTATAGTGTAATAATGTCAGTGTTGTTTCAGGTAGCCGAAAAGATATTGCAGCTTTATATGAGGAATTATCTGATGAAAGAATAATAAGTATGTAGAAAAGAGCTGATAGAGCCCTATGTGCCATCTTTCGAAACTTGACAGTATTCATCACTCAAAGCTACACAACAAGATTACAAAACTCTGGGAATGTTGTCCTTTAGGATTCTAACCTGTATAAGCAAACTGACCATAGGGCCCTGTGTGAAACTTTTTGTTCACTTTGGACCTGCCTGGTAAGAGATCCTCCTCTGTATGCAGAGCTCCAGTCCAGGAGGGAAGAGAAGGCAAGCAAACAATAATATAAGCCCCGCAGCTGGGTTTGATGCAGGCGAACCACACTAATAACCTGCAGATGTACACAGCATAAATCTGAACAAATGAGCTTCGACACGCACTTGCTGTCAACAAGACACGTAAGGTCTATTGTAAGGAGACTGATGTTAACTGTTTCACAGAGTGGAGGAGGAGGAAGAAAGAGTACACACAGACATAAATATTTACTGCATCCAAAATATGTAAACAGGACTGCAGGCACATCTGAAAAGCATGAACAAGCACAACACGGTGATAACATGAATGGTTCAATATCTGACCTGCAGACTGACGTATGGCAGCCTTGATAGAAAACTGGTTACATAGAATATATAGACACTTTATAATGTGTAGAAATAAAAATCTTGATGACCCTGATGAAGGCCACAAGCCGAAACGCGTCGGTCAACTAATAAAGTAGAGTTCTCATCTTTCTAGAAATAAAAATCTTACAATGAGACATTGTGGTGTCAGTAGTTAGCTCATAAACAGTGGAGCTATTGATTAACAGCAGCTGGCTGCAGTGACCGCATGCACTATGACAAAAGTCCTCGCCTCAAGGTACACTCACATTGAAATTTCCCCAAACTCAGCCCAAAAAAAGGATACAATGTGACAGTTCACACACGGGTAACAAATAAATATTGAGCAGAAGGATAAAAACTGTAAACAATCCTTGAAAGCAGTGCGGCAGTTTGTAATCTGGCAGTGTAATATTTTACTAAACAGGGTGATCAAACATGCTAGAATGATGACTTCCAAACACAGTGCATCAGTGTTTCTATTGGTCAACGAGACACCCACATGGTCAAAGTTGACCAAAGGTGAACTCTGAACTGGCTTAAGATTGCAGAGAAACAGGAACCTGATGGTCGAATTTATCAATCGTACATGCTTCGATTGAAGTGAATAGGAAACTGAGCAAATATTTGCATGATGGAAGTGTAATGTGATCATACCTTTGTAGTGGGGTTGCAAGGACTAAGCAATGTCATTACTCTTCTGTTAGCCTGCTAGCAAACACAATTCTGTAAAAAGTATGTTTTCACTTTTCATTTCTGTACCGGATGCACAGAAATTTAACAGATATCCCTCTTATTATGAGATTCTGGATTGGATGGCAAATGGGCATATTTCCTAAAATGAAAGATTAGTACTATTAAGTCTACAATCAGTAGAAACAGTACTCATGTACTACAACAGTAACTCAAGGTCCAGTTACTTGCTGAGGACAACTATGAGACGCAGTTAAAAAGCTCCAGAAAAAGCTAGAAAGTGGGCGTTTTGACAAATATCTCTACACAGCTTTGAACTTTGTTGTTGCTGCTTAAGCAGTTTTTTTAGCTAAAAATTTTACTCAAAAATTTAAACCCCTTTAATCAATGCATTTTTAGTGTGTTTCAGTTACCCAAAATATCAATGGCAAACATCAGGTTTTGGTATCATCGTCATTTTCACTAAATTCAACTGTTGCAAGTAATAAACTAAAGTAACCAAAAAGCAAATTACTCCTTATAAAATACTGCAACTCCTGGAATGCATCAGAAATAGGACGCACCAATAGTGCAAGTGTACTGTAATGAACATCAATGAATACTGAATATAGTATACTAGGTCCTGTTGTTGAGAGGAAGTTATAATGAAGTTATAATGACACTGCAGTGTCTTAAAATGGTCTGTATGAATGAAAATTCTGTCAGCTATGAGAACAAGTTACTTCCACTTAGGAGTTGAAATCTCATGAAGAGCATGGAGAGAGGTATTTTGTTACTCTGCCACCTTGTCTGTAGTTTCCATTTGTTTGTGGTCAGACACATTTTTCCACCCCCTCCACCCCCCAAAAAATTCCCTCTCCTCTCACATCTTACACTGAATGTTTTCCATACCAGTCATAAAGTTCTTGACAAGATGACGAATTGCATCAAACTCATTCTTTTTTTGCGTCCTCATTCCCCCTTTTTGGTTCCCCTCAAACAAATGGAAAAGCAATCCGAAACTCTCAAGAAAAGTTTATTGGCTAATACACCAAACTAGGTTAAAGACAAACCCACCAAGCACTATTGGAATGGGTCTCAACTTTTCCACAGACAGAAAATCTAACCACATAACACACTGAGCAACATCTAATATATATATATCATGTTGAGGACATCTTAAAGTCAAACTCACATCATCCGAATCATTGTAAAACTATATAAACACACCAGATTCCTACACACCTATTTTAAAATCCATTCTGGTACAGCTGATGCTCTTTTATACTGTAAGCCATTCAAATGCTTGTATTCTGCTATACCCCCCCCCCCCCCCCCAGTTAACACTCTGCCTTGGATATTTAGGTTTCACTGAGTGTGCAGATTCTCACCCTTGGCTGTTGTGTTGTAGTCACTGCTTTATGTGAGCAAGCAGACACTTCCTGCTGGAATGACAATCAGCAGGAAATGCTGTTGATGCCCTGCTGAAACATTATTGTTGCATGATAATACAGGCTATACTGAGAGAGGACCCACACACACACACACACACACACACACACACACACACACACACACACACACACACACACACACACACACACACACACACACACACACACACACACACACACACACACACACACACACAACTAAACACACAAACAAACACCGCTGATGACAGTCAGTTGAGACAGAGTAATACTAGCTTTAACAAGAACACAGACCTACTCATTACTGCTATAGTACTTTGTTTTCTTCATCATACTACGTGTGTGTGTGTGTGTGTGTGTGTGTGTGTGTGTGTGTGTGTGTGTGTGTGAGCTAGTCTTGGGAAACTGGACGAATATATTGGCAATTGGCTGAGTCGATTGCTGGTTGGTTTTTTTGGGGCAATTTTACCAAACTTACTGCAGTCTTATACTTCTGATTAAGATGAAGGGAGTTAGCCTCGAAGTTAGCAACAATGAGTTAGCCTAACCTGACCTTGAGGTGGACTTACCTTTAAGGTGGACCAGCTATTCTCATTTTACTGACAATCTCAGCCACTCCTAAACAGAGAACGGAGAAATGTCCGGCTACCCGACGTCCCCCCCAACTGTGTGCACCGCACCCACTGGCGAATATATCAGCAATTGCCGTTTGTTGGGCTGAGGGTAAGAAAATTTTGACATATCGCCCCACCCTAATATGAGCTTTAAAAGACTCTGTTCCATCTTCTTTATCTAGTCATAGTTTGACACTAACAGTGTTTCAGTTTTCAGGTATCAAAGATGAAATCATGAATTGTTATACACTATATGGCCAAAAGTATGTGGACACCTGGGATTGACTTCAAAGACATGTTCATTTATCTGCTGCTATAACAGCCTCCACCGGGCTTTGTGCTCGGGAGCAACAAATCAGCCAGAAATGTTTGGACAGCAGTCCAACAGGGGAGAGGTCAAGCTTGGAAAATATACGCTAACAGCCATTGGACAGACATTCTCCAGACTTTATCACAGCTGGAATCACACACCAAACAACACTTAAAGGACACTTCAACATTTTTCAACCTTTATTTCATATCAACAATGCTATAATAAAACATTGTTTCTGTATTCCAGCGATGGACAGCTTAAAATTTACCATCAAGCTACCACAGGAGGGAATTGCTGATGGAAACTACAGCTGCTCTTTTCCTAGATCCTCAGCTAATGTTTAATGTGACAGAGAACAAGGTGAAGTCATCCTGTTACCAGTGGTAAGATCATGTTTTACAGTAATATATTAAGGTCTCAAAATTAGTGCCATCATGACTTATTGATGTCAGCACTTTTTTCACTGCCCATTTCAACAAATTGGGCATTTAAACACCAGGAGGACCTTGAGAGCTCGGCCTCTACAGACCTTGAGAGATAAAAATAAAACAGAGTTAAGTCCTCTAGCTCAGACATACTGTATGCAACCCAAAGAGCGGAGCTGCAGAGCATGTCACCTGATAGCTCAGCTTGAGGAAAAGGATTTAATAAAACATATTCTGCTCCAAAAATAGCTAGTGCCTTCCCAAGATATGAGGAGGCTTTGACGTCTGACAAGGATATCACTGCTGAGGCAAAGAGCAGAACGCTCATGCACACACACAAAGAAGTTCATGTGCTTTTAAGAGCATGTCGGACATTCATCGAGAGGGTGGTGGTTGGATCACCAGCTCCTCCTCCTGTCCACATGTCAAAGTGCCCTTGAGCAAGGCACTGAAGTATGTCAGACAAAAGCATCTGCCAAGTGAATGCAGTGCAAATGTGGATTAAGCCTCCACTGAAAATAGTTGAGCAACATTTGCTTACAACTACAGTGCCAGATGAAATTTTATATTTTAAAGATTTACATCTTCAGTAGGAACCAAAGGGCTTGGGGTTGTGAGCTACAGACAAGGTATGGAAAGAGTGAAGAACAAACACATTGTTGGTTGGTCTTTACATTTCTTAAAAGGTGGTATTATTCTAGATTTGCCTTATTGTCAAAAAAATCATGAAAAGTGCAATGTCTCCTGATGATGGAATGCACAGCATCCAATGTTTAAGCCATTACAAAAAATAAGTTACAGCAAAGTAACTGGCCTTTTGGTGGCAGTGATTGTGAGTTTTAAATGAAGGGCATTTTGATGAGTCATTCTTTCTTTGTCTGGTAAAACTGAACTAAAGTTGCAACGCTTCATTGCTGATGCTCTACTGTTTGTCATGTAGCTTAAACTAAACTAAACAAAAAGATACTCCACAGGGTACCTTTAAGGCAGTGACTTTCACAATAAAATGGCGCTCATACGCAGGAAAATGTTCTGGTCTGTACACCATCTGGTCAGTACTCACCCGTCTGGTGTTGTCCAGGACCTTGGGGTCAGGCCGGCCATAGTTGGGGGGATTGGCATGGGGGTCGTAGCCAAGTCTGGACAACATGGGGGCCACAACGGCCATGTCCCTCACCACGTCAGCTGGAATCTTCCCCACCCACTTAGACAAGGCCTCCACATTGACGGGCTTGATGACCTGGTCTGTGGACCTCTCCACCCTGACAAGACAATGAAAAATGTTGGTTTCAGTTGTGGTCTGAAGTAGAAAGTCGCTTGGTCATGCCAAGACAGATGAAACAGCAGGATGTGGAGACTCTAATGGCCTGGCAGCTCCATAACTAAGTGTAGACTCCACGTTCTAATCCCAAGTGGGTCAATGTATCACCAACTGGGTATATCTTGTTATGTGGCAATGGTTCATTAACTGGGATGCATTTTACATAATGTTCCACTGTACATCACGTGGGTTTGAGTCTTTTGTAAAGTGCATTAATTAAATGACAACTATAATTGCCTAATAACACTAGTCTAAAATTAAATATAGACAGGTGTCAATGTTTAGTTTGACACTAGGGACTTTTCAGGTCACAGATGATTGGATTGGAGAGCCTGCTAGGTTTAAGGCTAGTGTGGATGTGGAGTCAACTGGTTTCGTTAATGTGTCTAGCCAGGAAATTTCTCACAGCATAGATTATCAGACTGATAGCTGAGTTTAAAACATTGAGACCGTCTCCCTTCCCCGCTGTATTGCTCACAAGCTCTCTTTCTTTGTGAATCACAATAATCTAATAATCATCCCTACCACTGGTGGAGGTGAAATGTGCAGCAAAGCACCTAATAATCTACAGAACCAAACATCTTATGTAATCAACAGTGTGACCACACACCGTCCCAAGTGCAGGCCTTCAAAACTGTCAACTAATAATAGAAGGTGTCTAATTACATTTATTATTTCATCTAGTGGTAGCTCTACAGTTCTGCCTACTACTGATCACTGCAACAAGACACTTAAATTTGGTTTTATAAATATCAGATCACTCTTTACCAAAGCCTAACAAATGATCTGATTCTTGAAAATAGTTTTGGTATGATTGGATTATGTGAAACATGGTTTAAACCAAAAGTTTTCCTTCCCTTGAATGAAGCTTCTACACATGACTATACTTATGCCCATGTAGCTTCAATTTAACCACCAAGCTTGACACTAAATTCAACTCATTTGAGGCTCTTCTTATTATAAGTCTAAATGTTCATTCCACATTGTGATACTCTATCAGCCACCTGGCCCTTATTCACAATTCTTAGAAGAATTTGAAGAATTTATCTCAGGTCTTGTTACTCATTCCGATGATATTCTAATTCTTGGTGACCTCAATATTCAGCCTTCTGGCACGCGTTGATACTTTTGAGTTCACTCAGTTTGTTCTGAAGTCGACTCATTGCATTGACAACACCCTTGATTTGATTTTATCTAAAGGGATAGTTGTTTCTGATCTAACTGTCTCTCCAGCCACGTGTGCTGTGTCAGATCATTTTCTCATTAAAATTGAAGCATCATTGGCCTGTCCTGTTAATGTTGGCACAGATGAATTAACCACTCGCCACACTGGTACATCTAATATAAATGCATTTGGTCAGCAGTTGCCTGAAGTCTTGGCTCCTTTCACTGCAGAGACAGGCTCTGTTGATAATTTTACTCTTGACTTAAATATGGCCTTCTCTAGTCTCCTGGATTCATTTGCACCTCTTACTGCCAGAACTAGGCAATTAAAGAAGTAGAGGAGAGGAGACTTAAGCAGGCCTACAGGAGACCGGAACATAAATGGTGAAAATCCAAATTGGAAGTTTTTTAACTATCTTGGCATGAGTGTTTATTGAAATACAAGCGTGCTTTATCTGCTGTGAAAGCAGCAAATTTCTCTCGCTTAGTCAATATTAATTAACATAATCCTAGATTTCTCTTTGACACTGTAGTTAAACTTACAAAAAAGCTGCCATCTATTTGCTGCTCACCCATCATGATTTTTTCTGCGTAAGAGGTTAATGAGATTAGAGACAAAATTAGTTCTTTAACTCCAACTACTCCTTCAGATCCTGACTTACCAAATTCATATTTATAAAAAAGAGTCACAGTTGTCCCTATTAGTACAGTTAGAGACTCTTGAAACTTTGACTAAGCTTATGCCAGCTTCTAAACTAACTACTTGCCTACTTGACCTTTTACCAGCAAATTTTTTCCAAGACCTCTGGCCTTTTCTGAGACCTACAATGCTAGATATTGTTAATTTATCACCTACTACTGGTATTGTACCCAGAAGTTTTAAGATGGCTGTGGTTAAACCTCTACTTAAGAAACCGCACCTCGATCTGATCGCAGATGAGTTACCACCTCTCACTGCATTAAATTAGCGTTTGCAATCAGTGTATTCATAGCATTAGCATTGTTAGCCTAGTTTGTCCCCAAATGGCCTAGTTCACCACAGAGCAGCCCGACTCTCAGTTCTGTTCACTGTAAGCATCTAATTGGCTTTAATTGGATCATGAGACCCTATTAAAGATGGCTTCCTGGCCTCCCTCACTCAGCAGGCTCCCGTTAAATATGCTGAATAAATGACCTCTCACTGTATCGACTCAATCTGCCGTCAACATGCATCACATTTCATATGATTTCCCATCCATGCTCAGCCTGTCTCGTACTCTTAAACAGTAATCAAACTCAGCACGTGAACTGAACAAAGTTTCTTTCAGTGCAGTTATTAAGTTTAATCTCACTGACTATGCCAAAGAGTAAATATTATTAAGAACAGTGCAAGGTCATCAGATGACTCGCTACACACAACATCTAGAACGCTTCACAGTGGCAGAGCTTCAGAATTTTCTGGAGATCATCAAATCCAATTATGTGTTTTTAGAAGAATAAAACTCCGTTGTCCCTAGAGTGATGATGAATAATGCTCCACCTATTCTTTTCCTCCATCAGCTATGGGTGTTGGAGCATTTTTAAAATGAATGCACCATTATGTCGTACCAAGGTTAAATTATTCATTGCCTGAAATGAAATATTCAACAAGCGAGGGGATTGGAGCTGCTGGACTGCAGCTTTTGTTTTCTGGAATGAGCAGTGTACCACCACTGACCAGCGGGAGGGATTTGATGTCAGATCTATGATGATGTAGACGACCGCACTCTTTATAATTATTAACCTAACAAACCAAGGGGTGCATTGATAGCATCCTCTTGGTAGAGGCCAATAGCACAGTAAACCTTTGACTTGGATCTGTCTGACAAACAGCTGAGACACATTTAGACATTAAAGAGCTCCAAACACCAGAACACATCAAAGTCAGACTGTACATGGGGTGTGACAAAGCTGTGTTAAGACCCCTGAAAGAGATTTGATTCTGGCCACAGACCTTTGTTGTGTGTGTTGCCATTCCTCTCTTTTACACAACTGTCAAAGGCAAAAAATAAATATAAAATAAAAAATAAGTCTTTAAAAAATTGTTGTCAATTAATTTTCAACCCATCTCTTCACCTGTAATGCTGATATGTGTGCAGTGACACAGCCATGCAGTGGAACTCAAACAGCATCCATTACTTTGTACTGGACTCAATACATAGGGTAAACAGACAGCCATAACCAGAAGACATACGATGGGGTTTTGTATGAGTGGTTGGTTGTACCTTTATCTCACTTTTAATTACTCTCCAGTTTGGTTTGATGCTCCTGACAACTTCAGTTCCTAACATTTATATGCAGAGACACTTAAAGATGAGAGGATCTAATTTTTTTATTTGCAGGAAATATGTCCTCTGTGGGAAAATCAGATCATTTCTTTATAACCCCGAAATTATTTGACCATACAATAAATAACACAAATAAGGTTTAAAAGTAAGACATGTAGTGGCTTGGTAAAGTATTCAGACTTCTCCTTTTTCACTGGTACATTTGATTGGGGTCAACTATTCTGTTGATCTACAAGAGGCAGTTAGATTGCGTGAGATCTAAACCGGTGACAGGCTGTGTGGCTTACATGTGGTTGGTGCGAGAAAACACAAGCCTTTTCCTTCAAACGGAAGCTCATGTACTAAGAGCAGTGAGTCCATATATGCACACAGGTAGTTGCAGCTGAAGTTTATCTGCTAAACCTTTGGTTAAAACTGGCAGGGCTCTATGCTGAAGTGTGAAGTTGTTACATCTGATAAGATGTATTACATTGATTGTTTAAGCTACTTAAATCCAAAACACTGTGAGGTGAGTTGTCTTGTTGCCAGTGTTAACCCTAGTTACACACACACACACACACACACACACACATATACATATATATATATATATATATATATATATATATATATTCACACACACACACACATATATATATATGCATTAGCTGTGTTTTCATTCACTTTCCTACAGTTAGCCCACTACTCAAAGCATTTCATCCTGTCCACTATTATGCTGTGCACAGAGCGTTAAAAACAACCATGACATAGTTGTGCTATACCAAACAACGCATCATCACTGACAAGGGAAAAAGCTAATTTAACAGTAGACAAACTACAAATACAGAGCATTAAATGATTAATTAATGATGTTCAAATACCATTAGAAGTACCAAATACCGCTAGAGCTTCTCAGTATTATAGTCCTGAATGAATCAGAAACCTGTATCCATCTCTAGTCAGGAACAAACATTCAGTCTCAACTTTTACTTTCTTTATGGATTAGTATTTACAATAGTCATTAAACTGATCATTATGACCAAATTAGTATCTCATTTTAAAATGTTTTAACTTCAATGAAATGACAACAGCAGCGTCTAGTTTAGTTTTCACATACTGGGGATGATTCTGTTCCAAATACTGATGAAGACTGAAATTCAGTTTTAATAGAGCAGTATGAAGCCAGTCATTTGCTCTAATTTTTACTTATGACAAAAAGTGATATTCTAACATAATTTAAATCCCTGACAGTCTGCAATTATTAAAAATAATTAGGATGTACTGTCTAATATACACACCCACACAAATAAAAATGGTGAAATGACAATGACTGTGTTTCTGTGTCCACCCTGATGCTTTAATATTCCCCAGGCCTGTACGCAGAACATTTCATTCTTGTTAAAATAAAAGCCTCTTCTACCATGCTGAAACCAAAAAGCCACTTCTTTTCACCCCCCTGGCTGTTTCCAGCTCTTTGTCAGGTTGCTCTATCTTTACACACACACACACACACACACACACACACACACACACACACACACACACACACACACACACACACACACACACACACACACACACACCTATTTACCGTCTGTAGTCCAGTTTCTCCAACCCTATGTTTCCTGCCTGACTCTATACCTCAAAATGGCAATTCACTTTCCTCTAATCCATTTACTTTGCAATTGAATCTTTACACTGTACGGGTATAGTATCCTGCATGATTAATAGAGTGAGCTGGTTTTGTCCTCTCAGGAGGATGGTGGGGATGGTTTCTGAGAGACAGGCCACGATCCAAATATCCACTCTCCAACAAATGGGTAGGGAATCACTTTAGGTAACTCCATCAAGACCCAAGAGGCTGGTAAGTGTTGACGTGGAACATAAACTGATAAAGACAAAGACTGAACAGAGCTTGAACATCATGTTAAATGCAGGCAACCTTTAAGATCAAAGAACAGAGGATTTCCTCCATACACCAACACACACACCATACCATAAAAGAGCAGACAGAAATGAGTTATGGTTCAGAGATGAGTCATTAATGTCAGCAGTAATGTCACACCATGGGCAAATCTCTACACAGATTTTCTTATAATCAAAATCATCACTCAGGTTTTGCACACCTTGAAAATAACAACACCCACATCAGAATGCCGTTTGTTGATTTCAGCTCAGCATTTAAATATCATCTCACTCATGAAAGTGATTGGAAAACATAGCACTCTGGGTTTGAGTAACACGCTCTGCAACTTGATATTGGACTTCCTCACAAACAGATTCCAAACAGCTCAGATTGGTGGTCACACCTCCTCCGCTCTAGTGCACTCTCACACCGGAGGCCCTCAGGGTTGTGTGTTCAGCCCCCTCCTATTCACGTTGTACACCCATGACTACAACCCTCAATATGAATAGAACTGTTGTGAAGTTTGCGGATGACACCACCATAGTCAGCTATATTTAAAGCAATGATAAGAGTTCAAATTGGGAGGAAATCAACAATCTTGCAGAATGGTGCACAGAAAACAACCTACTGCTCAATGTCAACAGAATCAAAGAGCTGATTGTTGAGTTCAGAAAAAAGGAGGCAAAGACACACACCCCTGTCTACAGCAGTGGAGCTGAGGTGGAGCAGGTGAACAGTTTTAAGTTCCTGGGAATCAGCATCACAGAGAATCTTGTCGTGGACATCGCACATGTCCATCCTAGTAAAAAAAGCTCTGAAACAACTGTACTTCTTCAGGAAACTTAAGAATTCATTAACTTCTACAGAGGAGCAGTAGAAAGCATCCTGACTGGAAACATCACAAATTGGTATGGGATGTGCACGGCCCAAGACAGGAAGGTTCTGCAGCGGGTGATTAAAACCACCCAGAACATCATCAGTACCCATTTACCGAGCATCAGTGATATGGGTGAGGTGAGGAGCCTGCACAGAGCCCAAAGGATACTAAAAGACAAAACCCACCCCAACCACAGCCTGTTCACCCTGCTGCCATCTGGCAAGAGATACAGAAGGATCCGCTGTCGTACCACCAGACTACAGAGCAGCTTCTTTCCTCAGGCTGTGAGACTCCTCAATTCATCCTCTGCACTCTAATAAAGAAAATAGTCATATTTTTATGACTTATTATTTCTTAATCCATTTATATAATTCCTGTTTTTGTGAGTAGCATTAAGGGACTACAAACTACATTTCATTATACAATCTTGTGTTGTAAAGTGATAGTAAATGAATCTTGAATCTTATAACATTTGAGGATTGTCTATGGTAATAAGATTAAAGAGTGTGTTTGTAGGCAAGTCCTTTTTTGTAAAAGCTAGCTAAACTGATACAGTAGCATCAACGTAGCCAACATAAGACTTTCCTGATTCAAGCAGTGTCAAGACCTGATATTGGATCACATACTGTAAGTGAATCTGTATTCTACAGGCTTAACTGGCCAAGTTGTGATGTAATCACCCCTGCCTACCAATCAAAACAGTCCTATGGGAATAGAAATATTATGGTAATGCCACTGTTTAAAATGTAAAGTGCAAAAACAATCTTAGGTAACTATTGTAATGTGCTATTTCATTTAGAGCTAAAAATGACAAATCAATCAATCAATTGATCATCAGAACATGGTGGCACTGCATCACAATAAGAGCCACCCCGTGTTTCGCCAGTTGAATGCTTTTAATTTGAAGCAGCAGGAAATGTTTGGTTTGCATTAGCAGTAATTAATCAGAGATAAAATTAAAAAGAGTAACACTAGATTACATGCATGCATCATTTCCTGTGAATCTCTCATGTATGTGAAGACAATTTGGGTATTATATGGGAATGGTGGACTACACCACTAACAATGATACACTACTATAGAGAGATAACTACAGAATGTAAATAAATTGAATGGCTATTGCAGAAATATGTAGTCCATAAATGGTATCAAAAACGAGGTTTGATTTCATGAAGATTTTAAGCATTAAAACTTTTAAAAAGGAGCATATTTAAAGCATGACAAAGGCCAGGTGCTAATTCCCAGCAGTACAGAGTTTTCCCTGCCTATCTAATTCAAAGGTGGACTGCCTTTGTATTACTGGCTACCGTCTTTGTTGAAAATTCAGGAATGGGATGTTGATGGAACAAAAAAGCCGGAACTCAACTGCAAGGGCAGTGCAGCACCCAGACAGTCTACAACATGCACACGCTAGAGTTATCTTGTAGTTCATCTTCAAAAAAGGCAGCAGTTTAATGACTAAATAATAACCTTTGCGAGATGAATGTGAAGTATATAGTGAATATTTTCTATGTCGTCATTCAGAGACTGACGTTAGCAGAACAGCTCTCAGCAGTAACAAACGAGACCAGCCAAACATCACACACTGCAGCATTAATCAAAGCAACTCTGAGGTGAAGAAAATAACTCTGTTTCACCTCAACAACCCTGCGCCCACTCAGCATGTTGGACAACAATGTCTTTCCCCAGAGGTAACAGTGCAGCAGAGAGGCTGCTCTCCATTGCTGGAGAAATGACGTTAATAACACAGCAGAGAACTCCGCGTCCCCTAAAGGTACGTGCACAAACTGTGTACGCCGCATTCTCCAACCTTTGCCACCTTTATCTCAGAAAAATCCAGGGAAAACCCTGCAGGATAATAAAATGAGGGAGACAATCTATGAATATAAATATGTTTGTTTCTTGTCATCAAGCTTAAAGCATAAACACCCACGTTAACATTAACATTGATGAACAAATACTCCTTTTCTCTGCTTTAAATGTGATGTGACAAAAACCCTTTCCGCCCATCACATGACCACTTCCCTTCAGGCTGATGCTCTTAATGGCCTCCAGCTTGTCAATTATTCATTGCTGGGCCTCCTTTACTCAAGGTGGTGTTCTGTATCACCAGTGGCTGATAAGAGAGAATCGGATAGAGACACAGAGATCACAAATAGGTCGGAGAGTTAGGGAGGAGGGTTGGAATGGCTCCCTGTTCTGGGATAAGTAATGGAGCAAGTCTCTCAGCTAGGCAGGGCCTCCACTAAATCAAGGCCAGGTAATTGATGTTAATGCTAACCCAAGGTCCCACTCTGGGGCCTGGCTGCCCACTGATTGAGATTTTCATGTAGATAGAGACCCGAAGCTGCGGGATGGTGGAGAGAAAGGAGTGGTGGTGGTTGTAGTGGGCAAGAGGCATTTTCTGCCAGGTGTCATGGGGGTTGACTTTAATGCTTTAGTGGGCAAAGTACTTGAGAGGAGGTGGGGCAAAATGTTTATGATGGTAAAAGGTAGTTGTACTGCCCTGAAGGCTACTTGTGGTTGGCCTCCTCTTACATCAAATTGTATCAGGAGCCATTTAGGCAGGAGGTCTGACCAAAAGCCTGGAAATGTTGACATGTTGACTGTGTGCTGAGTAAAAACTACTGCAGAACACAAAAAGAGTGAAAACCTTTAAAGGATTTAGTGGCATCTAGCAGTGTGTGTTGGCCCCTGTGTTCTATAATAACACATAAAGACCCTCTGCATAGACCTTACAAGACATCTACATACAGTACCACACTTTCTCATTCAAGTGACTAGGAAGGTGTATCCAAATCTTTGACTGGTTCTGTATGCATCTTTCAAGAACCATATTTCCAGCCTGAGTTGCTATGCGCATCTGGATTTTTTCAGATATCTCTGGTGATTTGCACACTGACGTCTATTTCCCCAGTTGGAAAAAAAAACAAGCGAGCCAATCAGAACTGTCATCTTGCTGTACCAGTAGCACAGAAATTGTGATGAATAGAAGTGCCATAAAAATAGCATTTGCTACTACAATATCCAGGGAAAAATAACTCATCATCCAAAACAGAAAAGGCAACATAAACACCATGTCAGACTGACTAATGATGTGAAAACTAAATGGCATTTTAGTCTGAATATGATGCTAGTAGTATAAAGCTGTGGCTTTGAATTGCGTGCTATGGAGGCTGGAGAGTCTACAGGGTCCAACTAAACAGCACATCTGCTGATTTTAATGATTAGCACAACTGTAGAAAAACAGAAAAACTAATCAGTTTAACTTGCTGCTGTAGAATTTTGTATGAATGAAAACCTCTTAGGAATCAATGGCATTGAATTCAAACTGACTGGTATGATGTGATTCTATTCTGGCCTAAGATTCCCTGTTGTATCTCAAAGCATTTTGGACTTTGTCTGTCTCTGATTGTGTCTGTTAAATTGATTGTTTGATGCAGACATGAAGGACAAAGCAGTGTCTCCATGCCTATCTTAAACAGCGCTAAAAGGGCTCTGGTTAAGGTCCCAATTCATTAATATTTGATGGGAATCAATTTGTTGAGGGGTGACGTGTGCACTAAATGACCACATATCTGCATCTGGATCCCAAAGAGCTCTTCTTGCTCTATCTCCCTGTGCGGACATTTAGTCTGTTTTGGCCTCTTGTTCTCTTTCTATTTCAAGTGTTACATTCTATTTTATAGCTGTGCTGGAAAAAAGCATAAACACACATTCCCTGTTTTATTCATACATGACCACTGAAGATGATTTTTCAGTGTCTTGGAACAGCTGATGGTGAATGAGTGTTATGAGAGACAAGGATCGTGGCCTCTCTGAGAACCTCAAGAGTCCTTGCTATTGAGTCGTAGCAGCCCAGTGTTGGCAGACGGGCACTCGAGAGTCTCCACGATATCTAGACTTGAACCACAACATGGCTGACAGCATCTCAACATGAGCTTTTGAGTCTTTTGGCTTTGTTTATAGAAATTAGTTCCTCTGCTTAGCAAAGATGTGTAGATTCATGTTTGTTTTGCTTCATGTTTGGTATATTTATAAGGATTAAACATTCATCTCACCTCTCAGTATAACCGCATTCAACAGCAGCCTTCAAAATGACCATAAAGCTCAACCAGTTTGAAGAGAAACAGGACATTAACATCCATCAAGGTGGGATTTAATACAGGGCTGTTGGATAAGACTCCATTAGTTTGAGCTAGACGTACCTTATAAACTGACAACTGAGTGTATATGACATTAATTTGAATGAAAAGCGCTTTTAGTTTAGAGAGATCCTGTGATATTTTAAGACATTGTAAATTTCTTTAGGGGTCAACCAATTTTTTTTTTCAGGGCCAATACCAATCTTAATCAAGGAGAATGATAACCAATATTAAGAACCACATACATTTGCAGTAAAACTTAAAATTTTGGTGTAAAAATTTAGAATGCACAATTTCAACGTACAATTATGCTTCATTTATTACAGCAAAACAGCTTTGGAGAGCCTTTAGTTGGTTTCAATTATTTAAATGCAGTGGTGGAAAGTAGCTAAGTACATTTACTCAAGTAGTGTACTTACAAGTACAATTTTAAGGCACACTTACTTTGCTTGAGTATTTTCATTTTATGCTACTTTATACTTCCACTCCACTATATTTCAGAAGGAAATATTGTACTTTGTACATTTATTTGACAGCTTTAGTTAATTTTCAGATTAAAATTTTACATAAAATAACATAATGATGAGTTTATTAATTACAACACACTGTTAAAGATTAAACCAGTGGTTCCTATACTTTTGGGCTTGTGGTCCTTTACACAAATAAAAAAAAAATATCAGTGTGTATTTATGTCTCTTTGTTATGCTTCAGATGTCTGAGTTGTTTGCAATTCCACCAAAGAGATATTTTACCTCACATGGTCTCAAATAAATAACTGTTTTAAGGTCCAAAGAGTTAAATTCTCCAGCATTGCACAAAAATGCAAGGATTAAAGAAAAGTTCTGAAAAATTAATCCAGATTAAATTTTATGAGGCAAAACTTTTTGTGTTGGTTTTTTTTTGTCTCAACACCCCTCAGATTTATCTCAAAACCCCCACAAAGCAGTTCAAACTAGCTCCAACTCGAGCAGCTACAGTAATAAAATGTTGCTTTTGCATTGACTCATCAGTATTAATAATGTACTTTGTTAAATGTATTTAATATATCAGTCACTGCCCAATTTTCTATAAAACGAGTACTTTTACTTCAATACTTTAAGTAAATTTAGCTGGTAATACTTCTGTACTTTTAAACTTAAACTTTAACATGCAGTGCGGAACTTTTACTTTTTTGGCTGCATCAGAGCCAAAGTAGCACATATCAACAATCAGATAAAAAAAAATAATAGTAAAAATTCTGAATATCAGATCCGATAATAGGCCAGGCCGATAATTGGTTGACCCCTACTCTTCAGCATGATCATAGTGCTGACACAATCTCAGTAAAGAACTGCAGTGAATTCTAATAAAGATGGGTTGTAAAACAATGAGCCAGTCAATACTAATCATTTACATGTACTAGGGATGTTACTTTCAGTTAATTTTGCTTTCAATTGACCGACACCCATTAACTGGTACCTAACCAGTTAATTTTTAAGAAAAGTTGTGATGTAGCTTTCGTTTGTGAGAGCTGTCCAGCAGTTGGAGGTCAGAGCTAGCTTGTCTGCCTTGGTTAGCTTGAATTTTAGCTCATCCTTCTTCTCCTCAAAGTGTTTTCAATGTGTTTAGTCTAGGGCCCGACCGATACTGGATTTTTGGGGCTAATGCCGATACCAATATTAAAGAGTAAAAAAAATCTGATATCAATATATCGGACGATAATCTTATATATACAGAATATATACATAAAAGCATATGTTTTGCAATGATCCCTCAAATGTGGTTATTGAACACTTGTGACAAAGATATGTAATGGAGGCATGATATTTTACAGTTTAACGATAAACTTTATTGTATAAAATTAATCAGTGCACTGAAACAGTAAACTTCACTGGGAATTTAATCATTATAAATAAAAAAACAAAATACTTATGTACGTATATATTAACCCTGTTTTATTTTATATATATATATATATATATATATATATATATATATATATATATATATAAATATAAATGTATATGTATGTATGTATGTGTGTGTGTGTGTGTGTGTGTGTGTGTGTGTATGTATGTATGTGTATATATATTATACGTTAAAGTTAGTGAAGTAACATTAACGTGTTGAAGAACTTACAAATTAGTTTTTTTTTTACTCAGATCCACTTAAACAACAAAGAGTCCTGACCAGCTTGGACTCAGAAACAGTGTTTTGAAAGGGTATTACATCACAACTTAAAGATCGGATACACTGATACTGATATAGAGCATTACATTTCTCTACAAGGATGAATCATCTCTCATTGTATCTGTACTTTGAGGTTAGCTATTGTCAAATTTCTAACGAAATCTAATTTCTGGTGATGCCTTTGTACCTTTGAAAAATCCAGACGCTAAGAGTATGCAAATACTTTTCATTTCAAAAGTTTAACTGCCAGATCTGCTAGCAGCTTCAAGTTTACACATCACACTTGTGTAAGCTGCATACTGGACCAGGATTGGCTTTCAAGCGAATTGTGATGTCACAAATCATGCTTGTAGGTAAACGCCTTAAACTCAGATTTAATGTGAGGACAGAAAAGATTTCCTCCTTCAGGAGATGAATGTGACACATACATGATTCTGCACAGTGACAATAAAGAAAATACATTTTTGAGTGGAGGGGGACTTTAACTCAAGATCAAAAGTACACAACAGAAAAAAAATGAAATATGTAGCCAATAACTATATTTTCAAGCGGAAAAAGGAAATCCTTCACTTTTTACAACAGAGGAAGTGGGATGAGTTCAAGAAGAAGTGCAGTAAAGGCAAAAGGCATTTGGAGGGAAAGCTGCTCAATGGATGCTAAGCTTTTTAATAAAAACCATGAGTGTTCTTATATGCAGACAATAACAAAACGTGGCCCAAATATCTACAGAGGATATGGAGTGTGTTCTGGTGCTACGTGGCAGGAAGAGGGTGGTAGCAGAGGGGGGCAGACAGATGTGAGGAATGGGGTTGCACCCCTTCAGCATTTCCTCAACTACTTCCAGAGGCCAACCTCCCAAATCACTGAAACCAAAACAACTCTGACACCAGGCAGGGCCATTAGGAAAACCTGCTTACAGTACAGTAGTGCAGACACAATCTCATGTGTTTTAAGTCACTAATGAGTAGGTTCCTCACTGTGCGCAGCAGTAGGATGTTTAATTTCCAAATGAAATGTAATGATGGAATGTCTGGAGGCTTTGTGAAAACACAGGAAGGATTTCTTTCAAGGCCAGAGGTGTCCGTTTATTTTTAAGGCCTGCAAGAACTGAGATTAAATAGAAAGTGATACGTACTGCTTGACACACCGCTTACCTGCATGTCATTTTTCTCCTTGTTAATAGCCTATCCATAGTTTCTCTCCCCCTCTGGGCCATGTAGTTAAAAGCTCAGTAGACATGGGCATGTCCAAGCTCATTTCTTTTGCACTGTGAATGTGATAAACAGCAGGACAGGCTTTTACCTTGTGTAGCTTGTAAGCTTGGCACAAATCACAGGGTTTCCCATATATTCATTTACTTGTGGCGGCCCGCCACAATATTAACATTGCCCGCCACATACTGATTTTCTATTTTTGGAGCTGCCGCCCCACTCTCGCTCTCTCTCTCTCACAAACACATGACAACGGACCCATCTGGGAACAGCATGATGTTACACACTCCAGTAGAGTAGGTGGCAGCATGCACCTTTAGTGTTGGTTTGTAGTCCGCCAGTAAAACCAAGGAAGAAGAAGAGGAGGGGTACATATGGTTGTTGGCTTTTCCCCGCAGAGAAGACGGTAGGCTGAATCAATCCAGAGACCACGCATAGTTATGAACACCTCTTATGGACAAAACTGATGCATTCAAGTTAACTCTGATAAGTTAGTCTATCTATGTTCTTAACACAATCTCAGAGACCCAACTCTTCAAATAAGTTACTAGCAAGCATTCAGGGATCCCATTGTCCCGAGGAAGATGTAATGTTAAATTAATTTTGGGAAGAATATGGGATGAGAGTTGACCAAAAAGGACAAAGTGTGCAAAAACCGAAAAGTGTGCAAGAAGTGTGTCCAACTCCGGACAGCTTTCTGAGCCTGTTAGTATGTTAGCCAGTGTGTGTGTGTGTTGAAGGTAAGTTAGTCATTATTTAGAAATTTAAAAAAAAAAAAAAAAAAATCCCCCCCTCCCTCCCCTCTCTACGGGAAACACTGCATCACAAATTCTTACAACCGCAAATATTTATTTAACCCCCATTACTTCATGAACTATTTAATGAATCTGCAGCTGTAGTAAACTGCACTGGGTAAAAATGAAGCCTCTGTAGAAATTACTGCCTCATTATCAGGGTCAACAGTGACACATTTATCATCACAGAGACGATCAACAGCTCAACAAACTGCATTCCAAAAGGGTTAAATGTCCAAAAAGTCAAAACCAGCAAGCCTGGTTGCCCGCAAGGCCTGAGTTGACCCCCTGCTGGGCCGAAGCAATGGGGATTTTAAGAAAAATGTATTTTAAGATGTTTTCTAGTCAGTGCATGGAATAAGTCAGTGCATAGTAAATGTGCGGTAGAGAGAGAGAGAGAGAGAGAGAGAGAGAGAGAGAGAGAGAGAGAGAGAGAGAGAGAGAGAGAGAGAGAGAGAGAGAGAGAGAGAGAGAGAGAGAGAGAGAGAGAGAGAGAGAGAGAGAGAGAGAGTGTGTGTGACAGTGAGGCAGGCAGAGAGTGGGAGAGTTTCTGCTGAAAACAAGCACGGAGACCCAGGGAGACATGAGAGCAGCTGCTCGCTAACAGCTACGTGTGTTTACAGCAGACAGGAAGAGGGCAGACAGACCTCTTACTCCGCTACTCTGTGCTGCATCTCTGTTGCTGCTGCGAACAGTCACGGAATAGACACATCCAGTTTATAATTGTAGCGTCCATTGTCTAAGTATTGATAACATGTTTAGTATTTTACAAATTAGTGCACAGCGATGCAAGGTGATGTCCTGACTCGTGGGAACCTTCTTACAGCTGGAAGTAGCTAAATAGCCTCCAATCTTAGTTACTTAGTTACATACAGTAGCACACACAAGAGGCCATTAACCCCCATTTTACAGGGTAGTGCACTCAACCCTAACACAACAATCAACAAGAAGACAATGGAGCTATTTCAGTTTGAAAAAATGGCTAAAAGAGAAAGTCTGTTCTTGAACAGACATCACAGAGACCAATGTTGTAATTACTCTGAAATTAAAAGTTCTGTCTGGATGTAAGAACATGGACAAGCCTCTGCCAGCACTACAAACAATAAGGATCAAAGACACAGTGACAATAGCCACACTGATGTATACAATTACTACAATTAGAGTGCCAGTGATGAAATGTACAAGTTTGACTAAAATCAAGCCAGTCAGTCTTCACATTGATCTATCATCTTGTTTTCCCCCATAAATTTTCAATTATCATCAACGACCTAAGATACCTGATACAACTTTCAAAATCTGAGCAACTGAAATTTTTTAAGGTTGATGACAGATGTGAGGTTTGGGAAAGGAAAACGGAACTGTCAGCATGACTCACTTGGAGAGGGACACTCCTCCAGCTTTCCCAATGAGCTCCTCATGGTGGAGGACGGCATCATTCCAAGGAATGTCTAGGAATTTCAGCAGTGTCCGCATCCATTTCTCAGGATGGAGGACCAACTGTTCATAGTGCACAGGCAGGCACTTATCGGCTGCCTCCAGGCACTGAGTGTACATGGTCTCTATGGCCCGATTCCACTTGGTCAGGCAGTCCCGGTAGCTGCCCAGGTCAAAGCCGGCAATGGTCACCTTCCGTGAGATCATGGAGTGGACTGAAGCCCGTCCATCACGAATCATTAACACAAACTTGGCACGGGGAAAGATCTTGGCCAGGTAGGAGAGCGACTTCAGCGCAAAAGGGTCCTTATTGCAGAGAAAGTTGGCTGGCTCGCCATGTTTGACGATAATTTCCAGCAGAAAGGCCTGCATGGCGGCATCCAGCACCTCATCTGTCACACCGGCCTCATCCAGGCGCATCTTCTCCCTGCCTGAGCGGCTCCACATCTGTTTCATGGCAAGGATCCGCGGGATGACGCGGGTTTCTTCACCACAGCGCACCTCTGGGTGGGCATCCAGCATTGCTCGCATCAGAGTGGTGCCACTGCGGGGCACGCCGCCAATAAAGATGAGTGGCATGTCTTTGTTGTAAACAAAAGGTGTGCTGAGATTCTGGCCTGTCCGTAAAGTGGTCCGCATGCTGCCTCCCAGTGCTGACAGAGGCAGAATCCCGCCTGGCTGGCTGCGCTCCTCAATGCGGTGGTGGCACTCCATGGCATGGCGGCCCAGGTAGAAGACCGTGACCGAGCTGATGACCAGACAGGCCACCAGCAAATTCTGTTTCAGCTTGCCAATCATGTTGCAGGCCACAGGCAGGAGAGGACAGTATCACCACAGAGGCAATTTAGGGGGAGGGATGGGAAAAAGGAACTAAAGGGTAATTAAGGTTCCCACCCTTTATGGTTGTTTGCTGGGAACCGGGCATGGATCAAGCTCCCTGGTGCACAGCAGGCGTCGAGTCCCCAGCTCCATGAGGCCTGGATTGAGGGACAAAACACAAAGGGAAACATTAGTTATGATTACACACTTGGGCAACATTCATCAAACAAAGTTAACAACAAAACCTAATCAAAAGTAGCATTTCATGTCCCAGATCTGAAAGTAACACGTGACAGATATTAACCACCAAGACTCTGCACGGTCATTATGCATCATAAGTATCTCAGAACAAATCTACAGGAAGAGTGATTACTACATTATCTTTATGTGACAGGCCTTTTGATTTCAGGCCAACATCACTTGGTAATTTTAATTTGCAGAAAGCCGTGAATCACAAAGTTGACAGAGAACTGCTTCAAACACAATTATGACAATGGAGTAGCCAACAGAAAAAACTAAATGAACTCTGTCTCAGATGCTTTATGGAGAGTTAGTAGAAAGAATTCACTGAAAGATAAATGACTGAGACTCTCTGCTGACAAGAGACTGAGAATGTCAAACAACAAGTCTATGCATTTAACCTAGGATAGCTCTTTTTCATCGTGTTAAACATCACTCTGGCTTTGATTCTCTGGTAGTGCATACATCATCCATGACACTTCAGCCTTCAGCCTCTAATTTTGACATGGACAAGCACATAAACATATTCTGTGTATAGGCTAACGTGTAGTTGCACACAAGCACACACATCCCACACATAAAGTCTGCACACCGCAGTGAGCTGGCTGACAGCTTTTCCTCTGCTGTTGTTGGGAAGTAAAAACTGCAGGCTTACTACGGCTAATTTGTTAGAGGGTTTTCTGTGTGTTAGCTGTCCAGCCACAGTCACCCTCCTGAACAAATGCCCTGGTTGGAAGAGGAGAGGTTGAAGGATGAGAGGAAACCACAACAGGTCAACGCACAGCAGTACCTCACTTGCAAACCACATATTCAGTATGGTCGAAGTTTCGTATTAAGTTAACCTGACCCGGTTTAGAAATCCGGATATTGAAACGAAAACAGTCAGAGCTGCAGCAACACTGAAAGAACTTATCTCATCCTACGCAAGGCTCAGACACAGACCCCACCCGTCTTATCTCTCTGAGATATGGTAACTGTCAGTTACACAAACACTTTGATTAATTGGGCACCATAGAGAATGTGGTGATGGGAGTTATTTTTCTTGAGAGGCCACTGTGTTTGAATAGCTGTTCTTCTGTTTTACTGTGAATTTTTGTTTATCATGTTGTATATGTTTTTAATTTAATATGTTGTGATTTTGTACAGCTGCTACCTTGGCCAGGTCTCTCTTGTAAAAGAGATTTTTGATCTCAGTGGATCTTCCTGGTAAAATAAATAAATTAAATAAAACAAGTTTCATCTTCACAATCAATTGAGAGACCCCACAGAAACAATGGGTATCTTTGTAGCTGAAATACAACAACACCGAAAGTGTAAGCATGTGTGGAAGGTTCTCAGTCAGTGTGTTTATACAAAGTAACCAGTTTCTAAATAGCTTTTTCTGACATGTATACAAGAAATTTGGTTTCCGTAATTGGGGTAGGGAACTAAAGAAACCTGATTTGCAAGTTTCTAGAAATCTTAAGGTCTCGGTTTCCACCTCTGAACAATTTACAAAGTTTATTTTTGATTCTGGATCTCCAGTATTTGAACCAACAGGCTTGTGAAAAATAAGGTATGTTAGTCATCATGAGCCAGATACATAGTTAACGTTTCATATCTTCTACTGTAATGTATATTTTACTGTATATACTGGTACCTTTGACTGTGAACATTAAGCTTTCTGCCTTCTCAGACAACTGATTTCAACTGAATCTTTTGATTTTTAGTTATTTATAACTTAAGTTACCTTTAACAGTTGAATGCTAAACACAAATAGGATTCAATGGAGGATTTGAATGGCTTCAGATTACTAAAATGGATTAAATGCTGGATTCATAGTAAAGAACAATGCATCTCTGTTTTGTTTGGTCCCAAGAACATTTTATGTTTAGAAGATCAGTTTGTGTCTTACACATATGATATATTTGACAAAAAGACATGTTTTTTTTAACTTAAATGTAAGCCCATGTAAGAATGAAGAATAACTTCACTTATAAGGCCTTGCAGTTAACCGTTTTAGCCATTCAATCACAGTAAAAACAATCCAGTCACCCTGCTTGCTATGCTGTGTGTTCACACACGCCCCACATCATCATGAGTGTGAGGGTTAACAGGCTCTGTCAGCATTGTTCTGCAGCAGTGCCCCAGCAGGGACTCTTACCTCACTATGTGACAAGCTGCTGTTCATCACAGCAGAGCAATGAACCCAGTGCAGCTGACTCCCCCGTCATGGTATCCGAGGGACTGTTTGGATGAATCTTAGTCTGGGCAGAGCACCACAGAATGACCCAAGACACTGTCATATCCTTTTACCAACTTCTCTGATCCAACTCATGAAGTTTTAATTATCGACCTTGTTCCTTCTCAGCAAATACATAACTGCTGAGTGACGTTTATGTCCTAGAAGTATGCGAGAGTCTGAAGATACATGAAGAGCCCAAGACCTTCACATACAGCTATGTTTAGAAATGCTTCTCTGTCCTGAGAGGCAGAGTACTTGTTTGGCAAGCAATGTCGCCTGCTGACGAAGGCAGAAATCAACAATTTCCATCTGTGCCCGGCCCTGCCCTGCCCTGACAAAACCACACACAGGCGAAACAAAAAAAAAAGAAAAAAAGAATGATAAATATAAATGAGGAGCCACAACATGGCTGACTAATTCTCAAAATATGTGAGAGTCAAGAGGTTCTTCCCGTCCCAACAAGAATACATCCCTGGAGAATCCATGATTACTTGTTAAAAATACTGAATTTTGGCACAAAAAAATATAACAAAATAGCACAGAATATCCATGTTGAAGAGATTCGCATTTACATTTTTCCCTTAAATGTTATATTTTCCTGAGCACATACATTATTCAATCAATCAATCCAGCTCAACCTTTAAAATGCATCAACTGGAGAAACAATCCATGAAATCCTATGCTGAACATTTCCTGAACATTTTTACTTGAACAAAGCAATACACAGGCTTTTCATTCCTAGCCAGCACTGTCCATCACGTTTGCCAATTATAATGACAAACTATGGTCCGTTTTTTTATTATTCCTCATCTAACAGACAAATTAAAATCTGTACCACCCTCCACCATCCTAATGATATCCAGACCCTGCCCATACTCACTAAAGATCTCTCAATAATTAAGTCAACATTGTCACAGTAACTCAATAAACAAACTAGCTTAGGTCATACTGAACTTTATCAACACATGCAACAATCATGTTAGAAATGATCTTATCTAAATATACTGTATGTAGCCCAGGCAACAGATACAAAACATTATATTCACGTACGATTAAAGCGCTATATTCAACATAATCAAATTAAGACAAGGTATAGGAGAGAGACAAACAATAACAATAAGCAGATAATGCCCAATAAAAGTGTGACTTGCTGGCTGCTTCACATCAACCTCAGGAGAATCTCCCCATTAAATGCATATCATTTCAATATTTTAAGCGCGTTAACTTAATAGTTCTGCATTGGCAACTCCAGTATTTTGACAAATAGCTTGAGAAAAGTAAAGGTGTAAAAGTATGTAGGCTACACTTCTTATTCTAATGTGTCAGATACATTTAATCAGCATTTCAAATCTAATGCATTCATCTCATTTTCTCACTGTAGCTACAGGTTGTGAACGTTAATTAGGCTGACAGTCTGCACTGTGGTGTTTCTGCCTTCTCAGCCAAGAAAAGGTGATTAAATATAAAGATAACTAAAAGTCAAATATCTGTAGTTACTAAGAAATGTAAAAAGCTGACCCTAATAAAAGGTGGCAATCTGTCTAAATTTTATAAGAGACAAGTACCACAGTGACAGGAGTTATAGGCTATAACCGTGGGTTCTCATGGTACCCACGCTTGTACTTTGGGAAATAAAGACCTGAAAATAACAGAAAAGATAAAGATAAATGTTTGTAATTATGCAATATAATAATAGTTAAGTATTGTGTTAGAGTTGCAATTAATCAATTAATTGATTGACTGAAAATGAAATTGCAACAATTTTTAAATCAGATAATGATCAGTTTACATGATAGTAAAGTGATCAAGACATCTGAAGATTGCATATTCCACTCTGATAAATTAAAACAGGCATTTTTAACTATTTTATAGACATTTTATAGACAAAACAATTAATGTAAAAAATAAACAGCAAATGAATCAATCATTAGTTGCATATATTGTCCATATATTGTGTCCTGTGTTTGAACATGTTTAGCCAGGACAAGGACACAGCATTGCATCACTCTACCATCTGTTTCCCCTCTGACACCATGTTGCCAACTTCTTCTCAGTGGGTTACTCCTGTCTAATGAGCCAAGTGGCTGTTGTTGCTTTTAAGCAAACATCCTCAACTGTTAACTCGTAGTTACACATGTAAGGGGCAGTTCACAACAAAACATTACAGCTAATTCCTTGCATTAGCCACCATGTGAGACAGAGCTCATGTAAGACTAAGCTGCAGATAAATGCTTCAAATAATTCCCTCTGCACTGTGACGGAGGAATGTAGAAAATGTATAAATGCTGTTACAAAAGTTCTTACAGTGCAGCATCTGACACTGTTTATTTCTTTCCTTTCCTGTAGTCAGGCTTTGTCTTTTCTTTCAGCCCACCCACGCAACCTCACATCACTGCGTCTTCTCCTTGGTGATTCAGCGTTAAAGGGAGGGGGAAGCCGCAAAGAATGTCAGGCTGCCAACACCTTTAGTCTATTAGTAGGAGTACAAGAGGAGCCTGTTGTTTCCCCAAGGCTGCCTCAAATGCCCTTGAAAGGGAAGTCCACCTTCTGATTCCCTTTAACAGTTCAATATAATCAATCTGGGAGGTTGAGTGCACTACAGGTAAGTCTCATGACACGAAACATAATGTTTTCAAGGAAGACATCAGCAAAAGAAGCAGGTGGACAGACATATAAGTAGTCAAAAATGAAACAAGTGATTGTTATGTGTCATTTATAGATAGTTTCACAGGAGATGAAAGGAAGAAAAGCAGGTGAGAATGAAAGTTAGTGAAAAACAAAGAAGTGGCAGGAGAAGACAGATGAGTCACAGGTATCATCACAGGCAGGTCAAGGTGAGTCAAAGCATAATGCCCCTTTCTTACTCAAGGAGAAATGAACGGTTTCTCAATAGATTTTCCAGTGATGTTACTATATCACAAAATAGATGCACTACAATATTAAATTACAGTACATACAGCAGATAGAGAAAAGATTAATCCATATTATCAATACCTGGCTCCCCTACACTTGCTTTCTCTACTTTGATTAACTTTGATACACCTTGATAAAACATAGGGTCAAAACAGATTAGCCACTGGACTTTATATAATGTGCGTGGAAACTATTACTGAAACAGTTAAGTTGTGCGGCAGTGGAAAAGAAAAACAACTTTTCTGTTTCTTGCAAGGAACCAGGACACCTGCTGACAGCTGTGTTATGCTGATTTATGATCGATCAGAACTGTTTCTTATGATGTGTTGTCTAACCACGTCGGAAATCAAATGTGTTTATAGCCGTTCCAAACAGCGGGGAGGGGGACGGGGAGACGTGATAAATCGTTTAAATACGGGGATAACAGTGCATGTTTTCAGAACAATGTTGCACTCAGTCAGTGTTAAGGGAGGATGGTCTAACTCGAGTCTCTCGTTTCTCACTCTGACGGCAGCAACACTTCAGGGTAACCAGAGTAACCAGGCTAACTTGGCTAAGCCAGCTAGCATACATCCATGAGCATGCTACCACTACAGCTAAGCGGTGCACTGCCAAAATGCTGCCAAAACAGTGCTATTTCTACCTTTTCAAAGGCTTTACTAAATACCAAAACACACTTGTGTTTTATTGCTTTAAAAAAATGAATGGGGTTTTTTTTGGTTGTTTTTTTTTATAAAATGCTTTTTTCATTTAGCTAACGAAACCAAACTTCTCAAATGTTAAATATTTTCACACAAAACAAGCAGCCATTGAAGAACTGAGGATAGTTGACTACTGACTAGAAATGTGCCGGTATACCGTTTTTACAATATACTGCAGTGAAACATTCAGCGGTATCCAGTGTTTCCCCTATAATAGTACAACGAGAACCCCTGCCAGGCCAAAAAATACTTTTTATAATGTCAAAAATAACGCCAAATATCCATTCATTCGCAAATCAATAGCGTTTGGGAGCCGCTGAGCAGCACTGTCTCGAAACGTGACTTAACGTCTGTGTCGTCGGCTGGGAAACCGCAGGTAGCGAGTGAGTGGTTAAGCGAGAGAGCGAGCATCAGAGAAGTAATGGTGAATGTGAGCGGAGCAGAGGAAAAAGTTAGCAGTAAGTTGTCAGTCTGGCGGTAAATGTACAGTACAGACTACAGTGTGTTCTGTATCCTTTCCCACTATACAGTAAACTGGGCCCAGAAATGCAAAGAACATTAATGCTACTGTTTTATCACAGTTATTTTGTCTATTCTTCTGTTAGAACATTACACATGGCATATTGATTAAACAGTCAAAATAAAGACAGAAAAAATGGAAAAAGGGATATAAACCCAATCCTTCAGTGCTGAAGCGTTATTATGGCCTGACTGAATAACAACCTGCGGTCGAGATTCAGAGAAGTGTCGTGTTACACCTTACACCAGGGCTGAAATGTGTTTGTGTTAAATTAATTGAGGCTCTTCTCTCCTGTTACTGATATTGTATCCTCTTCGCAGGATATTTTTTTCATTGATCTATTAGGGAAAGCAGAGCTGCTCTCTGTGGAGCAATGGTGAAACCAAACCACATCAACACTTAATAATAATAATGAAGGTGGCTCTGCACCTCGTGGAGCCCTGATGTAAGAGGTCTTGTTATGAGGAGCAGGTTCTACAAAGTTTCCTCTCACTTCTCCATCATTTCTGCTGTGACATTAATTTCTTGATAAGAATGCCAGCCAGGTTAAAAGATTTTTTCCTTTAAATGTTCCAGTGATTAGTGGATGAGTGATCGCTCCATCGCAGTCAGGGGAAAACCAGCTGGTTTCCTGTCAGGAGTTTGTATGTCTCGGTCACCTCTTATGGACAAGTGGAGGGTTTTGAAGTAAACCAAGGACTGAGTCAGGACACTCCACTACCACCCTCACATTTTACAACATAATTAAGCTTATTGAGATTGAGAGTACAGCTCGTCTCACTATATTTAGAACTCTCTCCTTCCTGTTTTCTCTAATTAGGCCTGTTGAAACCATGACATCAGCAAACACAAAGAAGACTTCATAACATGTAGATCACCAAATTCTAATTTCAGGTTTTGCATTCAGTTTGTCAGTAATATATAAAGACCTCTTGATAGCAAGCATGCAATATTCAAAACAAGCACTGTGACCAAACACAGTCATCTGTGTGGCACAGTGAATTCATTTCCATTTCTATCTATATGGTGATACAGGATGCCAGCCTGATTATATGTTGGAAGAGGAAACTAGTCAAAACTGACAGATAAGTTGGCGATTCATTTGTCCAAACACTCATTTAAAATCATTTTATCAGCGTTCCTCCACTTCAGAGACATCTCCAAACATCTGTCTATTCTTTGCAGACACTGTACAGCGGAGACATTCATGACTTTGTTTACATGCTGGTTGGTGTACTGCAGAGCTAATCTTGGTGTGTCAGGAAGGAAGACAGCATGAAAGCAAGGAAGGAAAAAAATGAAATTTGATAAACAAAGCTCTTTTGGAAGGATAAATTAACCAATCTTAAGTTGCGGAAAGATGTTTTTTGTGGTTTACAGTGTAGTTACTAATATGATAAAGAATGTTATTAACCATATTTAGTTGCCAATGGCTTTAGCCTATTATATGGCAACCACGAAAATCCATGTTGCCCAATGTTTACAATTCAGTTTCACTTCAAAACAGGATTGTAATTCATTTTGTTTTCAGGTCAGGCTTCCATGTCACTCATTCCATGTTGACCTTTTTCTTTTACATTCAGAGCAGCTAGAAGTATCAAAAGTTCAGCTGCTATTACTATCCTTGCCTGTAGCTTGTGCACATCTACAGCTCTGCTATTCCTTTCCTTGTCTATACTGTAGGTGGCTAAACTGAAACTGCAGGTCCAGAATAGGGCTGTGACAGAAGTTAGACCACATGAGGACTACCATGGGATTTTCACAAATTATTTCAGATTCAAACCACATAAACATGAGCTACATAACTACTGCATGTTGTAGATTGATGTGATTCTGTTCATGTGTGGTGCCTCCACAGCTACCGGGTGACATCAGATTTGCTGTTTACCACCCCTTTTCCCATCTTTTAGGAGTGAGTGAAAAAAATACAATGCAATTCTGAATCAATTCTCAAATGGCAAAAAACAATTTTTGTAGTAATATTTGTTAATAATGTTACATTGACGAAGAAAAAAGGTGGAAGTCAACCACAAGGGCGGCGCAGCACCTGGACAGTGTGCACATGCTTGAGTTATCTTGTAGTTAATCTTCAAAAAAGGTAAGCGTCGGGATTAACTACTTCATAATAAGCTTTGCAAGAAGAAGGTGAAGTATATATGGTGTTGAATCCAAATTAAAAAACATTAACAAAGACAAAAACAATCACCAATTTACTAACAGGACATACAGTAGATAAGAATGACTGTATTTTATCAACAACCCCAACTGGACTACAAGACACAGCCTGAATTCAATCAAATAATTACTAACTGAATATTCATTAATAAATATTGGAACTATAGTTTGAATTTTGAATAAAGAACGAGAGATCTGACGGTGCTGGTGCCACAGCTCTCCAGGATAATAGAAGAAAAAGGCTGGGCTTGGTTTCTGCCGCTTCACATCAAAAGTTTCTATGTCCTTCTTCACAGAGTGACCACAAGCTCACTTGGAATACAGCTGAGACTGTAGTTTCAGGGTCTCATTTAATTTGTACCACACTTTTCATTCATAGTGAAACTCAAAGTGCAGTATTAATAACAGAACACACAACATAAAGCTAGTTAGTTACAAAAATATATCAATATTGGCATGAGGTTTAAAAAAAAAAAAACCTAATGTCCAATAATCATGCTATTACAACATTACAACAATATTTAGGAAAGACAAGCATCTTTGTTGTAGCCATGCTTGTGCAGCCCTGATCTCCAACTGTCATCTTTCCCCTAATGATAAATGATCCAGCCTTTATTAAGCTGCCAATCAGACCAGCGATCTGGCACATTCCTGAACTTCCACAAAAGTGCAGGATCAATCAGCAGGACCGTGGCCATTACCCTGTCCATGACCTTTGCCCCTCAGGCTCTGTCATAAATCACATGCTATGAACAAACCTAATCAACCTTGAGGTCGGCTGTATGACAGGGAGAAGAGATGTCTCTCTCCAGGCAAGAAAGACTCGTTCCAGTTGGAATGGAGTGATGATGCAGTGAGTGCAAATTAATCCAGTGGTGTGACTTTCTGCTTCTTAATTCATGAGTACTATTCCTCTGTATCCAGGTATTATCTGCAGGGATTACAGAGCAAATAAAGTAGAGATCAGGGCAAACATAGGCATCCTCCCCTCCCACTATTTGTACAAACCTTGAGTCAACCTTGGGGTCCCTGGGGATTTCATTTGCTTACGCACCTGTCACGCTGTTTATGACCTGCAGGGACCTGGTTTGCGTGTTCAGAATGGATGGTGTGCAATTAAAGCTGAGACAATCTGACATTTCTTCAGACAAGAAAAAAAAAAAAAACACCACCCCCCCTGGCAAGATTCATCTGTTTTAATGTTTGTTTAATCACTGGGCCTGTAGCGACGGAAAAATATTTGTCTTACTTGAGTTGGATCATATTCACAATGCAGCCAGTCAGCCTAAATGTTTGAACCACATTAATGAGGTGTTTTGAATGTAATGTTATGCCTGCTTCCCCTTTTCCACATAAAAGATGATACACGCCCATGAAATCACCAGCACAGGATGAGGAAGGGATAACAACTCAATGGTCGTACAACGCAGGGAGTGGTTGCTCCACTGCGACTGAGCTGAGAGCATTAAGTTACTTTGTTCAGAACCATAAAGGAAATAATCAAACTGTCCTGCTCTCACTTCTAACAAGGAAACTCTAATTATATAACAGGCTGCAAATGACCCAAATAAAAACTCACAATTGGTTCGGTGCGCATCTTTCCTCAGTTCAGTATGCTCCATGACTCAAACAATTAATGTGAAAATAGTTTACTTACTAGTGCAGCAGCACTTCCTGACCTAAACAGCTTATCTGTGGTGTGACACAGTGCACGGCATTCGTAGGAATATGGAAGTTTTACAGTTGAGAAACTGTAGTGCCAAAAGGTAAAGCTGTGAAAACATTATAAATATAGCGTACACTTAAACTCGTTGATTTTTTTTTTTTTTTAGGTGGCTAAAATACGTTTTGCTGCTTGCCTCATCCACAGCAGTACAGTGCCCTACTTCTGTGCCGGTACTCCTGCCTGCGTCTCCAAACTGGGAGCATGCCAACCCAAATCTACTGTACACTGACTATGGATAACTACCTCATACAACCCCACTTCAAAAAATCCAAACTATCCCATTAAAATATGCTCCATTATCTCGATACCACTCCACCTTTGAGTGAAGCTGTTCAGAACAACGATAAAAACATTTGATTTTTGACGTGGTCAGATAGCACGTGGTAAGAACCGGTTCTGAGAGAGAAAAATGTAGTTAAAAAGTATTGCAGTAAAAGTAGTGGTTTGGTCCCTCTGACTGATATATTATTATATGTGACATCATTAGATTATTAATAGTGAAGCATCAGTGTTAGAGCAGCATGTTACTGTTGTGGCTGCTGGAGGTGGAGCTAGTTTCTACTACTTTATATACAGTTCGACCATAAATGAGAATAAAACATCTGTCAGCAAGTGTCCTGACTCACTGCAGAAATAGAAATCTTGTTTTCCATTTCCACTGCATCACGACTTGACTGTTTCAGTAATAGTTTCCAGCAATGAGCCATTGTTGGATTTTTTACATTTTTTAAAATAAAAGACCAAATGTGATTTTCCACCTTCCTCTTTTTTTGCTGTGCTGAAATCGTACCAAACCATGACCCGAAAACCAAGGTACATAGCAAACCATGAATTTTGTGTACCATTACACTCTTACTGTCTTATGCTGTACTGTGACTTTGCATTACATCCAGTTCCATTTGAAAAGAAAGCTGCAACAGTGGCTTTTTGAGCTCAGTTGAAAGGTTGGCATTCACAAAAACCATTAGCTGCACTGTTTCAAGTTCTGCCTCTGACAAGAGCCTCTCAGTTCTGCCTCGGTGATAATGCACAACCAGCTCATGGGCAACTGTCTCAGGGGAGCAGCAGAAACAGGCTGCTGATGATGACTTTGCTTCTTCAAACTCGTAAAAAAAAAAACATTAAGACTTTACCAAGTATAGGCCGAGTGAGGTTTAGACAGCGCTATTATGGCAAAGACTAATAGGAACTGTAATTGGTGTACTTTGTTATTTTAACAATGGATTATAACTTTTTTGAGCAGTACTTGATACCCACTTATCTTATAACATGAACAAATTATCACAATATCACAGAAAGATCAATAAGGGCTTCAATTGACAATTATTTTCGTCAACAATTAAATCAATCGATTACTTGGTCATAAAAAGTATGTCACCATTTCTCAGAGCCCAAGGGGACTTCTTTAAATTACTTGTTCAATTTCAACTCTAAAACCTGTGTTCAAAAATGCATTGTATAATGTAGACCAGTGGACAAGACGTTAGCACAAAGTGGGCAGGACTTCAACTATATACTGCTTTCCATTAAGGACAATCAGCTTACTGTGAACCATGTGAATGCTTTAAACAACCTATTACCTTCATTTAGTTATTCAGTGTTTCTCACAGGAATTCTTTGTGGTGGTTGACCCTGCAACAGCATCGAGCATCAAGTCGCCTCCAAAACAGCAACGAGTTTAAAAGTAGCTGATGATTTTTCACATTCAGGCAGACTTCCACGTGAATTATAAATTAATTTCAATACTACAGTTTCTTGTTACTGCCAACACACCGATACCAATATATCTGCTAGCTAGCTAGTCTAGCTCTACTTTAAATCATCAAGCAGGACTCTAAAGTCACAGTAACAACATTAATACATCTCCTAATGAGGCCTGTCTTTGCCCCAGATTACACAACAGTGGGTGGGATCACTTTTACGTTAAGACATAATATACTCTAACTTCCACTTTTACAATGACAGAGATGTTGTTGTTAAAGAAAGGGACTCTCTCGTCATGGGGAATTCATCTGAATATGAAGGCCCTGTAGCCTGCGTTATTTCTTTTTGACCTTGCAACGTGGAGGATGAGGAGAATGTCACCCTTCTGTTTGAGCAGAACCATCCTGCTTCCTCTATAATGAACTTAGTGAAATGTCACTCTCCCACTCAAAAAACTACCTATATACTGCGTGACATTATATATGTAGTTCATACAGGAAGTATTCACACTTCAAACCACAGCAATCCTGCCTGTATGCAAACACCCTCAGTAAAGCTTGGTGCATTTAGCTCAATCAATCTCAATATCTCCTTGCAATGCACTGCTCAGGTAGATCAACGTCACCTTTGTGGTGCAGCCGACAACTCTGCAGATGTCTACTCACTACCACAATGCAGGGGTTATAAACAATGACTGACACAGCACTAATCAGTAAAGTGACTGGCTGAGAAGTATAGGGGGGTAAATCTGCCAGTGACTAGACACAGAGTGTGTGTGTGTGTGTGTGTGTGTGTGTGTGTTTGCAAGAAGGAGGGTTATGTGTACTACGTGGGCAGCCTTTATCCAACGAGTATGAACACAATTTGTGAGGCAGCGAGACACAATCTGGGCTGCCAGAGCCGTCAGTGTAGGAGCGTTGCTCTGGAGACTGTTCTTATTTCTGTTTGAATTCGGATTCCGAGAACCATAGCAGTGTTTTGCATGTTGTTAACAACAAACCTCATGAAGTTTACTGCTGATTATTTTTAGATCCTGCTGAATTGTGTTTTCCAGACATCCCGACAGGCAGTGATTTCTGTTCGATACACTGCTACAAAAATCAACTTGCTGGGACTTGAAACCTGCTTGAGATGGATAATCCATCACACTGAACATCATGACTGATTGCGCTGTTGTCAAAGTCTGTTATTGTTGTGTGGTAATTCAGCAGTAAATGCAGACTGCTCTACATTACCACACAACACAAAACTTATAGCAAACATAAAAACAGACGTGATACCGTGTTCACCAGGGCTGTAGTCTCCTGGTTGACTGGTTGATTAGTTGGTCGATATGCTCTCATCCAACCAAATTCTAATTGGTTGAATAATTACAGTGTTACTTTTATAAGGAGAAAAGTGCTACGTCAATAGCTTTCCAGGATTAATCCATTATTTCCTGCGGCAGGAGGGACAGACTAACAAATTGTTGTTTTCAGAACTTTGAACTCGCCCAACCTAATGGAGACTGCTGGGTCTAACTGTACTCAACATTTACTGAGCATTTACTGAATCAGTGTTTCTCCATAATGATAACAACAAAAACTCCAACTCCAAATATCCATTCATTTGGAAATCAATAGCTTTTGCGAGTCTCTGTGCAGTGCTGTTCCGGTACGTGAGTCAACCTCTGTGTCGTTGCCTGGGAAACTATTGGTAGTGTAACTTCGTTAAGGAATAGGGTATTGCGTAGTATGTTTGCATAGTGAGTGGGAAAGAGTGAGCAGCAGGAAAGTGACGGTGGATGCGAGCAGAACAGAGGAAAAGGTCAGCAGTAAGTCAGTCAGTCTGAAAGTAAATGTACAGTACAGACTACAGTGTAACAGTTAATAAATGCTAAAAAGTCACGTCTGTTGTTTCCCCAAGTGAAAAGTGAAGGGGTTAGCTCCAAAGTTAGCAACAATGAGTTAGCCTTACCTGAAGACACAAAACAGAGAAATAAAGAACAGAGAAATGTGTGACTGCTGAGTTCACTTTGCACTCTGTCCCGTTACATCCAGCCAACCTCAAGCATATTTCAAGTGTCAAGTGTTTATTTTCATTCCACAGTAAAATGAAAGGAAACCCAGAGTTTGCATGAAAGGCAGGAAAAGCATTTTCAAATCGATATAATGCTACAGTATATTTTGGTAAGGGGTCAGCAGCATGATTTGTAGTAAGTGAGTTCAATGTGATATGCTCCTTGAAGAGTTTTTACTCTATTACAATAATTGTCTTGTAATGTAAATTTAAAAAAATGACATTCCATGCTTGATGATGCAAACTTTTGGTAATTTTGGTAATTTTTACAGCCACAACATGTCACAACCCCCCAGCTGCACTGCTCTTTAGTAATCATTTGGAAGAGAATGATATTAACCTGTAAAATATACAAGGTGAATGTCAGCTGTTTGTGTTGTATTTGAGTAGCGCTGCAGCTAACAATTATTTCTACTATGATATGTGTTTAAGCATCACATCTATCACATACTCTATCAAACTGACAAACTGATTAATAGTTTCAGCACCATATCTAAATGTTAGAGGCCAAACCCACACTCAGACATCTTGTCATTTGAGGTTTCTGCAGCATATTTCACTGTATTTCAGAGTTTCATCAGTGCTTCCTCTTTACAGGAAATATGCATGCTGAAGGTGAAACTACTAAGCTGTTAATTTATTAGCATACAGTATCAACAGGAAATTAATAATTACAGCACTGATGATCTATCAACCTTATAAACCATTCTCTGGTTATAAGCTCACAAAAAGCTCCTTGCATTTTTGTTCATAATTGATTGAATACATTTGGTTCTTTGGTTTTAAATCAGATCTGCAGTTACACTACATCTACACTACAAGACACACAATAATAGCTCCATTCATTTCCACTGAAACACATAAAGTCACCAGGGAAACCTGACCAATGTGTGGGCGGTCACCTAACTTTAGAGCTCAACTGTTTCGGGACACTTCTCATGAACATCCGTGTGTTTTTGTTTTCTTATCAATGTGAATTAAATGCTATTTTCTTAGTGCTTGTTAGCTTTAACTCACATAAATGAATAAACATTGTGAAATGCAATAAAAGAAGCAAAACAAAAAAAAATCACAATGTGTCGACTGTGTGACTACAGACAGCTACAGAGACACAATTGGAGGCTCTGTTCTTACCCACAATCAGTCAACAAACAGTGACCAATCAATCAAGTGTTTCACAGTGAGAGCAAGCAGCACAGGAGACCTGCTGACATCTCCAGCCATCAGCATTACCATTCTGGGAGGTTTGAAGAAATGTGGGCTCACATGTCAGTAAGTCCTTGAGCTGCACTCTTTGGGGGAACTTCATAAATATGGGCCCTGCTCTGCAGTTGAAACCGTGGCTGGGCTCAGTGGTCACACAGCTGCTTGACTGAATGTAATAATTGTGATGCAGCAGTGGGTGTTCTTTTCAGACAAGGAAATGAGAGTATACATAAGTGAGCTGCAGTCCAACTGATCCAGCTCTGCAGCTGTGGAAGCTGACCCACTGCAGCCAGAACTGAGAAATACTCTGAATTCAACTGGACTTGAGTCTCCCTCCCCAGACCACCTGCAAACAGCAGATGTGCTCCTGGCTGCCAGGACACTGGCAGTCTATGCCTCTCGCTGGCCACTGGAAACTGTTTTCTCAGCTTTTGAAGTATGCTAGAATTTTTTTTATAAACATTCACCATTGTAAGCCTGCAGGCTACAAAAGTATCCTTTAGTTTTAAGTCCACTACATAATTCCTGGCACATGAGCTCTACTATAAGCAATGCAGGAGAACATGAAGCTATCAATGGTGATAATCACTTCACTTAGAAGCCTGGGAGATAGTAGCCTATTGGTTTACTGTAACACCGCAGTCTAAAAACAATGGATGTGTAAAATACAGATAAGGTTCAGTTTTTGCACAGGCATCACTCGAGCCTTAACTCCACCAAGACAACAGAATCACTCCTTAACAGGATAAGGTTTGGGCTCTGACAGGACCTAGCCAAGAAAATTACTCAATGTTTTCTTTATGTGTGGAACTAACATGTCACCAATACACCCTCATATTCTGCTGGCTATTTCACACAAGCTTGACCAATGTGATTATGTGAGGCAGGGTCATTTTTTCCAAACCCCTGTTGCACTCACAGGCCAAATACTTACATATGTAAACCCAACACATTATCTACTAACATTAGACGTAACCTCAAACCAAACTCTATTAGAAAAACGACAATTAAATGATGCCTCGTTCATCAGCAAAGAGGCACAATTCAAACTAAGTCGTCTTACGGTTTCGTTACGGTCATAGTTTCCTAGTTAATTCGGCATACTTATCTCCACCACTAAGGCTACATACGTTCGTCAAATCTGAACTTCGGATTTCGTTCAAAGTGCCTCTTACCGCGCCCAGTGCTGTCTATTTTCAGGCAAAAGGACAGCAAGAATAGCACTGACAACACGTCTAAAGTTAAATTTACTTGAAATACGTAGGTACTGTCTGGTGGCCCAGTCTTATGTCGAATGGAAGAGTTGCCTCTTAAGATTGGTAAAATGTCTTCGGTGATTTTCAAGGTGTGTAACGTTAACATAACTACGTCTATCGCTTATAAAGGCATATTTGTGATACAGTTCAGCGCGACGCTCCCCTGAAAGCGGTACGTAACGGAGCTATCTGTCAACACACATCGCCGGCTAAATGTATTTATTTGACACAGGCTTAATTTGTATGTGATTGTATCAGTCAGGGTCATTTTTCCAGCCTTCACAGCTAACATGCCAAACACTAGCAATTATGTAACCCACATATAAGAGGAAGAGTAGCTATGTCAAGGCAAAGAAAACGACGTATTACGGTTATTCAAACCCCCGTGCCAAAATGTGCGTTTAGTTGTCGCAGCTCCTGGGCTAAAGGGAAGGAGAGGAGAGGGACATTACAACAACATCCCAGCGCCAAAAAACCTACCTAATGCTGCGGAGACGGCGCAGGAGACTCTGGTTTGACGGTCAGAAAAGCTCCACGGAATACAGCGCCGGTGTGCGGGCAGTCTTGCCGGCCTCTGGAGTCACTTTCCGGGCATTTTCTGCGTACATAGACCGTGTTAGTCGCACGGTGTTCTGGCTTGTTGCGCTGGCTGGTAGACTGGAGGTGATATCAGCCAGACTGCTACAACTGGACTGCTGTTGAAAGACGAGCTGTGATTAGTCTATAATTCAGAAAGGGTTGTGTGTCAGAGCTGCTGATTGGTCCATACGGTGTTGGGCGGAACTACAGTAGATTTAAAAGCACAGTACATAGTACATTGCTAGTGTCTTACTTTGCTATAGACTTTTATGGAGTCCAATAAGAACATCAATTAAACAATCAGCTGTATAGATATTGATTTAAAAGCAATTAAAATAACATGACCTAAATAAATAATAATCCCAATACAGTATTGTGCGGCTGTTCACTCAGATTCCCTGCATCTAAAATCACTAGATACTAAAAATCCTGTTTATTTCCCATATATGAATTTATTCAGAATGGCCTCCAAATCATTTTAATCTTTGATTTATGCGCTGGCTCTCCAAACTATAAGATTTATTTTGGACATCAGGAGCCTCCTCTTGTCATACATAATAACATTTACTTACTGCACCGCATTATTTGATGAAAATGAGAATGATTTGAGCTTTGTATGTCTGAGGTTAGCCTCAGGCATTGTTCCCCATCTAAATACCAAAGCAACAAAAGTCACAAGCTTGCTGGGCTTTAGTGGCTCCAATTTAATGAAGCTTTGCATTTGTCAGTGCTGTAAACTGGTGTCATTATGCAGAAAACAGGGTATTACTTCAATTAAAAGAAATATCTTTAAAATGACAATAATGTTTGAAGATGGGGAATAGTACTTGAGAAAGTTTTTGTGGGGCCATGGAACTATTGCAGTACTATATGAACAAATAAAACACAAATGTTCGATCAGAGCCAAATTATCCTGCTGGAGGGCCCCTAGAACCCGCCCCAGATTTGCTTTGTGGTCATTTGATTAAACACATTAATTTAGGAGAATGCACAATATAGACACAAAACTGACAGTCTTAAAGCCTTAAAACTAGTCTTAAAATAAGTTTGAAATAAAAGCTTAATTAAAGTTCCACTTACTTAAATGGAGCTTTCAATCAAATCTCACAATCTTAATCAGTGGATTGAGTTTGCTCCATTGTCATGGAGATGAAAACTGAACAAAGACAATTAGAAGTAGACACTGAGTTGTTATTTTATTTATTTATTTGTCAAACTACTATATATATATATAAGGTCATTAGTAAATGAACTGTGTTGCCAAGTCATATACATGAAAATGGCAGCTGTGATTGTAACACAAACCGGTTATATAAGAAGAAAACTTTGAACAGTGAATCTTTACACATGTTGTGCATCATATTTTCTTATATTCATAAGATGTACATCCAGTCTGATTGTACAAATGCAGTCATGTCAGGAGCTCTTTTTGTGATAATTTTATGTATTACACATTACATTTAAGTGTCTCACTAAAGACACTTAAATGTAGATTGACAGATTAATTGTTTTCTGTCTATCTCTCCTTGTGGCAGCAGGTAACAAACTGAGTAGTCTTATGGTGTTTCTGTCTCCCCTCCAACAGAAGAGGATATTTTTCATCATCAGGGATCATCATCTCTCTGTATCTCTCTAGAATGAATCTTATCTTGCAACACAAAGCAGAGCAGCAGCAGCCATTCATTTGGCCTGTTTTAAACTATTGTATCAGCATAGCTCTGCCACTTCCAATGTGGATAATTACACATCAGAAAATAAAACGAGTCAGCGGAGACAAAATCAGTCAGACATCTCAGAAATAGGTGTTTCCATGTTTTGGAATCTGTTTGGATTAAAAGCTACACTGAGATGTATATGGTAAGAGTGATTTCATTCTTTACACAAACACCACATTTCTGTGGCAAATCAAAACACCTCTCCATGTAGGACTTGTGTTTGTTCATGATGTCTTTTATTGGTAGGTGAAGCAGCTGCTGTGTCCCGTAGAGGAGACAGAAGTGCCTCAGCAAGCAAACACAGTTATCTTTGCCTGAAGGTCAGAGAGAAAGACGGAGGCATTGGGACTAAAAGCACATCAGGCCCCAGAGGATAATAGGGAGGGCAGATCAAGCCTCTCACCAAGAAAGCGATTGCTTCTCTGTTTCGGAAATATTTCTCATGGCAGTGGAAGCTTTGAAGGCAGCGACAGAGAAAAGATGGCCAGTGATCAATGATGCCATTATTGTTGGATGCTCTGGTTTCAGTCACAGTGAACGGTCAGCAGAGACCAGCACTCAGCATCTCCAGCAGAGTTCAAAAGTGCACGTTAACTGATACGAGCAGACAGAGAAAATTGAGACCAAACATTAATGGTTTGAACAATACAGGTTTTTGAAGGCAGATAATGATACTTGCGCTTCGACATAAAGTTGCAGAAATTCACAATAGCATTTTGATCATCATGGGACACTATGATGACACTATAATTTCCGTCCTCACTGGTAGGCAGATTCTTGGATTTACAATCTATTTTTATTTAAAATATACAGTAGTTTAAAACATTATTGACAGCAGCTGTGGTCAAGCAGGAACCTCCATCATATCGAATGACTGGATATTTGATATTTGTTTAAATGTTTAAACATATATTGATCTATCCTAACCAAATATATGGACAGTGCATGGATAGTTAACACCTTTAGGCTGCTAAAATAAGACACTCAGTGTCATACGCTGTTGATTGCAACATCAAGTTGTTTGATCTGATGATATGATTTGGCCAACATATTTCCCATGAGACTCATTTACCACAGAGCAATAACAATGCACGGTGCGGAAATGAGTGCTGACCGCAGTCCTTTGCAACATAGGCAGCACAGCAAGTCATTACACTACTGCAGAATTCTTCATCTGAATCTGAGATTCCCCACATAAGTCATCATCCCTTGAGGGGGGTACAAAGGAAGATGAGGGCAATAATAGTTCATGCTACAATGAACTCCCTGGTGACATTTACTCAAGGGCCCGGTGGAGTGTGAGAACGGATGGGAGTCAGGAGAAAATGGGAGGAAATGTATGGTGCCCAACAATGCTCATCTCCTTTGGGAGGAGGTGCAGAGGTCAAGGTGTTGAGGTCAGAAATCCCTTATAGAACACAACTATAGTGCATATTGACTGTGCTAGCCGTAGGTTGCAGTTTGGCCTATACTACTGCAAATCTATGTACAATGTGCAGTGCAGAACAATGGAAAGCTAGGTATTGGTAAAAAAAATCTAAACTTACAAACATAACTTCATATTTTTTGCAGAATGTCTGGATGTTATGTGGCTTAGAAAAAAAAGTTAGCTGACAAACAAGTCAGCTAATAAAAAAAAGCCTAATGGAAAAAAAGTTAGAAATTAGAGTGAAAAAACAGCCACCACCACCACCACCACCAAAAAGACAAAACAAACAAACAAACAAAAAAAAACCTCTTGTCTTTGTGGACCTTTCAGATGTTTTGGGAAGTACATTCATTTGCTGTTTTATCTGTGGGAAAGCTTCTTGCTGCTCTTGAATCTCATTACTTTTTACATGCCTGATCATGTGATGTTCACAGACTTATCAACACGCTACATGTAACAACAAGTAACCCAGTACTTATAAGGGCAGGGAGGGGGGACTAAGACCTTTGTCTATTGTGAATATGCCATAAATATCTCAGACGCTGTACTTGATGTACAGAGATGAAATTGATATAGATCTTATCATCTTACTGAGGGTAAGATAGCAAACAAGTACTTCTGCTGCCAGTATCACAACAAACAGCATGAATTTAAAAAACTCTCTCATGTATTTATTTTGTTGGCTGACTGATCATGAACAGCTTCAGGATATATACAAGCTTCTCATTTTACACTCTTCAAGAAGAACACAGAGAAATATTTAGCTCTGAAACATACGTCAGTCTAATTTTCTGACAAGTGGTTTGGGCAGCACAGACTTGATAATGTTGCACGATGAGTTGTTGCAAGATTTCTTAACCTCAGAGGAGGATCAGTCTATGTTTTCTCAAAAGAATGTAGCCTTGATTGGCAGGGTAATTTACTGGACTCGCCCTGAATGTATCTGTGTTTGGTTTTTTGTGTGTGTTTGCTGTTTTGCGGTCCAGATTTCTCTTGGCAGACATAGCCCAACAAAGAGCATGCAACACTGCACTTGTAAGACAAATGTGTCTTTTTTCATTGTGTCAGTGTGATTAAATAATGTTTGCTGCAGCTGTTGTACACTAGTATATTGCTACACTCTTTACCCTGCTCATCAAAGATAAAAGCCTGAAAAACCATCAGATGTCTCTTCAGTTTATGGTTTATTTTTAAATCTCTTGTGCAACAGTTGTGACAATACAACAGCGCAGTGACAATGTGATTGATATCAGTAACTCAGTAATACAAGTGCAGCTCCTCATTAATAAAACCATATACTGTCTGTACTGTCTTCTGAGTGTAAAAAATACAGTAATAAAAATGGAGAAAAGTGTCCTAGTTTGCCACTTAAGCACTGTAGTTATTGAGTTTTAGCTCATGATAAGTAATGCTTAATTCAGCATTGCGCTGTGCCAGAGAAGAATATCAGCATAGTAAAAGTTTTTCATTCTTTCATTCCATCTGGAACAGATCAGTATCTAATGACTCATTCTTTTATTTATTTCCTTCAGATGGCAAGCAAATAGCTGTTATTATAAACTATTATTTTCATTATGTCATCCACTTCTCCTCCCTCTACAAACTACAATATATGCAAAACAATTATCAATATTTTCAAATATCATGTTTGTGAAGTTGTTTCAGCTCATTGTTGTTGCAGACAAGTCACTGACTGACCAAGTATCAGGAGTGTTACTGAAGTGATGAATTTAATTGGCAGGGGTGAGCTGACAAACTTGATCAACATTTCTCAAAAGCACAGTTTATGGAGCCTCTCCAACCACAGTAAATGTCTCAACACACTACTCCACACAGAAGGATATAATAACCACATACTCATTAACGAGACTAAGAGTCTACAGCCATGCTAGCAGCTCAGTGAGGCTTTGAGCTAAATGTTACGTAGGCTAACATGCTCTCAGTGACAATGCTATCATGCTGATGTTTGGCAGGTATATGCTCACCATCTTAGTTTAGCAGGTTGACATTTTAACATTTCCTAATTAGCACATAGCATAAAATATAGCAAAGTGTGATGATAATTTATTCAAAGTATTGGACAAATTCAAAATTTGACCTGATTATGGCGCCAGCATGTCTAAAACTATTACGGATTTCAGTGTTAAAACAAGTGTTAAAATCCAACATCTCTATAAGTTTCTATAATCATACTGAATTGTAATATTTTAAATGACATAAATGTTGTCACTTGTCTTTTTTGTCACATTCTTCCTTGAAAACCTACAACCTGCATTGCATACATGAGGACACTGATGTTTTTAAACTGATGGTAGTAAGATGGAACAGTGTACAGACTTACTGCTTTACACATTTATAAATATGAACAATTATTTTTTGTTGTCATTTTGTGCCTCAAAGGACAGAAATCAAAACTCATGTCACCACCTTCACTGTACAACTTTGAGGCAGCAACGATAATAGATAAGACAGATGAAAGAGATGTGTGGAGTCTGGTGGTGGTGAGTGATGGTTTTGTGTTGCTTTGGTCACTCGGAGTCCCTAAAATCATCTCTTTCATCAAGTAAAAAGATCTTCTCACTTTCATCTGCAACCCATGTCTATGAATATTATGTGAGTTGATGAAATTCAATTGAGCAAACTGAGTGCAAAAATGTGAAATGCTTTGTGCTTTTACTTGCGAATAGGACCAATTTCTACAGCTTTAGAACATCAGCAACATAGAAATCATATTCCTGATGACAATGGTTTTGTCATAATGTCCAGGTACCTGTGAGGTAAGCATCAGGGTCTCCTCTCTTGTGATCATCCCAAGGACTTCTCATGTTTTGTTTTTTTTCCTGTTAAAAGGTTAAAAAGTTTTTCTTCACCCACTTGATGGAGATGTTCTTATCACCAGCACTTGATGTGACTTGACTCAATTAGTTCTTCATGTCTTTTATGTATACAGGAATCATTTACTATAACTAAGGGAACAAAGAGAACTTTCACTGCTTAATATGTACTGATTCCTAAAACAAACCCTTCAGAAAAAAACAAGAAATATGTTGTAACAGTGGGAGAGGCTCCCACATGAACAGAGAATTTGATCCTATGATTCCACCAATATCAGTGGTGTCATCTGTCTCCATGTGCCTTCCTGACAGACTGTAGCTCCACTTACAACCTGCACAGACACAAATCAAACAGAGTTGCCACATAAGTTTAGAACTCAGTTGAAGTTTTACTTCTGCTCAGCGTCATTTAAAACAAACAAGATAATCCTGCATCATAGCATAAATTCTTCTTAAATTAATTGTGATACCACCACAAGTAAATCCAGGTTGGAGAGAATTGTATCCCCTGTCTTACCAAAACTGTCATGAGCACAAAAAAACAGTCGTCAGCAGCTTCCACGGCTGCAGTGAGCAGCAGTGATGTGCTGAAGCAGCACCCGGTGCAGACAGGGATCTAAATTTCCTCCTACAGTACAAATCTTGCTATGTTCCAGTTTAGCCCTCCGGCTAACTTGAATGTGTATAAAACAATTAAATAATGCAGCTTTTATAGACTTTCGGCTTTCTTATTAAGTTAATAGTGACACCACCACAAGTAAATCCAGGTTGGAGAGAATTGTATCCCTTGTCTTACCAAAACTGTCATCACAAAACCGTCAGCAGTTGTCCTAGACTCAGTGGCACATGAAGCCAAAAAAGCTACTTCCCATCAATCTCAATCATGCGGCTTTTCTAGATTTTCGCGATGAAATTCTGATAGTGAAACGAATCATTTCGCGGGGGTTGTGATGCTCAAAAAAATGTATCTGCTGATTCATGTAAGTCTATGGGAAAAAGTCTTTTCGGGCCAGTGTGCATCACATGACATTTTCATTACACGGTTTGGCCACTATGTCAAATTTTCTTCAAAGCCTGGTGCTGTTCCTGTATCCAGTTTTCTTTATTCATCCATGCCTTTGAGGGGACGGAAAGCCAGAGAGTCTAGAATGGAGTAAGCTATCATAACTTATTAGCTGTGTTGCCCCATCGAGTTTTATTTAACCTCCTCTGTCGAAGTAAAAACTGTTCTCCAAAAAAGCAATGTTTTCGGTATGAGACAGGATTTGATGGTACAAATTTATCTTTTAAATAAACTGTGTGAACCTATTGTCCTGTTAACAACCAAGCTAAACTAACAAGCTAATGAATTTGCTAACTCACCTTTTAACAAGCTTGTTAGCTTGGAGAGCTTTATTTTCACTCTTTAGTAACTTTTTATTGAATAATGCGGTGAGCACTTGTATACAAAATATCAGGGGGAAGGAAACAGAACAGTAGTGAGAAAATAAAGAAGCTCCAGGAACTATTGCTGGTTTCCAGGTTTGGCTGGACAGCGAGTTAGCCTGCCAGCCACAGCAGTTCACCAACTAGCCCCGTGAGTAATCACTCCATTACCAAGCTTAAGGCCCTGCCTATTTCACATGGATAAGCAAAGCTCACTTGGTGGTGTGACTGCCACTTTAGGAGAGTGTTGAAAGTGTTGATTTGACTGAGCAGTCTGCTGCTAATATTTTAGTCAGAATACATAGTTTGTGTTTTTACACTTCTTCCTAAATCCAACCAGTTTAATACCAGAGATAAGGACTACAAATGTCAGTTTTATTTTGTTAAGCATGCACAAAAATGCATTTGCTGCAATATCCAAGCATTCAAAGTGACTAAAATGGATCAGAAAACTGGATAAAGTACAGTTTCTTGTAGTATATTTGTAGCAGAATGAATAAACATTCTTCCCTTTAGGCAGCCTCTCATGAAGTAATCTTTGATGTGTCAAATCTCTGTCTTTCCCTATTTCCTGTGATTCCAAACAGATGCCATATTCCCGTAGTGGTATAATCTTTCTCTCCTCATTGTGAAAGTTCCTGAGTTACTGAAATATTTTGCTGCCAGTGTCATGTTCTCACCCGTTTTCTTCTGCACACAAAAGGCCAATGACCTAATATTTGATTCATTTGACACAAATCAAATGAGGACAATGTAAACAATGAAGAAAGGCCATGTCTGAGCTATTTGACCAAAGTAACATGTCTAAAGTTGTGCTACTTTCCTTCAGAGCCCCTGAGGCTTTTCTGTCCCAAACAACCAGCTCCCTCCGGCTGCTTCCCAATTAGCAGCAGTGCATCTGTGCTGATTAGTCGACAGCTTTTCAACCCCTGCCAGCAAAGGAAGCCAGCAAATGAGGAAAGGAGCTCTTGGCCTAGATACCCAACTATTCAAAGTCTAACAAGGTGAAGTGGCATGCATAAAATACAAAGGCGAAAGCAATCTATGTCGCCAAGCTGTTTGCCTTCCAAGGGAGGATGGAGGAAGACAAAGAGATTAAGTCTCCACTACTTCCACCCTCATTCAGTTGGGAGACAAAAAACTGAATTTAGACCCAGGTGGGATTCGCCGTTGGCCATTACAAGCTGGTATAGTTTTCAGTATGAAAGAGTAGCAATAGTTCAAATGTTGTTGATGTAGAAGCACGGTCACATTGCTAAAGTTTTGCTTAAGTAGTCATAAAACTAACAAACAACACTTATTTGCTAGAGTGAGATGAGATGATCACTGCCACTCTCCTGTATGTGCTAAATACAGAAATGAAGTCAAGACATGGTTAGCTTAGCATAAAGACAAAAACAGGGGAAATAGCTAGCCTGTTCTGTCCACAGTTAAAATTATGCCTGACAACACCTCTAAAATCTAATTAACATAATGTATCTTGTTTGTTTAACCTCTTGCATGAACACCTATGCTTTTCTTAAAGATGCAATATCTAAGATTTGGTCACCTGCTCCAAACAAGTAGGGGGCAGCATATCACCAGAAAACACAGTTCCCCTCTCCCCCCACACCATCACCACCCCCACTTTTATAGAATTATCACTCACTGAATAAGGCGTAAAACTGACAGTTTACAGTGAATCTGTGGTATGGCGTCATCGAGATAACAAAATGCTACGGACACATTAGAGCCAGCGGTAAATTACCAAAGAGATTGCACAGATCAGTTCATCAGATCATGCAGCTGATATGACTAGCTGTCTCACCTGGCCAGCAGCTGCAGCAGCATCTCCGACAACATTGGAGCCAATTTCCAAATAGGCATTATTTAGATAAATTGACCACCTATTGGGAATCTAAATGGTTACATTCTCATGTGAAAAAATACTTAAACTTAATAAAGTGACATATTAACAGTCCTACAGTGAAAATTTCAACAACGCGTTCAGCCTGGCTCTGCCATTGCTGCCAGTTGCTCAGGGCAGTGCTACTCCTTCTTTCTGTCATGTTGGACTGAGGGCAGACTGGACGCTATAGTGACCCACTATTGCCCTTGAGGTACAAAGTGGTATTACAAGACAGGACAGGCCAGGGATAACTGGTTAGCATGCTAACTTCAGTAGATATCTCTGCAACACGCAACACAGTACATAGAACTCTTTGACATAATGTCAAAACTGTTATTTCTTCACATTCTGTTAATATTTTTTGTTAATTTTTGAATGTTTTAAGTGAAAATTCTGGCCAAATCTTACATGGTGCACCTTTAAGGTGAATTCAAAATGCCTGCTGTGAAAAATACTACAAAGAGTCACTGTTGGTTGGCACAAAATAGTTTTAGCACATTTCACAGTTTCTGTAAACCTTGAAATCTTATTTTTACATATCTCTGTCTGCATGAGTTCAAAAATACGAATTGAGTAAGTCAGATTAAGCATAAGTGAATGATTTTTTTTTTTTTTTTTTGACTTTGGACAGAGTCAGGCTAGCTGTTTCCCCCTGCTTCCAGTTTTTATGCTAAGCTAGGATAGACACATTCCTGACTCCAGACTAGAAGACTCCAAGGCCAAAATGACAGATTTTAAAGGAATAGTTAGACATTTTGGGAAGCATACTTATTCCTCTTTGGCTGAGAGTTAGATGAGAAGATTGATACAGCACTCTCATGTCTGTACACTCAATATAAAACTAAAACTAAGCTAATCACCAGCAGGTTATTAGCTTAGCGTTAACACCAGATGTGAGGCGACACAGCTAGCCTGGCTTTGTCCAAAGTTTAAAATAAATCCACTTACCAGTGCCTCTAAATTTGTCTGACCATGTTACAATATATCTTGTTTGTTAAATACATACACAAACAGAAATGTAAAATGACAAGTTGTGGTTTTACATCCAGTAACTATTTGCAATTGTTTCTTGACCAGGCCAAGTTCTTTTTAACGAAAAAACTTAGCGAAATATGACCAGATTACATTAGCTGTACAATACTTTACCAAATTACCTCTAAATTGGACAGTACTTTGCTGCTCCACAGTTACCTACTATATCTGGACGTTTCTGATACAATCGTACAGATTATCTTTAACATTTATGTAACTGATGTGATTTAAAATGTAATGCGGGAGGCAGATTAAAATAATTGATCTAAAAGAATACTTAAGCAGTGCTCAGTTTTAGCAACAGCAGTAACTGTACATAATAATTTCCTTATGATCCAGTACAAAGTTAACTGCCATTCACCCCACACACATGCTGGTCCTCTTTAATAATGATCACAGTAATAAACAAAATTAAATATAATATCCATTGAGTATAAGGTTGTAACCACTAATTGTCACATGTTCTTAAAAAGAAATGTTTCTCTCTATGGGACCAGTTCTTGTATACAAGCATCCACACACACACACATACGCATCCACACACACAGTGTGAATAAGGCTGTCTTGGCAGGTTAAGTGCAAGGCTTGTGAGTCTGGTCAGGTTTTATCCCACAGTAAGCTGATCGTCAGGGGTCTGTCTGTTGTTTGGGCAGATGGTGAAGAGGGGGGTAGGGAGGGGCCAGCAGGAGTGTGAGACCACAGTACAAGACATGTATGAGTGATTAATATTATCCCTTAGCCAGCAGTATCCCAGTTAGTAAATCCATATATCTCATATGTCACAACAAAGTAATGCAGTCGACACAGTTATCAGAAACATCAATGATGGGACCATGACACAGTTTTTCACACAAATAAATGTGTGTTGAATGACTTGTGGCAATGCTGGCCTTTTGAGATAACTTTCTGATTATAAAAGTGTGTTTCCTCTTTCACAAGTGATTCTTCTTTCAAGGTGAAAAATCTACAAATTGTGGATGATCATTTTAAAGGGTAAATTGATACTAAATGTAATAAGATATTAAAATACAGCTGCACTGGGTTGAAACTATTGAGCATGTTGAAGGTCTGACCACATCCCAATCTGTGATGTCACACTGACCAGCATGTGCAAGATGCTAGAAAGTTTCAACCCACAGTGAGCAGTGCAGCAGTATTGGTTCACTGTTGATTTAACCTATTTAACAGGAGAATTGTTGTAATAATTGTGTAAGGCCTCTTGTGTATCTGTCTTGGACCCCAACTATCCTTAAAAATAAAGTCTGGAGACTAAAATGGCGAAGCAGTGACATACTGTAAATTAAAATCATGGTCAGGTTATTTATTGTTTTAGTCTGAATGCTTTTTCATCGTAGGATTATAAGTGGTGCCATAATGAATTGCCTTCATACAAAGCAAAAACATGCCATATCACACAGGGCAGAGCAAACAAGTTCTCATCACCCAATCATAAAAACAGACCATATGACCGTTGCACAATGATTCATATCGACCTTATGCATTTCAGTAACAAAGAAGTGCTCTGACGTTGCAGTTTTTTCTTTTAACTTCCTGTCTGCACCGCTAAGGGGAATGTGTTGCATTGTGTAGGTTGACTTTTGATGTATGTGATCACTTTGCACCTGCATTTTAGCAAATATCTGACCAGTTTCATATTCCAACATACAGCGTGAAGCCCTGACATATCAACAACAAACAAACAATGGTTGTTATTTACACAGCAGTGCTAATTTGATCAGTTCTCACACACAGCACCAGGATCAACTGCTCATGCTGCTGTTTTAATAGTCATGGTGGCTGGTCAGACATATATGTGTGGACGTTCAAAACATCATATGTCTGTTGAGACTCATTTGGTCATCAAGCTGCTGCTGTATAAAAAAGTAAGCTAGCTGAGTGAGGTGTGAGCTAATTATGAGCTAGTTAACGTTGCATGTGAATTTGTACCAAAGATCATCTTTGGTGGATGGCCATATGACCTCTTCAAATATGTGGACATGTGTTCCAAACCTCTAGCAGGTTGTATGGATCAATCAGGTCAAAGACTTTCGAATTGTATTTACAAACCTCCACTTTTGATACTTAGAGAGAACAGTAATAGTCATGCTTCTTCCTTGGAGTGTTTTGTGCTTTCTCATCTCGCAAGAAACCCTGAGTTGCAGGCTGAGCCTCCACGGTCCTTCGCAGTCCTGTTGGTATCCTTCCCTGTCTATTGCTGCTGTTATTGTTATTGTTATGATTGTTGTTATTATGTTGGGTCTCTGTAAATTAAAGAGTATGGTCTAGACCTGCTCTATGTGAAAAGTGCCCTAAGATGACTTTTGTTGTGATTTGGTGCTATATAAATAGAAATTGATTGATTGATTGATTGATTGATTGATTGATTGATTGATGACTGCAATAGGTCATCAGAATGCTGACATTTGACATGAGTATATGGTCACAGCAAAGCAGGTGTTTTGCTTTTGAAAACCCCCTAGTGTTAAATTAGTTTTCAGCCACAGGTGTAACACACTTGAAAGTTTCAGTCCATGACGAGCAGCAATTTTCTGCACTGTGTGATTCAGCACTAGGATTCTCTATGAGTAGTAGTGATGTGGTATCAAAAGGGTGCGAGCACCAGTGTCTCACAAATTAGTTATCAATGGGTCACCACTGTAGAGTCAAGTACAGATAATCTTCTTCTTCTACTCTTCTTCAATATAGAATGTAGATTGTACATTATTGGAATTTTAGTGTTTCATACAGTGTAAAACTACTTTATCAACAGCTTCATCCAAGAGATTTTCACCCATGAACCTCCAGTTCTGACCACCACCCATATCACTGCCAAGAGGACTGGATTGTCTGCTTGTTTGGATTGTGACTTGTATGGTCGGAAAGGGGTGTCAAGCAGGCTCTCATGATACATAACCAACAAACATGAGAGATATTATATAATTTACTGAGGCTGTAGCATTCAATAAGCTCCATCCTCGTAGTCCCACTTTAAACCTCTTTGCTCGGTCTATGATGGACACCTTTACATAATCACTGTGCATTGACTAAGGTCAATTTCAATTGCTTTATAGTGTTCAGGCAAGTCCATACAGAGTGGTGGAGGAGCTATTTGATACTGCATGTCTTCTTAATGAATGCCAGAAACACTAGAGTCATTCTGCTTCACTTTTGCGTTGCTTGTTAAGTTGATGTTAGAAGAGCTTCTAGCCCTCTCTCACCATGACTAGCCATCACTGTAGAAAGCACTCTAATGGTTCTTCATTAAAATGCCTGTCAACCATGGTGGTGATACTCCTCTCACTAGCAATGACTGTGATAAGAGTGCAATTTCCTCTAATGTGTCTGTCACACATTAACCCCACGTCACACAAGCTTTTTTGACTCCATCTTAGCATCAAGCCTCTGTACACTTCCACAAAGCTTTTAAAGTTCTGAAGCTGCTGGCAGCACAACAAACATTAAGCCCAACCCTTTGCAGATGTAGATCACATCCCTGCACTACTTTAGCTGCTTTACAACAGTTCTTTGGGTATTGTGGTGGAGTATAAAACTGCCTGGCTCAAGCTCTATGAAGTCCAAAATGGCACCATAGCAGCAATTATAGTAAAATAGAAAGTAAAATACCACTAAAAGAGACTTTTTTGCTTAGCACAGCAAACACAACAATGAGAAGCACAACAGCATCAGCAGTTTACACCCCATGCCTAAATGAATCAATAGTCTCCACATTCAAACCAGAATCCACTTGCATGCTGCCTCAAACCAACAACTGATCTTGGCTCTTTTTTAAAAACCATGACTATGATCTTTTCACCCAATCCAAGTTTCAGTGGCCTAAAACTAACCATACTTACAACATATTGTAACTGCAATGCATGAATATAGAAGAAATAAAACATTTTTAAAAAATATTGGCATTGAACATTAAATAACGTCATCACCAAATATAATCATCAGAATTGTATAAGATCAATAGGTTTACTAGGAAAGATGCAAAAGCTTAAAGAAAATAAATCTACTGGTCAGACAGTGAAAAGGCTGATATACATAGTGTGACGCTTCAAAGCCCCCTTTCATTTATGATGGATATATGGTAACACATTCCCTTAGTTAATGAGTCTATGTGTTAAATTAACACAAATATCTAATCTGTACTCCAATGAGAAGTTGATTGATGGAAAAAATGAACACAAAGTGTGCCAGCATTACTAAATGTACATGTACTGATTGCATTACATGTACATGTATGTTAAATGTGTATGAATTGAATTGTGTGCTTTGTGTAAATTATTTGGCTATTGACATGTAGGTTGGTACTTGGTCATCATACACATGAAGATGAAAATCAATTATGTCCTAAATGAATATGTTAAACTGCATATTGAATTTGAAACTTCCATGCTGAATTTGGAAGTTGACGTAAATATTTTGGATGTCTAGATTTGATACTAGATTTGGAGGGTTAAAGACCCTGATGTGTGACTTCCAAAATCTTTATGGAACTGCATATTAATTATGGAAATACCAAATTTTACAAATTCACATCCAAGTAAAAAAGATTCCCCTCCAAATTTAAACACTGTGCTTCCACTACCATTGCCTAAAGATGAACACTTGTGACTTCCAAAAGCATTATATAGCAATAGTACATCTAGTTTTGAAACTTCCAAATTGAATAATTTAATTTCTATTCTAATACATTATTGATTGGATTTGGAAGCAGCATATTTGTTTTGGAAATTATTTAGGAGATTATTTTCAGCAATGCCCTTGATCTAGTGTTACAACAATATTTGTACTTTTCTGCAAATGAATAAATGTGTAAAGTTCACAGTAGGACTCGTATTAATCTCATAAGGCAGCAGTGACCTAAAATTGAAATGAGTTGTGTTAAAAATGTTATTGGGCTGCCATTTGTCCAACAAAGTTCTTGGTTTTGTTGTTTGAGAAAGCTGAATATCATATCTATCTCTTACTTAAATGTATGTGAATTAAATTGACACTCTACTTTCAAATATACCACAGTAAAGATTGGGTTTGGAAGCTGTATAATGGTTTTGGAAGAGTTCTGTTACCATATTTTTATCCCTAGGTCAAGAGCTTTTGTGCCAATAAACCAGGTCATAAAATGCTAAAATGGGCTGTGGCAATGAGCAATGACATATTTTGTTGTGTAGTTGCTAGGGGAAGTTAACCTTAAGGGGAGTGTTAATATTCTTTTAATGAGTAAATTACCATAGCTGTATCAAAGAATTAAAATATTTTATTTGTCACATGACAAATAAACCCGTTGATGTTTGAATCACTCTACTGCTTTCAGGTTGGAGGAAGGACAACACTTGGAAAAATGTCTATTTCTGAAGGAGTACAAGTGATTTAATCATAGTGCTTATCTTCTACTCTTGTGGAAGAAATTATTTGACCTGAAGTTACCCTTGGCTGACCAGTGAGTACTCCAGGAAGCAGGAAATTAATGTGATTGATAGGGGTTTTAATTTATTCTCTGAGTAAAAGTGAAGCCAGTGCCAGCAAATGATCATAATGATGCCCATGTTCATATTCAGAGAAATGGGCATCACTGCGGTGCCACTATTTCCTCCTCCTGTCAGGTCACATATATAAAAAGGACAATTATGAAACCCTAATTGCAGAGAATAGTCTAATGAGATTAGCAAGAGTGGAAAAAAAACGTTTAAATACTATCTATAATGTACAGTAACTAGGCCGTTGTAACACAGATATTTTCAAAATCAGGTGCGTTAAACTTTCTTTAAACAAGTACAAGGCTTAAGACAACAGGCTGCTAGCACAGTAGCATTCACCGACTTAAACTCACAGCTGTCAGAGGTAACCTGTCATTGGAAAAGATTATTGGGCAAATCTGGTATATAACTGTAGTTTAAAATACAGATACAGTACTAATACAGGACATTATTATATCATTCACCTTGACAAAAGAGCATCAGGTTTATCAGCCAGTAGTATGGAGAAACTAAAACCAAACTTATTTTTATATTAACAATGGATCAAATGGCTATGTGTAATGTGGATTGCAGATGAATTGCAAAAACCAAGGTAACAGCACAAACTCCTGGACAGTGTCTCCCCAGGTTCATGGTGTTCTTGGTTATACACACCAAAGTGATAGAAGTGGTTTCATGCAAGCTTCAGTGAGAAATTGAACCCTGCCTACTTTCAAACCTTAGATCGTGCCAGTTCTGCTCTCCATTAAAACATCACTCATTTTTCCATGTTTTGGACCTTCCATTGAGAGGTGAATCAATGTTGATAATCCAGGGTGGAGTCTACTGCACCAGAAATTACATCCAGCATGTTGACCCAGACATCAAATTCTTACAGCATTTCTACATTATGCAAAATGAATGGCAGCAGTTTTCCTAGAATCCTTTTGCTGCAAATAAGCTAGCAATGGGTGAGTTGGACCTAATGCATTTATAGTTTAATTGGCCTTGACACTTTATTGTATTTCCTTCCCACTTTGCTAATGCCCTGGGGAGCTCTGGCCCCGGCTGGTGCCTCATTGGCGAAACTTGAGCTCAATCAAGACGATAGACTCCTCCAATAAGGACCTCCTGATTGTGCCATGTCAGAGATTCTGCCTCCAAGTCGACTTTCTGAGTGGGGGAGATCGCTTTAGAAAGTAAAATATGTCGTTCAGACATGCTCATTAAGTTTGACAGGGCCACCGCTAATCACGTCTTTGGTTGACGCTGCAGTAACCGATAGCCAGCATGATGGAAGTTAGAGCTGAGGAAGTGGTGATTTTACTGCTGTTAGGACATTTTCTTCAATAGTCCTTTGATATTGTATTACTGGACTTAATTGCTGTACACTGTACAATTTCATGCAGTCAAACAAATGCATATACAGGTCTAACTATAGTTTAGACATTGATATACAGTACTACTGTAGCATGTGCTGCCCTTAAATTTGATATCTGAAGTGATTTCAAATAGTTTTTATGTATTTTATGTTATCAGGCACATAATCTGTAGGCTCATGTAATGGAGACAGAGTCAAAGCCGTCTTCCAATGTCTTTTTCATCTCTTGCCATTCTGACAAAATCAAACACATTTATTATTATCATCAGTAACCAGGGGCAGGGGCCACCCAGGAACCAAGCAACGTTCCTGACCTCGAAGAGGTCTCCCCTCTTGGCACAACCAGCTGGAACCTGCTCTGAGAAGCCCTCCAGTTAAGGGAGCAGACGACCCCATTGTGCCAGGAAATGCAAGCTAGGAGCCTAGCAACCCCTGGTGGTGCAGTCCCAGGCCCTGTCAGTTCAGATGACCATCAAGCACCTCCATAGGCCCACTCAATGGATTCAGGTGTCCCATGCTCCAGGTGTGCACCCCAATCAATCCTCAGCCACACCCCCTCACGACCAAAAGGGGGGGGATTACCTGGACCCAAAAGACAGAATGAAACACACTCTATTCGCTTCCTTAAGTGACACAAGTAAGAGACTTAAGTCTGGGCAGAGATACGTTCCTCAAGTGCGTGTTATTTTCAGCCTCAGTGCTGTTTGTTGTGAACAAAATAAAGACAATGACCAACTACAATAAAAGTCCCTCCCCCACACCTGACACTGACCCTGATCTCCCAGACAAGCTCGATGAGTTCTATGGGAGGTTTGAACAGTCTCCAGCCCCACCCTACTCTCCTCCGACCCCACTTCCACCCCCTCCATTCTTCATCCAGGAGGAGGAGGCAAGGGCCACATTCAGGAAAACAAACAAGAGGAAAGCAGCAGGCCCGGAGAGGATCAGTTCAGCTGTTCTGAACCACTGTGCAGCTCAGCTGGCCCCCACATTCACCAACATCTTAAACATCTCCCTCTGCCAGTGTACTGTACCACAGTGCTTTAAGGACTCAATCATTATTCCAGTGCCAAAATCAAACAAGATCTCCTGCCTCAACAACTTCAGACCAATTGCCCTAACATCCGTGGTCATGAAGTCGTTTGACTGCATCATTCTCTCCTACCTGAAACTATTCACCACCCCTCTGATGGATACTCACCAGTTTGCCTATTGTGCCAACAGGTCAGTTGAGGATGCTGTCAACCTAGTCCTCCATCACACACTACATCATCTGGAGTCACCCAACACCTATGCCCGCATACTATTCATTGACTTCAGCTCTGCCCTCAATACAATAAACTTGGTCAATCTTTTCAACAAACTAATGGACATGAACATTGACCCCTGCATATGCCACTGGATACAGAGCTTTCTGTGAGGAAGGAAACAGAGGGTTAAGACGGACAGCCTTTCATCTCAACCCCTGACCCTCAGCACAGTCGCCCCCCAGGGTTGCGTCCTCTCATCCTGGGTCTTCTCCCTTGGACAAATACCGCCAGCAGGTAGCCCAAGCAGTCACTTGTTGCACCGACAACAACCTCCAGCTCAACACCTCAAAAACACAGGAACGCCCCCCCTCCACATCTCTGGGAAACCCATATCTGTTTTTCTGATTGTTTTTCCTCCGACAGCTCAAGAAATTCAAAGTCAACCAGTCCCTCCTTCTTCAGTTTTACACGGCCATCATTGAAAGCATACTCACCTCATCTATAACAGTCTGGTACAGAAGCCTGGACAGTCACTCAAGAAAAAAGACTGCAGCATATAGTTAAAAAAGCATCCAAGATCATTTGCAAACCCCTCCCATCAGTTGAAACACTATATATCAAATGCACTATCAAAAAGGCAAATAAAATAATCTCTGACCCCTCTCACCCTGCTCACCACCTGTTCCAACTGATGCCCCACAGGAGGCGCTATAGATCCCTGTCTGCTAAAACATCCCGTTTCAAACACAGCTTCTTCCCCACTGCCATAAGGACCCTGCACACCCTGCAATAATCTTTGCAATAATCCCTGCCTGATGCACCTGCACTTTAAATGTCATGTCAATGTATATACTGTCTATAAATATTGTTGCATAAATTTGAGTATATTGTCTGTTGTGCCAGTCCTGTGTTAATCTGTTATCTGTTCTATGTCTGACACAGTGTTATGAGCTACCCTATGTGCTGTACCGAAAGCAAATTCCACCGACCTCGGTCGTGTGGTCATTAAACGATTGATTGATTGATTGATTGTTGCTGCTAATGATGCTGTGAAGTATTATTGTTGTTTGCTGCTTGCTTGGTTGTGTTTATCACACTCAACTGGTTTGTATTTCTTGAACTGCTTGGACCACTTTGTGTTAGCTCACCATCATGTGTGAGAACATGGGTTGCATTTTATTTGTTTATTTGTTGAAATCAGACCGTGGCCGGCGAATCAGTACATTCACATGCCACGTCTCTGACTACTAACCCCACTTGCATGTACACACACACATTTAGACTTTGACACATGCTACTCTGTAGTTAGACATGTATTGCTAAGCAACAGAGATGCTCAGCTTTGTCCAACGCCATTGTAGTGATCAGACGCACATGTTGAATGGCAGTCACCATTTATTCACAATTTGTCCAAATCTTGTGGTCACATCCACCATCTTGAGCAGAACTCTCACATGACGTTATTCATGTAAAGCAAAAGATGCTTCCACAGAAACAGCAAGGAGACAGGCAGAACCCTGGGACTCAGCCAGGTAACTAAACGTAAATGGCTTGGTGTGGGAAACAGGAACATGAACATGAGGGAGATGACAGATGCTCCTCAATCAAACGGACTAGTCTCCAATACATGGCAAGTATGAGTGTTTGTGGGTTGTTTTTTGTCCCCGAGTGCACAAACAAAATTGTCTTGCGGCACACAGTGAAAACTCCCAATGCTCCCCATCATTGAGTCTGTAGTCTCATATCAAAATATGTGTAATCATCAACAGTGCACATTCTAAGCCATCACTGCCAATAAATGTACTCTGACATAACTTCTGTATTGATTGTATGATGTGTTGAAGCTGGAGTTTGTAGCATATTACAGTACATCGCTGTAAGAAAAAAAAGAGGTGGCACATACATAAGGAAATACAACATTACGTTGTTAATCCAAAATTGCTGTAGTTACAGTATCAACACTTTTTACATTTCCAGAGTGAAGAAATGGATGAGGAGAGAGGAGACAGAAGCAAAGGAAACAGGCGGGAGGCCATAGAGGAGAAAGAGAGACATGGCGAAAGTAAAGAGCATGCAACTAATTCAAGATTTAAACAGACACAGAGGAGGAAAAGAGATAAAAACTGATTCAGAAGCAGTTGAGGAGGTGGGTGATGTTGAGACAAACCAGTAGGTCTAACTTACTGTATAGCCTAGTTTTTAAAGGCATGATGTAATTCCAAATAAATTTTCAAATGCAAGATTGGAACTTGGAATAAAAAAAACTGACAGATCTTGTCATCTGATCCTGCTTACAGGTTTCTTACATTGGTTATTTTAATAATATTGTTATAATCAGTTGAGAATCACACAAAGTTGTCTTCACATCAGTCAGTTTTGTTATGCCATCATATTCAGTGATCTATAAAAAAGACCATGTTAGTTGTGATGGATTCAAGATTGTTCCACGTTGTTATATCATACTCACAACTGGATTTTCAATTCGCTTCCAATTTGCCATTTTTTTGGATCAATTTTCAACTACCGCCACTGAAACTCAACTCTTCCTGTAGATTTTTCACCTTAAAATCCTATCGGGAAGGGGAAGGCTGGAAGACTTTTGACAACACCACTTCAGGAAGTGTTGACAGTAGCTTAAATCGATAGAAAAACAGCAATGTGGAAGTGACTGCTACTTAGTGAATTAGTCCAGTATTTCTCAACTCAGAGCAGCAGAGAGTGGTGAATATGACATCACTCTGTTTTTGTACTGATGGAATGTTGCATTCACTATAATATGACAACAAATAAACATGTAGGAAAGTTTGAGTTTGTATTGACTGAAGAACAGGGGAAATTTGGAATGAAAACCTGTCTCGGATATAGACTTGTTCCTAATAAAGGCCTGATTCTTTCTGCCGGTGAGGTAAGTACTGTAAAGCCCACTGCCAATATTTGAGACCTGTTACCTCTGATAATGTGCTGCCAAGTGTTGTCACCATATCAGTGACCCTTCCCTTTAACATCCATCACAACCCCCAGAGCTCTGGTCACCCACAACCCAGCAGGATGCAAGTCAACACAGCTCAATCATTTACCCAGTCTATGATAAACCCCATACAGGATTCAACCGGCATGATGAAACATCTGTTTTTCTACTTCCTCTTAATTTGCAAACATCCTTTAAAATTAGCTTTGGGGAAACAAGAAGCCAAATATTACAAGCAGCTAGTGAAGAGTGAGTCAGACATTTACTAATGACTAATCACCAATAAGTGAATATTTCCATTGGCCCTCAGTAAACCATATATGGCTGGTGTACAGGAGCAAGCATGTTGAAATATTACGCAACACCAATGTACAAACTAGTTCCAACAGAGTGTGTGTACCTTACTAAACTTTGTGATAAATAACATGTGTCTTCCTGCAAAGGACATGCTGTACCTCTGGTTAACTCAGAAAGTTGGCAAGATAGCTTCTGCCATGACATGCTGGTGTTTCTGTACCAATACAGATGTCTGAAGAGCATCCATCTACATCCATTAGTGGCTAATAACTGTGGCAGTGTGAGGAGATAGGAATGGAAGAATGTGATGAGTGCTGTGGGGAGACATTTTAGCTCTCCACTCATCTGAACTTTCACTGAACTCCTGTTGAGAAAAAGAAAGAGCGAGGGATTACAAACAGTGCAGAGGCTTTGTTAACTGTCATAACTGTTCCATGACAGGAAACAAGTGAGCCGAGAGGACAGACAGAGAGCTGGCGAAATATGACAACGACATGATTCAGAGCAGCGAGACTGCAGCAGGGGCCAGCGGATTCAGAAATCAACCCTCTGTAGACTCACAAATGTCTAGAGTATGGTAAACAAAGAAATTAATAAAGTGTGTAATGCTGTGTGAGTCACTGCCTGTGGGCATGCAGTGATAGCAGATGACGAACAGCTTGAGGTATAAAAATATCCCCTGTACTGCCACGTAGTATATACAGACAACCTGGGGATATTCAAAGCAGCATTCTACTTGGTTTTGCAGACATTTTAAACTAAAAATAAACTAAAAAAAATAAACCTGCATCAATTTTTCTTTTTCTCTTTTCTTTTGGCACTTTAGAGAAACACAACAAGCTTTGAACACAAAATTGTGAACACATATGAACTTTTAAAGGTCACATGGTGACCATGTTAGCAAACAGTTACCTATTTACACATCCAGCAGACACAGAGGAACATTAGCGTTCATTTGGAGTTGTGTTTCTGGTGATCTGACAAATGTACAGTGAGTCTGATATTTACTGTGCTTTTAACTTGTTTTGGTCTCCATCAACTCCTGAGAAGAATATCTGGCTATTTAGCTGCTAAATGCTAAAGCTAAATGTTCTTAAGCTAGTTGCTAGCCTTGTCTGTCTGCTGTCTGGTGCTGGACAGGTAGCCAGCGTAAAGTTTAACGGAGCCATGTCACTAAAAAAATGCTTGCTGCATCTGTAAACAACACTAATGAGAGTGGTGAGAGTGAACAAAAACAGTATGTTTTGGGCCATGGAACCAAAACAAAGAGCTGAAAGATGCTAAAACATTTCAGTTGCTGTGAAGGACTTTGGCCCAAAATAAATGCAGTTGTCCAACAAAAAAAGCTATCCTAACTCAACTTTTGTGGCAGGAAAGTCAAAATTTATCATGGCATGTCGTTGAATGACACCTTTAGGGGTGAAATGAAGGCGGGTGTGTTGTAATTCTTGTCTGTGGAAGAGGAAATAGGCATGCTGATATTTTTGCAGTTCTACTACTTGCTTGGCATTACAAGTAGCTAATGGTCCAGAATATAAAAACTTGATGGATGTTTAGATTTATATTTAGATTATGGATGAAAAAAAAAAAAGATATCTTTCTGTTTGTCATGCAGGTAGGCTAGTGGAAGCTCTGTAGATTTTTCTTGTAAAAATATATGCAGAATATATGGATGTAGATAAATAATATGACTTCATCACCTCTCAGGTCCTTTTTATTGCCCATAAAAACATGAATGAACTTGCCAGGTGATTTTGTTCTTAGCTTAGAGGGAAAAGCATATGTCATGCACCTGAATATGTCTAGAGTGTATTACAGAGTGACCAGATGTCCCAGTTTGAAGGAGAACACACAGTGTCCTAATTCATCTCTGAGATGTTCTGCATATTTCCTGACTTCAGCTGCCAATCCTCCACGAATACAAAAACAGTAATATTTTTCAATGTATCCCAGATAGCCCAACCCACACATGAACAACCACTGACTCTTCAGCATAGAAATACAGAATTATGAGCTTGTAAATCTGTCAGTCTGAACTTGTTGTGCTGGTTGCCACAACAACAAAGCAGCTGTAAGTGTTGCCTCATAGCAATCACCTACACCAATTCCTCTTGTCAAGAAACTATCAACTCTTCTGTCCGGCTGATAATCCAGCTGAGTGTACAAAATGTCTCATCAGTCTTGTTGTGGTAGATGTAAGGGAAGGTAAACTGACCTTTAGGTGAACAAACACTAACAAAAATAGATAAAACAATTGTGCCACATAATCTAATTAGTTGCTATTCTGGAGCTTTCACTCATATTACAGGATATTCATCAACAGATGCAGATTGTCCTTTTGTCATGGAATTGTAGATGTTGAACTTTCAATTTTTTCTGAACACTTTCAGGGCCTCTCATTCATGTTGACTTGAAAACTGAGGTTCAGGGTTCATTCTTGGCCTTGGATACAGTAAATTTTGAGGTGAGTTTGAGGTGAGACTATTTTGTCAACTGTTGTTTCAAGGTCAATAATGAACTTTGAACCTCAACAAACAAAGATTTTTTTCTAATCCATTCATTTACAGTTCTCCAAAATAACACAACGTTATAGACTAATTTTTTATGCTTTTCATTATGTTTTGTGGTACACAAGTTAATATTAGCTGGCAAAGATTTTAAACTGTAGTCTCCACATAAAAAATGTGAACACTGGGTAAGGGTGACTTCACTCTCTGCTACAATATATTCCTATAATGCTACAGAAATAGTGCTGGGTCATAATAATTTGTCATTTGGGGCTGCTATGCTGTGGCTGAGCCCCTGAGTATTGTAAATACTGCTGAGCAAACACAAAATGACGGATATATTTGCATTGATAGCGTCTGACATCAGAGCAGCTTGTGGAAACATGGAAAAATCCTGCCACAGGAAATCATGGATGTTACTCTGTGTACCCAACAACCTTAATCTCAGCAGATCAATGCACTAATGAGTACAGATGACTAACAGACGCACCATCCGTCTATTTTAACAGATGGTAAACAATGGTGAACTTTCAAACCAATCAATATTCCAGGCTGAAATCCATGTCAAATACACACATGGCCGATTTGAATAAAGAGCTTGACAAACTGTCAGAATACATGTCCTACAATACACGCAAAGACACATGGGCACACACAATGATAGTGTTAACAAATGGCAAATTGGCACCCAGTGCTAAATGGTTCATGCCTAAATGGTGACCATGGTTGTTTGGGCAACATCACTACATTGCTTATTGAAAGGTAATCTTGTAGGGAAAAAAACAGATTAGATTACCACCAAGTGCTTAAAAGACATAAAAAATTAAGAGTAATGTTCCATGAAAGCAACATTTTCTAACTTACCTCTATTCGTATCTAACCATGCAGACAATTTTGGTTTTATATGCCCAGATTTTGATACACCCACTGCTGAGATTTACTGTATGCCACAGCCCCAGTAAAATGGTGGTGAATGACATTTTGTTTGTGATGCTCTAAGCATCAAAAAATGACATTAGAATACCATCACGTTTCTCTCAAGAAGTAATGTCCCAGTTACTACTACTTTGAAGCTTTGAGCACCACAAACAAAGTGCAAGCAGAGCAGTGTAAGCAGACGGCTTGGCAGAAAATATCTCAAAACCTCGACTGATCCTCATGCCATTCCACGTCCAATTAAAAGGAATTTTCAAAATAGAGACAAAATGATTCAATATGTTTTTTATGTCCCATGTCTTTGTTAAATACACAGTCATTCAGTAGAAACTAACTGATTCTGCTTTGCTGTGAATAATTTCAACAAAATCTCAAATCCAACATAGCGCTGTGAATAGAGTAGAGGTGCAGAAAGCATGACAGTCCCATACAAATAACACCAGATGGCATTTGATTGCCTGGCACTCTGATAGTACCATTACCTACCAATAATCAATTGCTAGTTACATAATGAAACAGAAGGGCTGCTATTAGACACAGTGACACCAGAGTCCACGTGTTTGTTTTAGATTGCAGAATCTTTCCCAGAACACCAATCCATAAGTAGTACTGGAAACTGTTTCAGTGTTTATATGTGAGCAATTTAACATCCGTCACTTTATCTTCATAGCACTAGCAAATTCCTCAGTCAGTAATGCTTTGCTCACACAGGACATAAAACAGCTGTATACTGTAGTATTGGCAGCTTGAAGAGAGCTTCATGGAGAAAAGTCAACAACAGCTTCCTAATAAATCATTGGCAGAAGTTCTCCTCACGGCTTTCACATGTTTTTCAAATAATAAATTAGACAAAACATAGTCCGTGCTTAATCTTCACTAACTTTTAAATCATTATGGCTCCTCAAAATGTTTTCATGAGAATCAAGAGTTTTGACAAGCAGCAACAACCATGACTGAGTACTGAAGACAAGCTTTGTGAAGACAACATTTGGATTTCATGTTTCCAGTAATTACTGTGACACGGGAGTGAGGAGTAAACCCAAATCCAAGCTTCAAAATATCCTATCACAAACCTTCCAGACATCAGGACAACATGTCTGTGCTTTTCAATAGGCTGTGGTTTTTAGAGGAAGCGAGTCACATCAGATCAGTCACACCGGCACCTGATTTGTATAGACTGAACCTTTGTTTTGTATAAAAATGTGGAAAAAAGACAGCATCAGTCAAAACTTGAAATTTAACTTGAAAATAAATGGAAATGAGAGAATTGCAACTCTCACCAGAATCAGTCTAAATGTATCACAAAGACATTTACTTTTAACCACAGTCATATGTTTTCACTTTTGTCAAAAGCAAAAAACGTATTGGCCAAAACAACTTACAAACTCCCCATGAACTCATGACCTCTTCACTAACTAACCCACGTGTTAGTTTTGGCCTTGTAAATATGTTTTCTCTGCGGTATGTCTGAGAGCTGTGGCTCTGGAGGGAAACTAAAGAAAGAATATGAGATGACAATGACTGATGTGCAGAGTTTGTTTTCACATTCATCTGCTGAATGAAGAAAGTTTCTCTGTGCTCACCTGAGTTTAAGACGTGTATCTACAAGCATGATTTGTGACATCACAACTAGTTTGGAGCTAATCGTGGTCCATTATACATCACACAGAAGTATGATGTGGAAATTTGAAGCCTCATGTGCACATTCACTGAGAATGGACTTTTCAGTGAAGGAGGAGACATCTTGTATCCAGCAATAAAAATATTGAAATGAATAATAATTATATATTCATAGATTTTGGATTTTCAATGAAGAACAGGACAGAAATTATAAGTCAAATCAGAGTAAGTACACAGGAAAAACTCTCTATATTGAACATTGTTTAAACATCAAAAACTTATTTATTTTAATGTTCAATGTCATTGCAAAAAGATAATTCACTGCACTTCCCACTTAACTTTATATCATCAATTTTCTTCACTGTCTTCAAACATTTTTGATCACAGTCACATTTATGATTTTTCCTCAGTATCTTGATTTGTAGTTTGGTGTCATCTAGGAATGAGTGTCATGTCCTGACAAATATTTTGTTTTAAAAGGCAGTTGGTATTTCAAAGCCAAATTTAATCCTAGAGTTAGTTAGTGCACATGTATCAACAGCACTATTAACGTCATCAGTATGTGCTTCTGTGGTGATAAGATTCAAAAATAACCACATACATATTATTCTTCTGGCAGGCTTTTCTGTGCAATCTGCACATGCATAAAAACACTCCAGACAGCAGAACTATCAGCACAGGTCATCAGCCACATGTGCTGTTGTGAACAAACCTCTGCAGCAGTGAGGAGGAGGAGGAGGGATGCAAACCCATGGGTGAGATGAAAGAGACAGCACTCACTCAACAGATGTTGCTGTACCCACACACACTCAAATGCATGTTTGTATTATCATAAAATGAAAACTAACTTTGTGGTCATGTTAAAAAAATCAATAAATTCTTCCTTTTGTTAAAATCCCTTTTCACTGGAAAACTAAATGCATTCGGTGAACCACCAAGAGGGAAAATGCTGATGAGCGATATAATTGTGAGGTCACTGGAAGAAGTGGCAGCTCTAAAAACAGAGTCAGATGACTGGAAAGCTTTGCAATATTATGATTGAGACAAAAATGATATTCCGAGTAGAGCAGTGCACGCATGAAACAAAACAGCTGCTTGATGATTTACAGTGTGGGGCTTCCAGGAAAGACTCACATGCAACACGAACAGAAAAAAAAAAATGTTGTGACAAGTTTTTTCAACAACACAGACTTCAACATGAATGAGATTTTCCGAAATCATGAAACTGTTTGATAAGGCCTGACCTCCTACAACAATAAAACACCAGCAGGCAGAGAGCAGGGAATGTTCCAGGAAGAATTGAGGAGGATAAATACAGGATAAATTACAATCACAGCTTGGCCCAGTTAGAACAAAAACCACCATTGTTATGATTCATGGCTGCTGGATCTTTGTATTTACTGTCCTCAGCAGGGAGAGGGATTTCCACTCAGGTCTGAAGCCAGGCCTGTCTGTGGGATTGTCCACACCTACAGGAGATAGTCATCATGTCTGGACAGGAATCAGCGTGAAATAGATGAGACGCAGTAAAAAGGTCACTGCCTAAACTCAACACACTGGAGCTGGTTGCACACACGTTCACTATGGCTTCAGATAGACATTTACAGTCACTATGTAGAACATTTTTATGTGATTTTTCAAATCTTTTGATGACAGTTTATGTAGAAAAATTAATCCTTGTGAAAACTGTCACAGTGTCCCAATTCTGTTTTGCTATTACGACTAGAGGCCGCCAAAGTTGTAAAATTTGAAATTCTATCCAAACAAGTAGTTATATGCTTTTAGCCTGATAATCAGACATTTTACTTCACTTCATTCATTCAGGCTGACAATGTGTTCATGTTAGTTAGGGGGGATCTTTTGTTTTTGTTTTGCCCTAACCAATCAGTAGCGAGTAACATATCCATTCCACCTCCATCATTTCCAGTCAACACAGAAGCTGAGGCAGCAGTTGCTAAGAGTGGTTAATGTTTTTTTCACAATGATTGAAGACATTTTTTAAATAATTTTTTTGCCGCTCCAATCTTATCCATGATTGACACCATCCTTGTGGCCATGCAGCTAGCACACTATACAGGAAGATGATTCTTGATCCCACCAACAAAGTTCTGATTGGTTGACTCTTCAACCAGTTGTTAATAAACACCAGACCTATTTTAATCACTGAACAAATTGGTCATTGATTCAGAGGTATGGAATCTGGTTAAGTGGGTTCTTATGCGCTTCGTTGCCAAGAGTTAGATGAAAAGATTGATACCACTCTCATACCTGTACACTAAATATGAAGCTACCGTCAGCAGCCACCTAACTTAGTTTAGCTTAGCAGGACCAGTTGCCAGACAACCGGTGGAGACTCCAGGAAGGTACTGGTCCCGACCAGAAAATAGTCCAACCATAGTCTAACCACCCATACCTAAATATTTAGCATACACATACAGTATAAAAGTGGTATCAATCGTCTCATCTAACTCTGTGCAAGAAAGTGAAAGGGTGTTTCCAAAAAAAAATCTAACTTTTCAAGTTCAGCAGTAGTTGGACAATGCTGACTACTTCTTGTAGCTGAAATTTGCAACATGACATCATTTCTCATGCATGAACATGCATGAGCCCTGTAGATATGAATCTGCAATTTGCAAATGACAATCATTTGTGAAATGTGACACTGCTACAATTTGCGTGTAAGCAGTACTTGCAAATTACTTTTTTGAAATGTGCCCCCAGTTTCACATCCTTGCAACATTTGAAAAAAGCAGGACAAAATTATTTCTTTGTAACTCGGAAGTATCCTTGTGTTAGATTTGTTGAAACAAAGGACCTTTGTCTGAGGTGTTTATTAGACAATCATGTAGGTTTTATAACCCTGCACCAACATGCTGCATCAACAACAGCAGCACCTCTGTTGACACACTTCCATAATAAGCAACACCAAGTGGCTTCATACAAGGTTGTTGCAATTACTTTGCGAAGTGCCTGTGAGAAGAGAAGTTTCATCATTTCATCATCATTAGTTCTTGTTATGTGCACATGAATGTACATATAACTGCTTTGCTAGCATCAAAATTGCTTTTGATGCTGTCTTACTTCAACCTGTACCATTTCACCCAGCCTACTTCAAATGAATGACTTCTTTAAAAAGAAATTACCTTTATTAGTATTTATTTAGAAAATATGAAATAGGCTCAATTTGCTCTGCAACAATGGGGCCCATGGTCACTTCAGCTTACCACTGCTCCTCTGAAGAATAGACAGATTCAGTTCCAGAGGAGGAAAATTAATGTTAGGTGTTTTCCTATTGACACTCCACACATTACCTGTATCCTCACAAAAGTGTTCCTTGCCACCAACTGCCCTCCACGTACTGACGAAGATCTTAGTGTCATGCTGTAGTTGTCTTGGAAATCATCAAAGAGTTATTCAAAAATGTCTCATACCGCTTGTCAAGCGGTTTGTCTTCTGCAGCCAAAAGCTGAGAGCCTCTACCTGACACTGGAGCTTATCAGGCTGAGACTGAGGCATGATCCTGGAACCTGCGTGTTAATCATCCAGACACCTGTGTATGAAAATGAATGTCAACATCTCAAGAAATGGGACTTATCTTAATGTACATCTATATCCAAAACACTTCCATGGTTCTTTATGAAAGCTTGTCTCAGTTCAGACGTGGCATCTGGCCTCATGATAGTGACACAGCTATCCACCAATACTCTGAGGTGTGTGTGTGTGTGTGTACTGCATGACTGATGTTTGCATGTCCCATGGCGTAGTTGCTAGAGGCTCTTTCAAACTTCCAGTCATCTAAGTCAAAATATAATAAATGAATGTTGTGCAAAATCACATTTCCCACATGCTGACTTTCCTAAGTGTTTTCTCATAACCCACCAGTCATGAACTGCAAAGTGAAATACAACGCTTTAGTATCTTTGTATCAATCAATCATTTATATCATACATTTATATCAGTCATACATCAAATGCAACTAAGTGCTGAACATAAAGAGTTAAAAAGAACACACGTTTAAATAAACATTTCAGAGGACCTGAGGGGTCTAGTGGGTACACATCTTAAAACCATGTCAGACAAGTAGTCAGGAGTGAGACCATTTAGTGATTTGTAGACCAATAAAAGAATCTTAAAAATCAATTCTAAAACTAACAGGTAGCCAGTGCAGTGATTTCAAAACAGGTGTAATGTGTGCTCTCCTTCTGGTCCTGGTCAGCACACGAACAGCTGAATATCATTTAAGTTGAAGTTGATTTATGGCTTTTTTTGGTAGACCAGAAAGGAGAGCCTTACAATAATCCAGCCTACTAGTGATGAAAGCATGCACTAGTTTCTCAGAAATGGCCTGGGAGAGAAACAGACGCAATATTTTTATTTTTAGTGATAAAAGAAGAGAAGAGATTCGGTCACATTCCTGATGTGGACATTGAAGGTCAAATGAGAGTCTAGGATGACACCCAGGTTGTTAGCCTGGTGGCTGGGACTGAGTGCCAGTGACTTCAACTTAGAGGTAATTTTCTCTCTCTGTGCTTCTGTTCCAACAAAGAGTACCTCTTTTATCCTGGTTGAGCTGAAGGAAGTTCTGAGCCATCCAAGCATTAATGTCTAAAATACAATTGTGGAGGGCATCTATGGGGCTCGTTTCAGGAGACACAGCAATATAGATTTGATTATCATCAGCGTAACTGTAAGAATTGATGTCATGTCTCCTAGGAGGACATTCAGGCAGGAAGTAGACGACTGCTGCTCACACTGTGCTTCCTGAAACTGCAAAGAAAAATTTAAATGGAGTACAGTTCTTACCGTTACTGATTACATGAAGACAAACCATGGATTGCTACATCAGCATCTGTACAAAACAGCACCAACTTGCTGAGGGGTACACGCTCTGTACTTGGATAAAAATATCAAAGAGTAGACACAAAGTGTGTAAGAGTAGCTGGTCTTTATCAATCTTTACACAGGCAGCATAATGAAAGCAGCGCATCAGTAGCACAGCAGCATCTCCAGCCCAGACCTCTGTAGCCTGCTCCTCATCTCTGCTTTAAGCTAGCAGCTTGAGGCTATATTAGCTGCTACAATAACCCATCTGTATCTGTGTAGTCAAGTAAAGTGAGTCAAGTTGCATTGTGGGTAATTTGACCAGGAAGAAGAATGCATAATATGATATCTCTGGTTCTGTTTCATCGACTTCGATCCTTTCTGTCCTTCATGAGTCCGGTAATGTTACGGTAGTGCAATGCTAAACTGGTGGAGCACTTAAGTAATGTGTAAATCTGTTGCCTACAAACAAAAGCAAATCAACTAATTCTAGTGTCAGTTTTATGGGGCACAAACAATATATTTAACATAACTGCCAATCCTTTGTAGGCATTACTTTGTTTTATTTATATCTGCACATATGGAGGTGTGTGTTTCAGAGTTAGTAGATTACACTAACCTAACAAAATTGTGTCTACTGTATCCCACTACCTCTTAACTTTAAACGAGTTATAGTTTAGCAAGCTAACATTACATTTATCAGTTGGTGCAGTTACAGTTGCAGTTACTGGTTGTAAATATTAAGTAGCAACTAATCTCTATGTAAGGACTATATGTGGTTCAAACTGTTTTAATTTTGTGATGTGTAAGTCTCCACTTAAACACTACAAGTTTAACTATACTGAAGTTAAATTTACAAATAGCTGGTGCAACCAGCTCCAGCTAACAACCTTGAAAAAGTCACAGGATATGGTGCAAAACTTGTTTACTAGCTTAACTCAGCACAAACTGTATACTGCGCGCTGATTGGAAAAATTCTTCTGAGTAACAGTTCTTCTAATGTAAAAAAGTGACAAATTCTTATTTTAAAATAACTGATTAGAACCAGTGTGTTGAGGTTAAAACTTTTATTGTGATTTCTTCCTACAGTAAATTAAGTGGGTCTTTGTAGGCTGATCCAGATTTCAGTTCACCTCGGGTAGTGGCACTCAACTCCAATGACAGCACTCTGACTCCTTATGATGTTACTTTTGCCAAACACTTTGGGGTTGTAGACCAGTGTAAAGGCATAAATGAAGGCATCCTCAATCATCTAAGGAATATAAAAAGAACTGTTTAAAAATCTGATTGACATTACTTGAGTGAAAGGGGGAAATCCAATGCACTGTATACATTAAAACCTCTTACCACAAGTGTGCTGCCACAGCTGTGCAGCTCAGATTCAAAGATCAGCACATGAGACAACTCGTCAATCTCAGTGGCTGAACAACCACCAAGTGTGATTTCCTCTGGCTTTATCAGCTTTCCAAGGCCCAGCAGGTCCTGACTCACTTCCACTTGGATCCTACTTTCCCCGCACCTCAAAGCAACACAGTTGGTTGCCACCACCGGCTGCCGCAGTTTAAACTTGGGGGGATGCTTGTACACTGGATCCACTGGATCATCTGGAAACTTCCAGGAGAATGGCTTGACTGCTCGCTGGATCTGCTTTGACTGGAGCCTGCCAGCTTGTTGAGAAGACTCCCTGGAGTGCTCTCTCTCAGGTTCTGCTCCTGGCTCAGCTTCCACCTCTGCAGGCTTCTGCGCATCGACCCCCCAGTAGGTTGGTACACTTATACTGAGAAATCGAGCATCACTAAGCCTGACACATGCAAGCACAAAGCCAAACACAATGAGCTGCCTGGACCCCATTGTTGCAAACAGAGTATTTACTGTGCAGCTCTCTTAAGCATGACTGCTGAGGCAGACAAAGGAAGTGACTCCTCCCTCTCCTTAATGAACTGAATCCCTTTCCACACTTGTGAATCTCACAGCTGCACATCTCACACTAATTGGTCAGTCTACAATGAAATGATTTGTACAGTGGCTGCATGAAATTCAGCCATCCAGTATTATTCAACAGGTGCACCACACATTGCAGACAATGTTCCATTCATTTCAAAAGGTGTTTTGAAAGACTACATATGTAGAGGGCAAACTGAATGCATTTGTATAAGCATATGTCTTGCTGTTTAATAGACATTCATTCATGCAAACCTTTATTTATATAGGAAAAACTCACTCTCTCCACTATTTTTCCAGGAGACACCATTTAATATCACAAACTAAGACGAGTAAAATTAAAAATAAAAGATAATAAATGATAATAATGATGATAAATAAATCCAGTGGTGAAAAGTAGCTATAAGTACATTTACTCAAGTACTCTACTTAAGTACATTTTTGACATATTTGTCTTTTGCTTTGTAGTTCTACTGTACTACATTTCAGAGAAAGAGAGAAATATTGTACTTTTTAGCTGTGAGTTTACATATAAGGATCTTATATATAACAAAATATGAGATGATTTTATAAATTAGGGCTACAACTAACAATTGTTTTCGTTGTCAACTAATGATAATCATTTTCTTAATTAATCAATAATTAGTCTATTAAATGTAATTAATTAAATTAAATGTAATTAAATGTCTTCAGTGTTTTTTTCAGATCCACAGTCCAAAATCAAGAATTTACAGAAAACAGAGAAAAATCCTTGCTTTGAAATATTGGAACCAGCTTTTTGAGAAAATAACAATTAATCAATTATCCAGTAGTTGCCAATTGATTTTCTGCCAATCAAGAAAAAAAAACATAAATAACATTATAAACTGCTTTAGTGTTGCTTTACATAGATCTACTCAGCAGTGTGAAGTCATTAAAATTATCGTCTTGACTTCTTTCTTGAGCAGCTCCATTATGAAAATGCTTACATGTTGTTAATGCATGATCAATAATAATGATCCAATGATAGCCTATAAAAAATATAATGACATTAACAGAGGAGGGGCCATTCTGCTATAATGAGTACTTTTACTTTTGATATTATACTAAGTACATTTGACTGATAATACTTAAATATTTTTATTTGAGTAAAAGATCTTAGCACTTCCTCCACTGCTGAATAAATCCAAGACAGGTATAAATCATAATGTATTTAAAGACATCTGTATATTTTTTATTCAAATAAATCATCTAGTTTAACTAATTCCACATAAAGTGTGAATGTATGACCATCTCTGCAGGCCTCTGCTGCAGCATTATGAATGATAAATGTAGAGACCACAGATGGAAACATACCCACATTTCCAAGTGATTTTTTTTTTATTACAGTAAGCCAGAATACCAACAGTACTAACAAAGTCAGTTAGGATATATCATGCATATGATTTTATGTTTTTGTGTGAGCAGAAATCGTGAGTGCACTGATTCATAATTCAAAAAGACTGGGAGATGGGGTTTTTGGAGAGTTTGGAAATTTTGAAGGAGACGTAATAATAACAGATAAACTAAAGTTAGATAACCAAAATGAAGCCTCATTATAATGATGTCTACTGATGCGTGTTGGTTCTGAGGAATTTGTCATTTCATCTTGTGGATCTTGGACGTCCTCCATCCTGATGCTGTTCATGCAGTATGCAGCGTGAGGCAGGTTGCTCTCTTGTTCTCATCATTTATCTTTGCAAATGGCACGTTTGCGTAGGATGCCTGAAATAACACCACATCTCAAGGTCGGGGGGTGTGCGGTTGCCATGGCAACAGTACATAAGTAATGAAAAATGCCTGTCAGTCAGACTGCAGGATGCTGCGAGTTAGTGGAAAGTGAAAGGTATGATGTGACAGTCCAAAGGGAGAGTCCAAACCTTTTCATAATACAAGGCGTTCTGTTTTAATGCTACATAGATTATATTATGAGTGTACAATGTCACACAAAAGGGGGGCAGTAGTTTAAGCATGATGTAATATGAGATATTATAGCTTATGAATAATAAAAGAAAAAATATATATATTATATCAATTAACCAAAATGTACTACCACATGTAGTCATTTAATAATTCGGTGCCTTGTTAAAACTCAACTCATTACTGCACATTAGTTATAGTTATTGTATCTTTTATTATTATTATCTTTTTTTTTAAATTTTATGCTCTCTCTTCAAATGTTTATTTTTTCATGATTGCATGACAAATGTGCATTTTGATAATATAATATAATATAATATAATATAATATAATATAATATAATATAATATAATATAATATAATATAATATAATATAATATACATTTGCGTATTTAATGAGATATTCCTGAGGAATATAATTTTTTAAGCTATCAAAAACAGATGGTTTGGCACTTGGAGAGAGACACATGACTGACATAATATTATCTCCTTATTAGGTTGATATGGCAAACTTGTTAGCAAACAGTTGCCAATCCACACATCCAGCAGATACAATAACAAATTTCTGTGAGCGCATCACTATGACCCTTTCACACTCAAGTAATCATATGATCGATTGTTAATATACAAATATTGATTATAGCTGCTTTAAAGACAAATTTGATTTGTATCTGCTCCTTTAATACTATCAAAATAATTCATAAGTCAAATTGTGTAGAATTCTTTCTACATGGGTGTTATCACTTTTTGTATCGTTATAGTTTTTGAATTATTACATTAAAAACAATCCTATAGACATACTGTACATTGTCCATTCAAATTTCAAAATCCTCACCTCACTGATTACTCTATATGGTGGCATATACAATTTATCACTTACATATTGCAGTCTATGGAGGCTCAGCACAGCACACTTCATATTTTTCTAAATCTTCAGGATTCAACACTGATTTATCATAATACATTAAAGTCCAATTGAAATCACGGTGAATCATCCCTCTTTGCAGTCAAAAAATAATGTCAACATATTTTTAATTGTTAAAAGTTTTGTATTAGAATGGAGAAAGGGTCTTAGGGGAAATATCAGAAATGCTCCTTTTTGTCTCAGCCAACTGGGGGTTGGTGTCAGAATCTAGCCTGCTAACTGACTTTAGCGGTTCACTTTTCCCCAGTGAATGTTTGTTTGGTGGCTTGTTCAACAAGCTAATGTGCAGGACAAGATGTGTGTTCATGTTTGTAAGTTAGATAAGAAGGAGACTTCAGCAGGAAAGCTGATGTGGGTTGTTGTTCAGAGTCTGTGGCACTTCTGTTGTGTAGCAGGATGCAATCAGGCCCTGTTGCTCTCATTGCTCCCTCCTGCTTTGGGTCTCTCTCAGACCTGAAGGAGGTTGCTGGCCTTTTGCAGGTCAGATAACCTCTGGAATAGCCCCAGCCCTAAAAGAGGGATCTGTTCATTTGGGTCTGAGGAGCATCTTTCTATCTGAAGGAGGTTGAATGGGGAATAAACCCCCAGACACCAAGCTGTCCAAACCAGTCAGGGCCCCCAATCAGCCCTCAACCACCTGGGCCCAGTATGAGATGGCGCCATCATGCAGAGCTATCTTTTGGTTCTGGGAAATGAAACTTCACATGATAAATAAATATGCAAACCAGTCAGTAAATAAAATAAGCAAGTTAAAAAATAATAAGAGTAAATAAAAACTAAATAAATAAGTTCATATGCTGTAGTAGACAAAAAAGGCAGTTTCATTTCAGTTGGACTTTAAAGCCAATTCAATTGTTTTTTTAAGTTTCCATTCACTCCCATAGCTCAGCCAACTCATTCAGGACAGTGAATTTTCATATGACTATAAATCATCATGCCAATATAGTGTTTCATGATGTCTGTTTGTTTAAGGAGGACATGTTATGCTTTTTGTGATTTTCTATTATTTATATACTGTTACCTAGATCATGATGAATTGTTCCTGTCTTGTACTGCAACTCTGCAACATCAGCAGACTCATCAGCTAAGGTTCAAGGAAGTTCAGCATTATATTTGTAAAGAGGAAGATGTAGGAATTAAAATTCATTGGAGACAGGGTGAGACATGTCATCTGGGAGTCAGTTGGGCAGGATGGATCCTGAATAGGAGAACTGAAAACAGACATGACGTTATCTATAAGTCTGTATTTGATAGATTAAGAAAAGAACGGTAACGCCCACTTAAGGTGTATAAAACTCTGTTACAAGCGCTCCACTGGGAGCCTTTTTCTATGTAACCTCATCCTGTGTGTTGCACTGTGAAACGCTCCTTCTTGTACAAGAAAATAAATTCTGTTAAATTTTGATACTTCAGCTCCAGTTTCTATTGTTTTAAAGGTTATTACAGAAATTCATTTAACAGTTAAGATGTTGGATAGTTTCAAAACTTGACGTTAGCGTATGTAGAAATGCTCCCTGCAAGTCAAAAGCGAGGGTTTCAACCTGTTCTGAAGACTTCATTTGCAGCAGTTTTTTCTACCTTGCAGATTAGCTGACGTCAGATAGTCAGGCATGCCCATAAATGGTGGTCTGTTCTGTAGCCTTGGTTGCTAAGTTTATTTCTAAGGTTTTTCCATGCATTGTTCGCATTGTCAACACTCATATTTTGGATCGGATTTTTGTTTAAACATGTACGAATGTATTTGAGAAGTTGTCATTTCAAGTAAAGAACAAAAGCAGTGAAATCCTACTACTATAGTTTGTTTCATGGTTTGTTGAGGGGCAGCTTCTGGGAGCTGGCCGATCTGAACAGAGCGGGCTCATCAGCAAGCAGGCCTTAAAGAGACAGGAGCTAAAAAGGCCTGTTTCAGACAGAGGCTGGACTGATTTGCTGCATAAAGGGCGGTGTAAGATAAATAAGGTGTTTAATCATGCAAAGATATTCCAGTAGAGCCAGAGATTAAAAAAGTAGCCTGTAAATGTGCATGATGATGTCCTTTAATATTGGTCATTTTAGAAGGTATAGTCTATCAATGCCACAGTAGAGGGGAGAGAGGACAGCATGACTCTGCCACTACATCTGTCTAACAGCTGCATTATGTAGCCTACATTTTACACCGCTGCCCAGGGGGCTTTGCCATGCATGTCCCTGAATGCGTCAGTGAGCCTATTGATGAACAGAGGGCACCGGGGGCACCAGGGAAACCAGAAACTAGACAGCAAAAGCCATTCCAGTCAGTGATCAAACTGAATCAGGCCCTCTGCATTTTCAACCATAGTCCATGGTAAAATAAACACATTTAAATCAAACTCAGAATGAGTAGTGGTGCATGTGGGTGAATATGTACTGTACTGGCCAAGAAATTACATGATTTAAACACAAGACTGATCACATAGAGTTTAATTTTGTACACACACAGCCACACACTCCCATTATAAATGCATCCAAACATACGTATGTTCACCCTCGTGCTTGTGCTTGAATCAATGGCGTGATTTTAAACTTTAATCTTCAAAGGTGTTTTCCTCCAAATCAAAATGATGCATTATACATGAAATATTAACCATAAGACAGACACGAGAAATACTGTACCTCACATGTGGTGCCTTACAGCCAAACACTGTGCAGAATGAAATATGTGTGTGTCAGGATATCCCTCTCTCCAAAGCAGCAGTGTGACTGAGGAGTGATGTGTGTGAGGCTCAATGCCAGCAGTGTTCAGTAAGGCAGCTGCTGGGCGGAGTGTTTTATATCTATAGAGGGCAAGTAAGGGCAAATATCAAAAAAGTAAATTTTACAGTACATCTCTTTTAATCAGACACACAACAAAGCCCTGAAATACAGTATAGTCTTATACTACTATAGTATTTCCTGCAGTGCATGAGTCATATGCAAATGGAACATATCACAATAGGAGCTCAGAGAGTTGAAACCTGCTTTTAAAGAAGGGCAATTTATACATAATACTGTCTCACATTTTACGATAATTAAATCCTTTTTTTTTCATCAAATACCATTTGCAATCAATTATCGAACTTGTTTTAATGTCACTGGTCTTGATTCAAGTAAGACATTGGATGAAGTTGAATTCTGAAAATATGTTTTCATGGTGTGATGGAGGTGAGTGTAATGAATGGACAGGCAGTAGTGTGAACCTGGTGAACCTGAGAATTCATGTCTTATTGACCTCTAAACTGAGCTGATACTCAACCTTATCTTATCGTTTTTAATTTTCCCAATTCCCAGTTTTTACTTTAAAAAATAAGTATAGTATAAAGTAGTAGTAAGTATAGTATAAAGTACTACCAGTACTACTGCTACTGTTATAATTACTTCAACTGCTTCTGGGACATGCAAGAAGACAGGTGCTATTTTGTTAAAACTTTAATTAAAGCAGAATATGTTTATTTTTTGCCCTCATGTAACAACAGAGGGTCACATGAGCAAAAAAGGTATCTTACTGCTCACCCTAAGTGCCTCAAGTGCTCCTGAAGTCAATGTCCAATATTCTAATAATGTGTTTTTTCTACCATAAACCCTAATTTCAGAGTCATAACATAATAATAATTGTTGTAGCATTAATCCTCATCACCATCATCACCATATATCCCAATCATATTATCATTAATGGCCGCAGAAATCAATTCATGCTCACTCATCAAGATTTAATGAACAGTGTTTTCACATTGGGGATATTTTTGACATCAGCTGCTAAAAATGGCCTTAACATCAATAACAGTGAATTTTACTGTACTTTGATATCAGCAGTTTTTAGATTAGCTGTCACACTTTTCAAACATTCAGCATAAACACAAGAGAGCATCAACAAGCATGTATTTTTAGTTTTAGACAGAAGTAACACTATCTTTAGATATGGAAAGATAGAGAGGGTGGTTGTGCCCCTGCTATGGCAAACTAAAAAACAAAAACTTTCAGTGGCTTATTTAACAACCATACCTTGTCATTAACACAAACGGCAACTTAATAAAGCACGTATACAGGGTGAAGAGGTTCAGAGACCTTTTGGTTAAACATTAGATACTGAATAGCACAAAAATCCTAAACACTGTAGCTGAGTCTGTGCTTTGTCAAATGGTTATCCAGCAGTGTAATGGACCCATTCATCATCTGAAGATGCTTCCAGGAATATGAGAGTGACTCAAGAGGCCGACACACTCTCAGACCTCAACACAGCAGAGAGATGAACAAGAGATTCATAGCCCAGAGCGGCCAAACCAAACACTGGCTCTAGAGAGAGCCTTTCCCGTTTTTTGTGAGTTTCACGGCCACTGTAGGTTCTCCTATACACTCGGAAGGGGAGGGGGAGGCAAGGGATATTCAGTTGGTTACAATCTGCAACCTCACTGCTAGATGCCACTAAATCTTAGACAATGGTCCTTTAATTGCCAGTATAAACAGGAGGAATGATTACAGCGAGGAAATCCTCTTTCAGTGTTCATATGGGCACCTGACTGTTGTTTTAAGCCACACTTGAAAATTTATGAACCTGTCCTTTAATGCTTCTGAGAATTCAGGCTGTTCCTAAATCACAACTACACTTCTACACTATACTAAGCAGGACTACTGTATAAAGTGGGAAGTGAGTGTAGGTTAAAGGGACATTCTGTGTGACCTTTCCCGTCATTCAGCAACGTGTAGGAACTGCAATAACAATGACAGCATCAATCTGCCTGGAGCTATTGTGACTTCTAATTGACACAAACAAAGTGTCATTTACACCTTTACAAGTTAATTAGAGCACAGATCCAGACAGAAATGACTGCAACTGAGGTAATACGCGTCCATGCAAATCGCTGACATGACAGAACTGCTTCGCCACTTCCTTTTTTGGCTTAGGAATGACGTTTTGTAAGTTTCAGAGTTGAAAAGTGTTGCAGCACTGGTGGTCTGCTTGTCAAGTTGTTTGTCAAAAACTGATTAACAAATCTGAACTGGTTGTCTCTTTAAAGTCACAGCCAAACTTTAAACTGTAAATGTAGAAACTAACAGTACATTGCTTTCATATGGAAGTCATAGACTGGCATCTCTGACTGATTTAATGGCCAGGCCGAGTCAACAACCAAAAAACAATAACTGCGCTTCTATTGTAGTTACGTAACGTTTATACAGGCCTCCAGGAACTGCAGTGAGCCTGTTGGAGCTGAGGTACGGTGCTGATATGGCAGCTGTTTCCTTTGGTGGTTTACAAGCTTAAAGGCTGGATATCCAAAGAGCTGTTATGTTATAAAGCTGTCAATTTGGAGGTAAGCAGAGCATCTCAGTGGAACAGAGAGCCTGATGCTAATGGGGTGCTATCTTAAATGACTCAAAACAGCTTGAATGCACTTTGCCCATAGTGAGAGGACTAATCACAGCACATTATATCTGTCATAATGTATCATAACTATGAGCTATTTGTGACTGTTAACCATTTCAAGTCAGTGCTTGAGAATTTAAAAAAAAAAAAAAATCACTGCAAAAACTGCAAAAGCAAATGCAGATATTAACAGAAAGAGAACGACACTTTTGCATTGTTTGACTGTATAGGATCCCATTCTGAATCCTATTAATGCCAATGTAATTCAATGTTGACGAGAATTGGCATAGTGGAACAATAACTGCCTTGTGTTGTCTCCTCCTCACCTTGATCTGATGATATGGTCCATAAACACTCTTCTTCAGCTCTCTGCCGCCATCTGCTAGTCAAACACGGTGTTGTTCATCAGACTGAGATCTTGCAAATAAACACATTTCTACCAACATACTGTTGTTAATGTGTATCATATTGTGTATCATATTGTGCCATTAAGGTAAAATGACATCTCCTTTACATAAAATCAAACACAGCGCATGACAAGTTTAATCATGATACATGTATGATCTCTGTTGACACTCATCTGTCTAAACTCAATACAAACAGTGACCTCTTGTGGTCATGACAGTAATAGACTAAATGGAAAGACCCATGGTCAACAGACTTATCTTTTAGGAACTAAACCTAGATGGGTTTTTATGTTACATTTTATGTTGTGGAAGTTGAGATTACATAATATGGTAGTACTTATATAAGGTTTATATTAACAGTTATATAAAGTTACATTGCTGCCTGCAGCATCAGCAGGTAAGAGAGGAAATAAAAGAGTTTCACTGTCAGACAGTCTTAATCTCTACCTATGAATTGTTGTAATTTGTTCTCCAAGATGTTGACTGTTTCTTTTAATGAATTTCATAAACTGTGGCTGTGTCCTAATTTCAGGTTGGATTTGTCTAGCTATGGTAATTGATTAATCGATTAGTCAATCCACGAAAATTCATCTGCAACCATGTTGATAATTGAGTAATCATTTAGTTTTTTTTTTTCAAGCAAAAATGTCAAACATTCATTGTTTCCAGCTTCTTAATTTAGAAGCTTCGCTGCTTTTCTTGGTCACATGTGATAATAAACTGAATATCTATCTCTATCTATTTTGGACTACTGCGATCTGGGGACGTCACTTTGGGCTTTAAGAAACTGTGAGGGCCATTTCTTTTTTGCTAATTTCTACATTTTAGTGGTTTAGTTGAGGGATTAATTGACAGATGAATCAATAATGAAAAAAAAAATGTTAGTTTCAGCCCTAGAATGCCTAATACCTACTATTATGATTGCATTTTACTCCAGGTAGCAATCTGGTACAAAAAATCTTTTCTATTCTAAGTTATTAATGTATAGATATTTTAAGTTATCATATGAGATGTTTATTATACTAAAGACATATTTTGTTCTTGCTTTGGGGTTTGTTGACATTATCTTTAAATGTTGGAACTCACTTGAATGAGACCCACCCCTTCCCAGGTATGTGTTTTTGGATAGCTTATTGCTTGGTTTTTTTAGTGAAATGCCTGATGAAGGTCGCCGGACAAAACATAGCTATTCAATAAATTTATCTATTTTTAAGTGTCGACAATACACTGATAGCTGATCTTTGTTACTTTGACTCATTTGTTCTTCTACTGTCTGTCTGTGTGCACAGATTGCACCTTTGTATGACTGTGGGGTAGCTGAACATCCTCTGCAACAATGTTGACGTTTATAAAATGCTTAACTCAACTGAAAATCATACTAATCATATTCCCTTAGCATCTGAGGATGTTTTAGATCCTCAAATTAAGAATTCATTTGATGAATGGAACAAATACTTTTAAGATGTGCTTATAAAAAGTTAATTCCATTCCAACTATACTGACTAATTGAAAAAAAAACTGAATGATTAAAAAAGTAGAAAAAGAATAAATTAATTGATTAAATCGCTCAAAGGTTCTTTGAAGGAATCTTGTGAAAACACATCAAAATGATGTATTGTCTAAAGAAGAAAGCATTTTTAGATGAATGATCAACCATTCTCTTTATTTTGAAAGAAAACAAGCAAAATACTTCCATACATACATGTTTAAACAGTTGAATATTGTAAGTAGACTGTCGTTTATCAGTTTATGGTAAGATTTGTTTTTACACTCATATTTCCTGAAGAAGGGAAGATTGTGTGTTTTTCGGACACTATTTAACCACGTTTGTCTCTTTGCTAAAGTCTGACACAAATAGACACAGAGTCAATAAGAGTTAGATTAAAGGGTTATCCTGCTTTTCATCCCTAAAATATATGGATTCAAAACAGGATTCAGATGTGTTCTCAACATGAAAATCATTGCAGCAGGCACTTATTCTTCTTTGGGTAGACAGAGTATCTTTACAAAGGGAGGCTGCCATGTCTCTAGTTATAAAAGCCTCTCCAGTACCAGCAGGTACAGTTGAGGCCTGAGGCTATGAGCAGGATGATCAGCAGGGTGATGAACAGACCAAAGGCGATGACGGTGACAGTTACGGCCCAGACGTATGTCCTCTTGGACATGTCAATCATGGGTGACTTGAGGGCCATCCGCACCCTACGTGCCCGCCGGCGGTCCTGAGGTGGGTACCGGGCCAGGTTGACACTCTCCATGCCCAGAGAGCGGACCAGGCATGCCCTCTGGTGGCTCAGTCGATCAAAGCTGTGTTTGCCGTGGTAGCAGCCCATACCACTCTGACCTGTAGGGGCCACAAACAAGGTGGGTGTCTGTAATCTTCACACAGCTCACTTGTATCTACCCAGTAATGCTCTATACCAAGCCTCCAGCAGAGATGAGGAGTGGGCTACAGAGGTCTGGTAACCTCACTTTTTTCTAATTCCACACCCCTGGATTTTTTTCATTTTCAAACTTATAGTCCTTAGCCCCAACTGATGCTGACTCAAATGACATCACTTGAGGCAATTTATCAGATTTCACACAGCTCCCTCTGGAGCCACAAAAGGCATTGTGCTATTTTTTTTCACATGTACTCCTCAACACCTGATATGTAAAATCAGTGTAGTTTACCTTTAAAGTGTCAATTTGTGTTGATGCTAGAGTTTAATTTGGAGTCTATGTCCAATTCCCACTGTACTACAATCCCTCTCAATGATAACTCTACTGTGGGCCTATGGAGGGACATGTGCTTCCTCCTTTATAACACATGGTGTTGCCAGAGTTACTGTTTCTGGAATGGAATTCCAGATCTCTGCAGTGGTAGACAGGAACTCTGCACCACCTGAGCAACATAAGTGTATTTTTACATGAAAATGTTACCTAAAGTAGATTTGAGTTACTTGAAGTTTAAATGGTAAATGGTAAATGGACTGTACTTGTATAGCGCCTTTCTAGTCTTCCGACCACTCAAAGCGCTTTTTACACTACGGATCACATTCACCCATTCACACACATTCATACGCTGAATGGGTACAGGGGCTACCATGCAAGGTCCCAACCTGCCCATCAGAGGAAGCTAACCATTCACACACATTCATACACTGATGGCACAGCCATCAGGAGCAATTTGGGGTTAAGTGTCTTGCCCAAGGACACATCGGCATGTGGACTGGAGGAGCCGGGAATCGAACCGCCAATCTTCCGATTAGTAGACGACCCGCTCTACCTCCTGAGCCACAGCCACAAACAGTGAAGTTGTCTTCCTCCAAAAGTTATGCAGTCCCCTTACAGCTAAAGAGTGGAAAACAGTATATTTACACCCAAATCTTAAGCAAATTCTAAACTCTCAGAATTTGAAATGTTGCTCCATCTCTGCACTATGGAAAATCAGGCCATTGCTTCAGCTTGCTTCATTGTCAGCTTGCTTTGATGTTTTTCTGTTCCTTAGAGGCCACAAATGAAGCAATCTTGTAAACGATAGAGGAAAGATTAAACAGTTCACAAAGGAAAATGTTCACCGTCAACTACTGTTATAATGTTGTTGTAATGTTATGTGAACAGTCTGAAATGGCTACAAGATTTCATTATAAAAACAGAGCCAGAAGCTCTTCTTTAACTGTGGTGCATTACGGCATTGTGTTGTTGCTTCTTACTTTTATTCATTAATTTGATTCATCTGTCAAATATAGATACAGCCATCTTCTCTGCAGCCTTTGAGTAGGCCATGAAGGAAGAAAACGAAGGCCGAATTCCCATAATTCCATAATCTATATATTTATTGTTACCATTTTGTCATGTCAGCTGCTGTTTGTCAAATTTTTCTTTTTTCCACTCAGTGAGGCTGCAACTAATTTTCATTTTTATCACTTAGCTGTTGATTATTCTTTCAATAATTGATTGATCATTCAGTCTATAAAATCCCCAAAACTTGTGGAAATTATCACTGTTTTCTTCAACCAACAGTTTTGACATTTGAACTTTCAATCAGTCTTACCAACACCACCAAACGGGAGAGAGCTGAGTGTGTAGTGCATCATAACATCATTCACCGTCACTCCTCCACTCGTGGTCTCCTCAATCATCCTTTTTATTGCCTGTGGGGAGAGAGAGAGGAAAATAGAAAGATAAAGAGGAGTTTTAAACATTAAACCTGTTTTAAAGTCTCCTCCTTCCTGCTGTCTCTCACCTTCTTGTCAGAGCAGAAGATATAGAGGGCCAAAGGTTTCTCTCTCTCATTGATGAAGTGGATGGCATCATCCATATCACTTACAGTCACTATGGGAAGCAGAGGGCCAAAGATCTCCTCCTGCATCAGCCTGGAGTGAGGGGGCACATCCTTCAGCACTGTGGGGGCTGCATGTGCAACATCAACATTCATTAAATTGGCAGACTTTTTGGTGAAGACCCGGTCTGATTAGGTAAGATGGCATACATCACACTTTGGATGGAGCTCCTCTCATATCTAGAAATATGGCTGAATTTATTAGCATACCAAAACCATGACCCAGAGTTGAGACCAGGAGGCAGAGCTGCAGTCCTACATGCTTCTTTGTGCTTCGATCAGAGCAGTTACCCACCCAAAACCCCATAGAAACTGTGCCCCCAACCACTTCAATCTATTAAATCTAAAGTAAACAGAAGAAGAATTTCACTGAAGTCAGGCTGCTGTGCCTCGCGCACAAAGTCTTAACGTATCTAAGTGTACTCATTAACGATGAATCCTCCATGCACGCAAAAGCGCAAAAGATAGACACAGAGTTCCACAAGGTTCTGTGCTTGGACCAATACCATTCACCTTGTATATGCTTCCTTTAGGTAATATTATTCAGAAACACTCCATAAATATTCATTGTTATGCAGATGATACCCAATTATATTTATCAATGACGCCAGATTAAACCAACCAGCTAACTAAACTCCAAGCATGGCTTAAGGCTCCTCCTCTCCATCTGTACGCATTGATATACCATGAATGCATATTACTAATTTGGCTTCTTCCGCAGAGTTTTTGTGCCTTCTCGTCTCGCAGGAAACTTTCAGCTGCGGACCGACTGCTGTCCAGCTTGACACCCACCCCTGCTGCTATTATTAGTAGTAATTTTTGCCCACAGCTACCGCTATTATTAATAGTCATGTTTTTTTATTATTATTATTAAGTGGAGGCATGGTGGTGCAGTTGTTAGCACTGTTGCCTCACAGCAAGAGGGTTCTGGGTTCCAAATACACCGGCTGGCTGGGGCAGTTTGAATGTTCTCCCTGTGTCTGTGTGGGTTCTCTCTGGGTACTCTGGCTTCTTCCCACAGACCAAAAATATGCAGGTTAGGTTAATTGGTGATTATGAACAGGATATAACAGGCACTATATAAATAAAATTGACTTGACTTGACTTGACAGACAAACAATATTTTTGTGGGATCTGAAAATGCATCTTCTTACCAATGTAGCGCTGTGAGGCATCACTCTGTCCTCCCACCACAGGAGTGTAACCCTCCATCAGACCCATGATTCTGTTGAAGTGACGCTGGTTGATGATGCGGCCGTAGTCAGGTGAGCATTTGGGATCAGCACCATAAAATTCCTGTGGCGAATCAAAATCATAAAAATCCAAAATGTGCAGTTTTAAGGACATTGATATGTGAGAGAGGTCAGAGCAGTTTTATAGACAGTACAGTACCAGTAGAGTTTGTCGGATGCATTCCACCACACGGCCCTGGATGCAGGGCTCACACAGGATGTAGTCTGGAGCAATGCACGTCTGACCACAGTTGATGAACTTTCCCCATGTGATGCGACTGCACACACACAAGGTATAGAAGCACAAATTCACAGTGTTGATCACTTTCATTTACACTTGACTCATCTACAATGTGAATGTTTCAGTGTTCTGATGCTTTGAGGAGGTCACATTCAGGTACATTCATGAATGTGTAGCTACAGAAAAAGAGAACAATAGCTTTGGCAGACTGCTTAGTTAATGCTTCCAAAGCTGAAGGATCATACACTACCAGTAGTTTGTATGCTCTATTCTATTAAACTGCAGGTGTGCATACATTTGTATCGTTTTAAATCACTTTCCAAACCACTCTGAAAATTTCATTTTCTATATGTTAGCCTGGGCTCCATGCTTACACATATTCTGAATTGTGTGCATAGTACCAGCACTTTTAATGTATTCAGTTATCTTATTGTGTTTAATTGTGTTCATGTTTCATGTTTTTTTGTTTTTATGCTGCCTTGCTGTAAAAATGATTTCCTCTTATGGGACAATAGAGATCTGAACTAAACCCAGCCTTCCAGGCAGCCACTGGTTTCCATGAGTTTTACTACACTTAAAATGAAAAACCAATAACTTGCAGAAACTTGAAACTTGCTTGAGATACAGTAACCCATCACAGTGTTTTTTAGAAGTGTGCTTAATGCATTCCATGACAGAATCATCTGAGGACTATTTTTGTCATTTGAGGGACGATAAAACCCAACAGATGAAAACATGGACTTGATGAGGAGGGCAGTGTGACTTAGATTGTTTCTTGTATAAAATAAGCTTTCCTCTAAATATTAGATGTAGGAGCCAAAGCCAAAGTCTGACAAAACTTAAATTACACACTGTGACAAGTTCTTAAGCAGATGTTTAGTCAATGTTAAGTAAATGTATGGTATACTGTGGAAACGTATAGTCCTTTTGTACTTCATTGGCTAAAGCATGCAAAAACATCAGCATGGTCCTTTAGGTGCTGAGAACTATACATACCAAAATTACCGATGTATCCCTAGTGGATCATTTGCTCCAGTATTCCATAGTAACACCTCATCATACACAATAGGCTCAATGTTAAATCTGTGTTCAGTGCCTCATGCTAACCATATACTTTATTAGGGACTACAGTCATAGTGGCTACAATAACTCCTGTTGCAGCCATTTGTCTCTTTTTGGTGGAAAGGGCTAAACCTCCAGGGTACAAAAGTCATCTTGTTTTAAATTCTAATGGTGGCATAAGTATAAACCATGGGGCCAAATTGTTTAAACATGATTCACATATTGTCATCAGAGTCCTGTCTGTGAGTCAGTAGAGTGTTACCGGCAGGCAACTCTGATGTCACAGTTCTTGTCGATGTAGCTGGGGCTCTTCCCTCCCAGCTCCAGCGTCACCGGGGTGAGGTGGCGAGCAGCAGCCTCCATCACCAGTCTGCCCACTGTACTACTTCCTGTGTAGAAGACGTGGTCAAACCTCAGCCTCAGCAGCTCCTGGGTCTCTGACACTCCACCTGTCACCACTGGGTACAGATCCTGAAAATAAACCACATGAAAGGGACTCCTGTCACAGGTGTTGGTAGTCACATTATGAGATTAACAGAACTATACTTTTAATTTTGTTACATTATATTTTTTCATCCGTGTATTTACTACTTGGGCAGCTGTTTGGGTCTTGCCTACCACAGTTAAACATGAGGTGGTTTCTTCTCTACCATATGGGATAGTCTTAACAAAGAGCAACCATGATTTTGCCTAAACAACAGTGACATTATTTTTTTTAGTAATGCTACGACCTCACAGAGGGTGTGAGCCCACTTTCATTAGATTCATTTCAGACAAGCCACATGTAATCCACACTGTGCATATTTCATCCATTGATGGAGACAATGCCAGAAAAAGCTAGCAAGTGAACCTTGAGTGAAGATTGTTTTGTTGTTGGTTTTTCAAAAATGAACTTTCACATTCAATTTTAAGTACAGTACATGTGAAACAGAGCAAGACAACAAGAACAAATATCTTAAATCTCGCTAGTATTGGTCAGAGGGACATTTTAATCTCATAGTGTCTATAAAAAGGATAGAAAAGCCAGGGGGTCACCCAAATTACTTGGATTTATTGTCCAAAGACAGATTTCCCATTTCAATTCTCACGCTAACCAGGCAAATAGTTATCAATTATTATATTTTCTTCTGGACCAAATTTTCTGGAGTCAGACAGACTAACCAATCATCCTTATGCCAAAGACTGAAAAGACAGAAAAATGCAAAGCGTGGTTATGAGTCCCCTTTTGTTTAGGTCCTCACAAGTCTTCTTAGACTCAGAGGGAATCCCCTCATAAATTAGGCACTTGGCCTCTGGGTAAAAAAAACAATCTATGATGTACTGCACTGTGTTGGTACATGGCTTTGACATTACAGCCGCTCTGCACAACATTATTCCATCAACAATAGCAGCTGTTGTTCAGACCTTGTCTAGATAGCGAGGCAGCAGTGCCCGGAGGAGGAGGGACGAGTACTCGCTCAGCTCTGACGGCTTCACCACCGCTCCATTGCCTGCAGGGACAGAACATAGTTTTCTGTGAATGGGATGAGATCATTGAGTGACGGACTGCAGAAAAGTAGGAGGCAGAGGACGCAGAGATAGGAAGGTTGTCAAACTAAAGTTCACACCAGGATATTTTCTCTCTCAATTTTTCTCAAACCTTTGCTGTAAAATACAAGTTAATTGATGCTTTGTTTGGGTTTTTTTTGTTGTTGTTTTTTTTGTGGTTTTTGTATATGAACAGTAAAATAAGCTGACCACACACTATTATTCTCTCCTCAACTAGAGTATATACATTATTATCCATCCTAATGTTTAAAACTATCATACTTGTATCATAATATAAATCAATAGTCCCTTAAAGTGCTTAATGCCTGAATGTTCTTTTACTTTGTAAACTTAGAGAAAAAGCATAGATATTAATGATAGACCTAAACCAAACTTCTTAACCAACAATGTGAAGATAAATTGATGGAGCAAAAGCAAAACGTTACTTAAAAAGTCTACCTCAACCAAATTATCAAAGATTTAATTGGTTTTGTAGGTATAAAAAATAGATTCTGTCCATGAGTGTGAGGGTCAACTAGCTGGGTAGCTAAAATTAAACACAACATTAATCATATATAGGCTCCACTTTAAACTACCAGACACATGAATCAACCTCCATTTATTGGGTTCTTATTTAATCTGTTCACAGACCATCTTGCCCTAAAGCTGACACTTTTGTAAGAATGTGCTTTGTCTCTGAAAACCTTCTGTTTATTACCAAGAGAATATCTGAAATATGCAGTGTTACTGCTTGGAAAAGACATAGGTTAACAATTAATCTCAATCTCTTGAGTCTTGATTTTCCTCTTAAATGTTCCCTTAAGTAGTTTTAAACCTGAATTAATTTACTTTCTTTGGCCATTCAACTGAGCAACAAGCTGTAAACACAATATTGATATATTATCACCTTTTATATTTGAAAGGGTGAACAAACAATTGCCTATTTATATAACCAGGAGACACAGAGCAACATTAACATTCATTTGGAGTCACATTTCTGCCCACTTGATAACAATATTCTCTCTCCTTCTAGCTTTGCTCTCCACCACCTTCTGAGGGAAATATCTGGCTCTTTATCCGCTAAATGCAACATTATCCTCACCAGCTAGTCACTAACTTTGTCTGTGTGCCGTTCGGTGTACAGTGGTTTATTAAAGCTTTTTGCTGAAAACAGCTGCCTGCCAGTCTGGAAACCAATCAAAACTGTACTGTTGCGACCAAACAATCAGCTGAAAGATGCTAAAACACTAGAGCTGAGGGGAACTGCAGAGTCGGGACACTTTTCATATTACACGAAGTCACATGATCCATTGTTATTATAAAATATTGATAAGTGCAGCTTTAAAATTAAGATTTTTCCCACTGCATGACGATATCACACTATTCTCTGCCTGCTCATCCCAACACTTCATTGAAGTTCCATAATGCTACATAAAATAAAACTGTTTATTTATTTACTGTGGTTCCTCCATTCAATCAAATACAAGCACATTGTGTATCTTTATAACATATTTCCCCATAGTTCAGCCTGATATATTTGGAATCTTTGTAAACTTCAGGATCCAGACTGGAATTTAAAACCCTACAGAGCACTGGTCCACACACACACAGGTGTTGTCACTGGACTGATTAGACCTCTCCTCAGAGAGACTTAGACTTCTCTGTCACTCTCTGTTTGTTTTGTTGCTAATGTTAGATCAGGACAACTTACTCCTTTATTTTTTTTTATCAGTACATGGACTTTGGTGACCTCACATAATCCCCAGCATAGCTCCATCCAACATCAGCCTGAGCAGAGGTCTAATCAGAAACAAATATAAAACACCTGTGTGGCTGTGCAGGACCTTTAAAATACATTTCTCTGGGTTTTAAACCAAAGAAAGATAGCATTTTCAGGTGAATCGTACACACTGGTATTGAAGGTCAACAGGGGACAGAAAGGTTCCCTACCAGCAGCAATAGCTCCAATCAGGGGCAGCAAGGTGAGGGCCCAGGGGTAGTTCCAGGCACCGATGATGAGCACCACCCCCAGGGGCTCTGGCTGGATATAAACCTCATCTGACACGGTGAGGAGGTTCCTCTCTACTGGCCGAGGAGCAGCCCACTCTGCCAGTTTCTCTGTAGCCAGCTGGATCTCATTCTCAATGCCAATCAGTTCCAGGAGCGGTGTGTCGTACTGGCTCTGTAGGAAACCCAGCACACACCAGTCAGGGTCAATCATGTAATGTATAACAGGAACATACGTTACATGTTACATGCAGTAGTGTCTGGTGTCTTCACTCACCCTGTTGATGTCCTGTTTGAGAGCAGTGGAGATCTCGGTCTCTTTCTCAGTGATCATCCTCTGCAGGGCATTGAGCTGCTGCAGTCTGAACTCCACAGGCCGAGTCCTGCCGCTCAGGAAGGCCTCCTTGGCCCGCTTCACCGCCTGCCTCTCCATATAGACACCTGGAGCACAGCAAAGGGCCTCTGGAACTGTAGATATAAGATACATGTATGACAGCAGTTCTACAGTGTGCAACTTAGGGGCGGCTGTGACTCTGGAGGTAGAGCAAGTTGTTCACTAATTGGAGTATTGGTGGTTTGATCCCCGGCTCCTCCAGTCCGCATGTCGAAGTGTCCTTGGGCAAGATACTGGACCCCGAATTGCTCCTGAAGACTGTGCCATCAACGTGTGTGTGTGAGTGTGAATGATTAGATCCTCCTGATGAGCAGGTTGGCACCTTGCATGGCAGCCACTGCCACTAGTGTGTGTGAATGGGTGAATGTGGCATGTAGTGTAAAGCTCTATAAAGCCACTAAATAAATGCAGTCCATTTACCATTTAACTGTAGAGTACTTCAATATAAAAACTGGGACAAACAGAGTTAATTCTGTCTGCTCAGTGCAGTTTATTCTTTAAGGCAGGCTGCAAATGACAACACTCTTCTAAACCCAGAGTTAGATTTCCAAAATCTAAGGCCCAATTCAGCCGCCCAGGTTTGTTGTGTCCTCTTAGGCCTCACAAATTCTTTGACCTTTTTAGTTGTACACTATTCAACATCAAAATGCAAAGACCTCTGCTTCAACTCTTTGCTTGGATTTAAAGTGCAAACAGCCCTGCAGATAAAGTGGCTCCCAGAAAGACAGTAAAAATCAAAGCCACAGTCAGAGCTGGGCTGGATTTGAAAACTTCGCTTCCAAAATGATTATTGTCAAAATGCCCAAATCTATATAGATGACACTGAAAAAGATTACAAACAGGCTGTAAAAGTAACAGTATTATCACTGTAACATACAGATAAAACCTCACAACAGATATTTATAAAAACTAGAAAGATCTTTCTTTCTTTCTTGTTAATAAAAGTATTTTTGGTAAATGATTGCATTTGTCTGCATCTGATATCATGTAGGCTTACAGTCAGAACTCAGTGGAGAAATACAACAAAGTACATTTACTCAAGCACCATACTTATGTATTTGTACTACTTTGCCACTTTATACCTCTGCAATTTCCAGCTACTTTAAACACAACATATTATGATGAGCATATAAAATATGAATCATTGTTATAGACTGAACTACCCAACAGTACATAAAAGTAAAAAAAAATAGTTAAAAATGAATAGGAAATACTATTAATGTGCATTAATGTATGTCTAATTAGCATTTCAAAATGCTAATATATCTGATTTAATAATTTACAATGTATGAGAGAGTAACAGGGTCCATTTTAATGCATCGAATTATTTCATACTGCTGTACTTTTTCTTAGGTAATATTTTCATAACATGACTTTTACTTGACAGAGTATTTTTGCAGTGTTGCTTCCTCTACTGAAGTAAAGGAGCTGACTACTCTCAAAGCTACAGTACTCACACTGGACGTCCGTCAGCACGCATGTATTAATAGACTTTCATGTTACTGTATTTGAGTTATGTTATCTTTAGTTAACATAAGTAAATATCCATAAGACAGTGAAATTCCTGAATTAATACCTGTCATTCCTGTTCTTTTTTCAGTGAGTGTGGGTGTCGATGGTCTAAATTATATCTCTATATATAAACTTGTGTTTGTAATATCCGTTTAGTCGATTCAGGCTTTTTTTTTAAACAATAACAAAATAAGAAAACGCACACTTACCAAGACTTTGGTCAAACACGCATCCAGTGGATTCTCTATAAAATAAAATATGAGTTCAATAGTCCGACAGTGATGTGATGTGAGAGCGGTTCATGTGTCTGACGCGCTGCGGCTCACTGTTCATCTGTCAGGCTGATCTAGGATCAGTTTACCGGGAGGCAAGCTCACTGTAACCAGGAGCTGCTTCCAGAGCGCCGGAGACACTGGGACCCTTGATAACATCAGACCCCCACCCTCTGACACACGCACACACACACACACATACACACACGCGCACACACACACACACACACAAAAAGTGGTGCGTTTTAACTAAACCACAGAGCCTTAGCAGCTGTTTGGGAATATATTGTAGCTCACTTGTGTTTCTCCTTTAACAGGTTTAAGCTATTGTTTTACCAACTGGACCATGGAGGTCAATACATCTTAATCAGTGCATCAGTCATAGGCATGTCATAAATTACACTAACCCGGGGATCTTGTTAGTAATATGCCACTGTTAGGAGATTCACCTTCAACTGAAATCACTTTCCATCAGGCGATAAACAATGAACAAAACAATTCATCATAATAAACTTTTTCTTGAGGTTTTATTGCAGAAAGTGTGCATCACAATATTATCATTAACTAAACTGTAATGTAAATCAGAGATAAGAAATGGCATCATTATAAGCAGTCATCATATTCACTGTGATGTAAAAGCTAGTTTGAAGTGTGTAAAATTTTTTACAGTTTTTGGAGCGTAGTAAAATCATTCTTATGAATGTTTTATCATTTTTAGAATCTGAACTTAAAATCTTTGCCAGGTTAAATAAAATTATTACAGACTATATTTATATAATACAATAAAATCATCTTTAGCACCTTAAACTGTAACAGAGAGGAGATTAGAAAAACATATTTTTAAAGGCTTTCAATCAGTTACATGACCTGATATAATATAGAAATGCAATGACATGGACCAGTCAATTATAGGAGTGCTACATTTCACTACAGGGCAGGAGTGTGTGTGGCTGTCCCAGGATCTGCACCAGAGCGGTGTTCAACACAGGCTGCCAGTTTCTGCTCCACAGCTTCATCGCAGGAACCTCTGCGAGAAACATGAGACACAACATAAGAGTGTAAAGACACAGAGGCAAAACCTGCCTTTTGAACAGACCCCTGTTTGAAATACACAGATACTTTTAGCAGGTCATGGGAGCATAACAAGTGTGGATGTCAACAAAAGTGGTGGGGTTGACCAAAACAAAAGAGGCCATTTAGCAGAGGAGAGCGAAGCATGCTGGGTAATTAAAAGGGAGGGTAGATGAGGGGGCATTATGTGGTTAGATTTCCTGGACAACACCACACATTGTCTGTCGGAGACAAAGCCATTGTTGTGTGAGGGTACAAGCCTGTAGGACTGTGGGTATGTGGTGTGTGTGTGTATGTGTGTGTGGTGGGTGCTCATATTTGGTTATCTTGGGAAAATGTATCTGACATTATAAAATTCTGTGAACAGTCGTCATACAATTCTCCCACTGTTAAAAAAATGCATCTGTTTTTAATTTCTTTCAATTGTTATGTAAAACAAACTTGTTACGTAAAGTCTAAGTGAGGTGCCACAACTACTATGTGCTCAGTGATGCCTTCACTGTCCATTAGTGTGAAAACAGACTTCAGTCAGTTTAGACAAAAGCACAACAAAGTGTGTCAATTATTAAAGAATCAGCACTTAGCAGACAACAACATCTTGCTGCTGTGTGTTGAGGATCATTAGTGCTGATTAATGACATTTAATGGATGTTGGACATACATGAGACACTGTTCTATAAAATGATTCTTGGTTTACAACAACTGTCGGTTTATTCATTTATGTCAATCAGTTCACCCAAAACATGTGGACAGTTATGCCCTCTATTTCCAGGACTCATATACTGTATATGAATTATTCCACATTAAAAGTAGGTGAAAGTACTTTTACAGCTGCTGCTCCCTCTGCCTGGAACCTGCTGTAATTACATTTAAAAAAACAAAATAAAAGGTGCTGAAACTGTATGCTTTCTCTTTGGGCTTTAAGTGTCTTGGAATAAATGTGTTATTCTCATTCATTTGTTTGGCAGTCTAATGTTTGGTAGTCCTATTTATTTTATAGCTCTTAGCTTGTTTTCAAAGTGTTTCCTGGATGTGATTTTTAAATGATTTTTATTGACAATTTGTAATAATCTTAATCAGGGGTTTAAGGTTTAAGAAGCATAAGGCACAAGATAATAATCATTTGTTTTTGTGGAGAAGGTTCTTCCCTTGTTGCCTGAAAGAGAACAATCTTGCCATTAAGCTCAGCACTGATGACCTGTAGTTTAAACTGGACTATGTTCTTGATATTGGTTTTTTTTTTCAGTGAAATCAGCTGCAGAATATAAAACCTGCAGACTAACAAGTAAAACTTGCTTAGTGATGTGCATGTGTGCAGTTTGCACAAACTCTGCTTACACATGGTTAATAAACAAGGAACCTGCTTTTGACTCCAACTCATACTACACCTAGTGTTAGAAAGTGAACATGCACTGAAAACAAAGGTAGAACTAGTTTCACCACAGATTGCATGTTGCACCGATTCCAGTAGACAAGAACACAGACGATCCCTCTTCAGTGAGAGGAGACTGAAGGATAAGCCTGCTGATATTTTATATTTTTCTTATTATCAGACATAGACATGAGCTCCATTGTTGTCAATAATATGAAAATACATCTCACTAGTGCACCAAAGGACCAACCCCACCAATGTACTATTTATCTGGGTTTGTTAAAATCCAGCTGTTTTAGGAGATTACTGAAAAAATACTGGAAAAATTAAACTACTGTAATTGTGAGCCATTTTGAAAGATCTACATCTTCAATGGGAATCAGTGTGGTTATGGCTGAATGCCACATACAGGGTAGGAAGGTCACAGCTCCCGTAGTTTACTACAATTTACTACAAAAAAAGTGCAGTGTTCAATTGGCTAATTCATTCACATTAACAGCATTAACTTAGCACAGAGTCTTTTACTTATTTCACAGCATCAAGTGTCCAATAATAAATAAATAATCAATAAATATCTCCCTGGGTTTAAATACCTGCCTCTGAATTTTGTCTCTAACTGCATTGTTCTTTTCAGGAAACCTCCAGGGAAATTACAGACAAATCACAACATTTGACCTTGTTTCCTTATTTGGACGTGATCTTTTATGAACTTTACCTGCACAATAAACGCTGCTAAACCAGCAAAAATGGCTAGCAGCACCATGCGGCGCAGTCTGCCCAAGTTGACCTGCTTTAGCAGCAAGAATCGAGCCCAGCCCAGCTTCTTGGCGGTGTGAGGCGGGTAACGCATGCTGTTGACTCCCTCCATTTTCAGCTGCTTGATCAGACAACTACGCAGGTGGCTGAGCTGGTCAAAGCTGTGCCGGCCGTGGTAGCAGCCCATACCACTGTTACCTGAGGAACGGGTAAGTGAGTCACAAATGTGTGTCAGCTTCATTCCCACAACTGAGGAGGATAAATACTGTAGCTACAAGTAGGTTTAATATTCACACACACACACTCACCAACTCCTCCAAAGGGCAGAGCACTGACAGTGAAGTGGACCAGACAGTCGTTAGCCAGCAGAGCTCCACTGGACGTCTCAGCTATCACCCTTTTGATCAGCTAGTCATCAAACAGACATCATAGCATTTTAAAATACAAAAAAACAATAAAAACTTGAATAACATGAAACAAGTATGTCTGCAGGTTTTACCTTTTTGTCATGGGAGAAGACATACACAACTAGCGGTTTCTCTCTCTCATTAATAAACTGAATGGCCTCCTCTACACCGCTCACTGTGATGATGGGCAGCAGAGGCCCAAAGATCTCCTCCTTCATCACTTTGGATTCACTCGTCACATCCTTCAACACAGTGGGAGCTGCCGGGACAGAGGAGGAAGAATGTCACTAAGAGTACAGACCAACATGTATTAACACTGTTTTATATACAGAGGGAGAACGAGCTAAAAGTGACTCAGTGTGGGTGACATGCTGGCCAGTTGTATGTATGTATTCTGGCAGGTAAAACAATATCTGAATCGATGTGTTTAGTTTTTCACTGTGACTCTGAGTTAATACTAGAATCTATTACAACTATGAATCCCAACCAAAACTCTCAGAGCCACCTTTGAAATCTACAGGTAGTGAGTGTTTGACATCCAAAAGATGGAAGATTTTCAGCAGGGTATTCCTTTAAGTGCTCTGAGTCACTATGTCATTAAGCATAGTGACCGTTCAAGAAGTCAATCAAATCCATGTGCATGCCAGTAGAGGCTCCAGGCAGATAAAACAAAGTCATCAGCTGCCCTCGTTTGCTGACTTCTACCTCAGTCTATATAGTGTAGTTTAAATGAATGACACGCTGGCCAGCACTGCGGACCAACTTATACTAAAAGTATACTTTATTGTGAATTCAGCTGCTTTTCAAGGACGGCCCATGGCTCACACTGCATACCTATGTAGCACTGAGATTCATCGCTGTCTCCACCTACAGCGACGGTGCACCCTTCCATGAGAGCAATGACCCTTTTATAGTGCCGCTGGTTGATGATGCGTCCATAGTCATCAAAGTTCTTTGGATTATCTGTGTAAAACTCCTACAATGTGTCACATAAAAGATTTATGTTATCTTCAGATTGCTTGTAATCTCAGAATAAAAAGACAATTTACAGACCTTTAGGAGGGAAAGCATGGCAGCTTCTCTCAGCTAATGATGGAGTGAACAACAACAGTGGCTGTGCGCCAAGCAACGGTTGCTATTAGGGCTGTTCAATTAATTGCAGAGTAACTGAAACAGATATTATGACTCTCTAACCAACCTATTTCTAGTCATATCATGATGTTTGATAAACTCCTTGCTTGCCTTCATGTTTCATTCATGCAGACACAAGTAATAAATTGGTGTTGTATATGTGGATATTGTATAAAAAATGTTGCAATATTCAGTAGTATTGTAGTAGTAATATTGTGCTTTTCCTGATTTATCACTGCAGAGAAAATGTGCATTTTCTTTTCAAACCAGTGGTCAAATAAGACCATATTGGGAGAGAGACAACAACAAACATTACACAGACACTCTATTACATAAGGCTACTGTTCTCAAACATGTCCTTGACCCCAAAGTGACCCCAAACTAGACACACATTAGATCACACAGCTGCATTTGATAGGATTTTGTACTATGAACCCCAGTCAGAGGATTGTATATGGGGAGATAATTGTGGTGAGAATAATACTAAGGATTAAAACAATTATAAAGATCACTTCCATTACATTAAAATAAATTAATGTCCCTTCACTTCTCAGATTCCTAGCATGAAAATAACATTTTTTTTTAAACCAACCTTGATACTCTTCTTGATCTCCTGCACTACTTGGCTCTGGATGGAGGGTTCACACAGAACATAGTCTGGAGCGATGCATGTCTGACCGCAGTTGACAAACTTTCCCCATGTGATACGACTGCATTGGAAAAGAAAAAATTAGGTAAGCTCTGATGTCTTGAAGATAGACTTTTATGTTGTATTAGTTAAAATAAATTAACGTCCCTTCGCTTCAGCACATTGTTGATGATTTGAAATTTGGTTTGTTGGTGGTCATTTAAGCTTCAATGGAGTAGATGATGGCAGCATTTTTCTGTTTAATTCGACAATTCAGACTGACCGACACGCGACAGTGATGTCACAGTTCTTGTCGATGTAGCAGGGGCTCTTCCCTCCCAGCTCCAGCGTCACTGGGGTGAGGTGGCGAGCAGCAGCCTCCATCACCAGTTTACCCACTACGCTACTTCCTGTGTAGAAAATGTGGTCAAATCTGTGCTTCAGCAGCTCCTGGGTCTCTGACACTCCACCTGTCACAACAGGGTACAGATCCTGGGAAGAGTGTAACCAGCAATTAGAACTCCTGTACATTCACACTAAATGTGCATATATGTAAATAGAGTTTACACATCAAATCCAACAAAGCAGGAGGCTTACTTTGTCCAGATACAGAGGAAGAAGTTCCTCCATGACCTTGGCTGAGTGAGAGCTGACCTCAGATGGCTTTATTACTCCTGCATTACCTGACAGATGAAAGAGAAGAAACGGATTAGATTGGTAAGTGTTGCAGCAGTAATTTGATCTATTTCTTGGGGGTTAATAGAGAGGAATACATCAGGCACAGGTAACAATCCCTAACCACTTATGTAATGAATAACTTGCCAGTTTAAGAAAGAATCCACACTCAGAAACTACAATACAGCACTGTAGTGTCTCTTTCCTTCAATCTGCCTTAGCTGCAGACTTAAAATGTTCAAATGAAACTTCAAATGGTTCAACTGTTAAATATCCAGAAAAGTACAAAACATGCAGGATGTGAGCACATATAAATTAACGAGGAGTCACAAATTAACACATCTTTTTATGTTTGTATGTCAGTTTCCTGTCTAATAACTTTTCTGTCACAGGCCATTCACTGTGAAAAGAGGTACAACATTATTAAAGGCTTCAGTGGCAAAAAAAACTTTTAAATCCATCACTGATGTAGCCTGTGAGAGAACTGAGAACACTTTGAGTAAATCCATAATGTACATTTATGTAATTTTGTCTAAATAACAAAAAGCCATCACGTTAACACGTTATCCCACGTCTGAGAAGAGTGAAGTTATTTGCATTGGTGTTAAATGTAAGTACACAGATGTCTCTGTTATGTTGTGCTGGGTTGTGTTGTGTATGTTGTGTTATGTGTATGCAATCCAATAACAACATTACATTTTATGGCCTGAAAATTCTCAAGTAACAGCTCTCTGACAGTCTTGTAAACTCTTTACAAAAGTAGCAGTTATTGTTGTATTGGACTGCCTACAGTAAACGTGCTCACAATATTTTCTCCACATCTTTTAGCTAGCTAACTAGTAAAAACTGGGACATTATATGATTGTTGTTGCAGCCGCACCAGTTAAAATTTCAGGTGTTCCAGCTGCATTGTATTCTGGTCTATCGAGTTTTTTCTCAGTGGAGAAATTAAAGGAATGGTTCGACATTTTGGGAAATACGCTTATTTGCTTTTTTGCTGAAACAAAAGTTACAAAATCCACCTACCAGCACCCAGCCCCTGACTTCTGGTTGCCTGGCAACTGGTCCAGGCACATAACATCCCACAAAACAGAGACATATTATCTGGTTTGTTTAATCTGCTCATGAATTCATTGAGCTTTATAGGTGCTGGTTGGCAAACTTTGTTATATTTGAACAAGCTAGGTGTTTCTCCCTGTTTCCAGTCTTTATGTTAAGCTAAACTAACCTGCTGACAGCTCTAGCTTAAGTGTACAAACATGAAGGTGGTATCAATAAAGGCAAATACATTTTTCCCAAAAAGTCGAACTATTCCTTTGATATGATGATGATACGATTTCTTTCTGTATCATTGTTAAAAAATGCCAGTGAATGTCTGTTTGTAGAGTTCAAGGTGACACATAACTTGTGCATTAATGGGTTACAGCATGTAGCCTCTCACACACAGACCATACATCTACACCTGTCTACAGATGTATATGGGTATATTCAGTACCAGCAGCAATAGCTCCCACCAGCGGCTGCAGGGTGACAGCCCAGGGGTAGTTCCAGGCTCCGATGATGAGCACCACTCCCAGAGGCTCCGGCTGCACATAAACCTCATCTGATATGGTGAGGAGGTTCTTCTCTACGGGCCGAGGAGCAGCCCACTCTGCCAGATTCTCTATAGCCAGGTTGATCTCTCCCTCCAGTCCCAGAGTCTCAAACAGCTCCGTCCCATGTTCACTCTGAAAGCAGAAGGAGAGACAAAACATGAAGCATAGTTCAGTCCTTCAACCCTTCTATGTTTTTTTCATTTATTAGTAGGGCTGGGCTATATGACCTAAATCTCATATTCCAATATAGGTCATTTCATATCCTGATAATGATACCTATCCCAATATAGCACATTTTAATTACATGAATGAATAGTTGGCTTTTTACTCCCGAAGCTTTTATTGCACTTACAATAATGTAACAAGTGTAGTTGTCGTCAACCTGAGTATTTCACCCGCACACACGGAAGGTGAACCACAGAGAGCAGAGGAGAGTAGTGCGACCATAAATGACAGCAAAGAGCAGCAGAGACTCTCACACTGAGCTGAAATTAAACGAGTGCACATACATTTGATAAATAGCATAAATAAAGACAGTCTCTACTGCGTTTTGCTGTCATTTATGGTTGCTGCTCCTCAGCGCTGCGGGGCTGAGTCCTCCGTGTGTGCGCAGCGCAGCAGAGGAAAGACAGACAGCGACGGAGAGTTGACGACGACTAAATTCCTTACTGTAAATGTGATAAAAGCTTCGCGAGTAAAAAGCCAAGATGGGTGATTTATCAATGTAATCCGCGCAAAACATGGACGTTGTGTCACAACAAAATAAACAACAGAGCATGATATGACACACTAGACATTTTTCTCTTGTCACACGATATATATTGTCATATTGCACAGCCCTTTTTAATCAGTCATGTTTATTGTTTTTATTTCAGCAGAAAACAAACACATTAATCACTATTACTGTAACTGTGCACAAAGTCTAATTCTTATCTGCAGTCCCTTGTTAAACTGTTCTACTGTATGATCGCTACCAGAAAACAAAGCAATGTTGTGACACCATGTTAGATATCACTTTGTCAATCTACTCTTGCTTTCATTTTCACTATCACTATCTATATGGTACCACCTAAGGCTGGACAATATGTGCTATCTACCTGTATGAACATACTGTTATTTTGTTGGAGATAAAAATTAGGCAGATGGACATTGCAGTGATTTTATTTGGTTTTAATGGCTATTTATTTGGTCCTTTACTGATTTTCATGCACAAATAATTTAACCAGTGTAGACCAAAACTGTTGACCATCATTGATCTTTTTTTCCCAACAAAGAGGAAATTGAGCTGTGTGATGCTATTTTTGTTTTTTTGTTGTGACACTGCTGGTGTGTGTGTGTGTATGTGTCACTTAACCGTGCACTCCATTGTTGTCTACAATCACTACATAAATGGCATATAATGTCAATGTGAGTTGTGTTTTGGGAATATGGGAACATTAGAACAATTCCACCAATTTTGAAGGGAAACTAACACCAAGTTCATGGATGTGTTTGATGTTCTTCTGATCATAACAACTTATTTGTATGATCTCAGTGATGGTCATCATAGTAATTTGCAGTATGTTGCAGTTTCATACAGCTCTACACTCCCATTAATCCTATTTTGTCTAAAAAATAAATAAAAACACTTCATAGTATTCAGTGAAATAGTGTTTGTATATATTGACCAGCTCAACCTTTTTGCTGCACTGAACTGGAAATTGATTCAATATTGTCAATTTCTAGGATGGGTGGCTGTGCTTGTTTAAATACATGCATTTCTCTTTAAAGGCCTAGAGCAACGTCAGTTTTTAACTAAATGATTGCTGTTCAAACAACAGAAGCAAACTAGAAGAGCAACTTTAGAAAGAAACAAAACCACCCACAAAACCTGCAGAGTAGCACCACAGAATATCGTGTTGTGTCTCCTGTGTTTCCTGAGCTGCAAAATCCCATGAGTTATTTTAATCCAACTTTTAACTGCAGTTCTGATCTGTTCCCCTCCTGGAGTGTTAATAACTGTTATTGTAATGAGCTTTAAACTAACCAGTGCTGTTCCAGATAAGACTGTAAATGATCTAGGATGGTGAATTTTGGAACAAAGTTGTATAGGCCTATTCCTTTTGAGTGTGCTGCCGGTACAGTCACCACACTCCCCAGGGAATGTGTCCAATTGCCAAAACCTCTCAAAATACCAACATATTCACAGATTATTAGGACCTGTTGGAACCTTGTAAGGTTTTGACAAACCCACCTTGCCAAGGTCTCTTTTGACAGCATCTGCGATGTCCCTCCGTCTCTCTGAGATGAAGCGCAGCAGGCTCTTCAGCTGGTGGATCCTGTACTCCAGAGGTTTAGTTTTTCCTGTCTGGAAGGACTTCCTGGCTCGTTGTACTACCAGCTGTTCTCGGGACATCTTAAATAAAAAATACATATAACAAGGTCTAATGTTACATTTTGAATCCCTTTTAACTTTCTGGTTTATTAAAAAAAATGTTAGTAAATTATAGTTCTCTTAATAAAACTAAATTCTACCACAAGTTAGCCAATTAATGAGTTGGTAACTTGTGAAATAGCTAATGTTAGAAGAATATCAAATTTAAGAGTATGCAACTACTTTGTTAATGACATTAACCACATATTGTTTAGATGCTTCTCTTTCGCCTAGAAGAAATAAAAACCTGAAATGAATCATTTTTCAATCAGAGTTTGGTGAGACTTGGGTAGGAATGAACACTATATGTGAAGTGAACTGAAACTTATGACCATATGCTACCACAGACATTTCCTTCAGCTACATTAAGAGAAACAAGTATAATATTCGCTCTAATACTAACAGCTAGTCAACACCAGAGCTAGCTTATCTTAGTTCATACCAGTCACTTCATCAGCTAGCTAGTGTTTTTTTTAAGAATTATTTTTTATTATTTCCCCAGTCAAGAAGTCCTTTAGGATTTTCATGTTTTCCAATAGAATCCTTTAAGATTTCCATAAATCTCTAAAAACCCTTTAGGATTTCTGTAGGAGACAGTTTTAGTTGTTGTAGTATTTTCTCAGTCCTTTTGGAAATCTGTTTTTTTATTGGCTCTTACATAAAGTATATTTCACATATTTTAATTACCAGAATAAAACAACATCCTCCGCCCCACTGCGCGCGCACAAACACACACACACAATAAAAAATAAAAAATATACAAGCGGAGAAACTTTAACTACAACCAGTCCTACACATTACATCCCCTGATTACGTTTACAGTGTATGCTACAGACCCAGCTAACCACACACTTTCTACTTGTTCTCTGTCGCGATTTTTAAAAAGAAACTCTCCCATTATTGACCTCCAGTCTTGAATAGTTGGAGCCAGATCAGATTTCCAATACTTAGACACAACTAGCTCGAGTCTGGGTAAACACATCCTGGAAGTCAGGTGTAGCTTGGTTGCTAACGGCAGTTATAGCATTGCAAACTGTTGCTACATAGCGAACAATAGCGAGTACACGAACGCATTAAAGGTACCATATGAGGGCCGTTTGATGATGCGACACCTGAAGACCAGGTCTTACCCTTAAAAGTCTCTCCTTCGCTTGTCAGGTTAGCTGGATACCGGACTGAAAATGGCTACCATTCAGTGCTATAGGAATTGCTCGCCTGGTGCATATAATTTATGACACCTGTAGATGGCGTTGTTTGGTCATTTTCGAGCTAATTCATGAAGTGACTAACATAACAAATATATTTCTTTTTGCCCTTACTCATGGTAAACTGCATTTCAGTCTTATTGCTATCTCTGCCTATTTGCTGTGGTCTTATTTGCTCAGTATTAAAACATCTAAACAAACTAATACTCCAGTATGACAGGAGATGTCAAAGGGTATCATAATCCTGAGTTTTATTCATTTTGACTGTAGTATTTTCTCTTAATGATAAAACCCTTTACTCTATTTGTGAAAATGCAAAAAGGGGTGATTTCACTGATTTTCTCCCATCCAGACCACATTAGACCAGGTCCAGATCAAAAACCACTATACTTAGAACTGTCAAATCTGGACTACATTAACATGGAGACTCCAGAGACTCCATGATTTGTGAAACCTTTATTCTATTTGTGAAAATGGCAATGTTAATGATTTACAGTATTGCCACAACCCAGCCATTGTTATCTGAAATTTCAAGTAGTCCACGTCTCTCCATTTTATTTCTGACTGCCATAAAGATCTCGTCTTTCTCACTTCAAAACAAAAGTAGAAAAGTTATTTTTTACCTTTTTAAAAACAATCAAAACTTCTTCATAGATTGGTCAATTGGTTAATTTACTCTTCAAATTCTTACTTCAACAAAATTACCATCGATCTCTCACCTTTCCTTTTTTAATTGGCCATGGTCAACCTCTCTCACTGCTTCTGCCAATGTTAGTCTCCTCACTTTTGCCAAAGCCTGTACCGTGGCCTGTGTTAGAAGTACCATAATTTAGCCATTAGTGTTCTTGTTCTTCATATATATATATATATATGTATATGTATATGAAAAACATTTTTATAAAGAGCTTTCTTTCAATACTTTGTTACAGTTATCAACATTTGATTGCCTGTCCACTAACATTTTCCATCATTTCAGACCCTGCTTTTCTCCTCCTGCCCACCGATTGTCCTTATTGTGTTCCTACTTTTTCCATTCACCTGACCTTGCACCTGCCTGCAGACATGATCCTCATTACCCCATTATCCAGATACTGTAATATAAACTGTAATACTGCAATACCGCGAGTGGCCACTGGGAAAAATTGGCTGCAAGGCTGAGAGGCCCACCCAGTAAATTCTTTTCATGATGATCCTGCTTTTTGAGTCTGTGAGTGTGCCTTTGAGTCAAAAGTAGTATTTCTCAATTTCCCATCCTCTTACCATCACTATTGCTTGAAAGTACTGAAAGTAGTATAAGTTACAACTGCTGTCGACCTACCTCTGGCAGCATCACAATCAGGACGTAGAGTAAAGGTTTCACAAATCAAAAGCTGCGTTTTAACATGTCATAAGGTCGTGCTCTTAGCGACAGCCCAACGGATTGGCAATTGGTCTAAAGGTGTGTCACTCAAGAAAAAGAACCAATCAGCTACAGAACACAACCAGCTGATCGCCTCCCTCAAAACAATAAGAATAATGCGGCCTCAAGCGGTAGATAGAAGAAAGGAAGTTTCTACATGTAACGACTCTCTTCACTGTCCCATCTGCCAAAATAAATATTATATTATCAAATGTTTTCATGCATACTCTGAGGCCTTTAAGTTAAATGTGAATGCTCAAGCACTGGGAAATTATTATTATTAAAGATTCCTTCCAGACAAGTTTTAACATATGTATAAAATACTACTAATATCTACTATCTACTACTGTACTACTTACTACTATCTACTTAATTTGTGTCTGATATAGTTTTTCCAAAAAAAGTATTATTCCTTCATTCATTCGTATTCATTATTCATTTCAGGGCACAAAATGTTTCCTACGTCTCTGTAAAGTTAATTCTGAGTGTTTGTGCACTGGAGGCTTCAAGTTCCCATGTCACACTTTTGTAAGTTGAATACTGGACCATGATTAGCTCCAAACTATTCATGATGTCACAAATCATGCTTGTCAGCCCGCCCCTTAAAATCAGATTTTCAATGAGCTCAAAGAAACTTTCCACTTTTAGCAGATCAAATTGAAAACAGCCTTCTAGTGTCAAATTCTGCACATACATCAGTCTGCACAGTGAAGCTCAAACATCCAACTGTAGAAACAAGAGAAACACTTTTTTTTGAGTGGAGGGAGAATTTAAGTATCACCAACCTTCCTAGTTGTAAGTCTTCATTATCAGTCACTGCACGTATCCAGGTATTCAAAGTCATCATTTGGCAGTTCTGTGAACCTTTTGGCTGCCAGTGTGTTACTTGTCATATGTCACCTGGGCTACACTGACATCTTACACCATAACATGAAGTTTGTGTATTATCAAAGTTTTAAGGCTGGACAGGCCAGTTAACATTACAGAGTAAAGAAACTGTAATGACACAATTGTGGAAATATCTCAAGTACTTTTTTGTATCAGGCACATTTTTTTTCTTACAAATATACATGATAAGCCAGTATCAACAGACCAGTAACATCACCCTTAATTATACTGGTCTACAGTAAGTCTGAGGAAGACTAGCTTGTCTAAGGTTTCAAACAAGTGTGTGAAGAAGCACAAGAAAATTGTAACTCAATATTTAACATACTGTTTAATTAATAGTCATACATTAAATTTTCAGTTCAGATCTTTTTAGCCAACTTCTTCACATCTGGGAAACTGATGTAGAACCAAGCCTGAAAAAATAAAAACACAGCAAGACATCTTCATTTATTCTCTTTTTAATAACAAAGACTGTATTTGAGTTCCATAAAGAACAAAAAGAGAGACACCCCTCAGTGAGAGACACAAGTATAACATTGACATTTCTCTTTGAAAAAAACGGTGCTTGGAAAGTGTTGCATTTTCAGAGTCAGTTTAGAGAGGGGTCATGACTGAGGGAAGGGTTCTTCAAAATGCATTCAGAACAAGCTGGAGAGGCGCATAAAACAACAGGGTACATACATTCAAGATTCTAGAGGTTCTACAGGGTAAAATGCAGACTTGGTACCCATGCTTTATTTAAAACATACCATCTTCAGTTACAGTCCACAGACAAAAATGGTACAGAGCAAAGATTCAGGTGGGATTCTATCAGCTTTATTTGTCCCTCTTCACTCTGTGTGCAGTAAAAGGCTTTGTGTGGTTCAGAGTGCTCATGACAAGGACGAGGGAAACTGAAACCCCAGATATGTCTAGAAAAAAAGAACAGTACATCAGAGAAACAGGCCCAGAGACCGCTGGGTGCCTGTGAATGCATTTATACACATTTTTACACAGAAAAAGAATTTATTCACACCTGTACAGAGGAGTAGGCCTACGTATGTCTGCTTTCACAAGAAGAAGGCACCTCCTTTTCCATCATGAACTGTATACTACTGGCCTTAATGCACACCTGGCAAGTGCACGTGTGTATATACACTCATACATACATACAGTACATACACTGCACAGCAGATGACTTGAGGGGAGGCGGAGGGACTGAGTGGATGCTAGGCAGTGCAGAGTGTGACAAATCAAGTCTCAAATGTTTGGGAAATGAGCAGGAAATCTAAAACGCATTTGTCTTTTAAGACATCATACTCATTTCACAGATATTTTGTAAGACCCACTGAACAAATGCGTGTGTTTTGATCTCAACAATGAACAGTCCGGGTACAAAGAGTTCTCTGGAAAGTTTTGGAGCTGCCTTGAGTTTTGTTTTATTCTTTGGCACACCCCTGTTGTGCCAAAATAGGTTTTTCTTATAGCAAACCCTTGGCAGACATGAATAAAATGTATCAAATTCATCTATGTACATATAAAGATTTGTGCTCTTTGACTGACAAGCGGGCACTAGCCCAAAACTCAAACTGTGATCTCACACACATTCACTCCCCTCCCGAAAAAAGGGGGAAAGGAATCATCACATGCACCACATACAAATATATACAAGTTTGCAAACATCAAGTTTTGTTAAAAAAATTAGCTACAGATACTGACAAACATAAAAAGCTGTAGTATTTTAGTAAAAATCAAACTTATTATTAAGGTAACTTGTCAAGTAATATAACCATTCAGTTTCACTATTTACTCCATCAGGGTTTAAGTGGACTCCTGATTGGCTGCTCAGCACTGCAGCAGTGACAGGAAACAAGGCCCGACACTGCTGCAGCGGATCAGTTTCTTGAGTTCTGAGCCTACAGATCATGTGACAATGTGAGCAGAGTAAGACACCATCACCCAAAGTCACCTTAACCCTTTCCTCACTGTGAGCAGTGTGGTCGACAAGTCACGGCGGGTGCATTACATTCCTATAAAGATGATTAACAAGAGGAACATAGACCATGTGACAAGTGTCTGTCAGATTTTCTACTAGTGACAACTCTGCATGGCAAGTGCAGATGAATACTAAATTAGCTAATCAAAGCTTCCCAGCCCTACCTTTTGACAATATCTACCATCCTGTCCTGTCCCTTTAACTATATGATTTTTAAAATTGATGAACTAGAAAAAAAGAGGTTCTTTCAAACATATAAATTAATCTTCGACAGCCAAGACCTAAAAATTGACCATGTCTCTTGGGTGACATGACTGGTTCCTCTGCCTTATGGGAGATGTATGCACTTCTGTAGACTTGTCGATCACACACACACACACAGGGATTCAGAGTCAGAGAGCAGGTATGTTATGAAGATGGGAGCAGGAGTGATTAGAAAGCCTTCCCCTGCCTTCACATTTCTACCTTCAGAACTTGTACACACACACACACACACACACACACACACGTCTCCTCCTCTCAATCCACAATAAAGTGCTTGAGCTAACAACACATAAAAAAAAACTACAATAAAGCAATTACAAATCTACATGTTCCTTTGCTCTCATGGCTGTCTGTTTCTCAGTTTGTGTAACAGGAGTTTGTGTTTGATTTCAATTTTGTTTCTGAGCATCTGAGTAGGATCTGTTACAGTGAGCGGCCGTAAGCCTTTTGTTAATTTCTTCCATTTCCTTCTACTCCAATACTTGAGGTTTTCAAGATAGGCAGGAGATTAAAAACATCCATGTTCTTCTGAACCAATAAATAAGAACAATAACAACTTAAACACAGAGTAAATAACCAATGATATCACATAGTATGCAGGATTTAAAAAGATGTACTGCTTCATGGGGAGCTGAAGTCTCTTGAAGCCCACAACACTTTCTCATAGTCCTGTCCATCCTCTTATTCTTCTGGTAAAAAAACAAATATCCTGAACAATGGACATATATATATATATATATATATGTGTGTGTGTGTGTGTATGTGTGTGTGTGTTGATCTGATGGTTTTCCACCATCACGGCATAAAAAAGCACTTAAAAGTGCACGTATTATGTTCATATCCGGTTTCAGTCTTTGTTTCTGGATCCGTTGTCATCTTTGGTTGTAAATTTGCGCATCAGTCGCTTTTCACAGTTCAGTCCGTGATGCAGCAAGTAAAACTAACTGATGATAAATACAGATGAAACCTATCAAATGAAAAAGTGCTTGAACTGCTACAGGAGGGAACAGCAGGATTGTGAGGATGGTAGTCAATAGTCTTAGGACGTGGTCCCTCTGTTTGTGTGTGTGTGTGTGTGTGTGGGCTGCTACTCATACAGCGTGACAGTGCAGTAGCAGAGGGCTGAGATCCTGCGGTCCACGCTGGCCTTGTCTGCAGAGAAAAAGCACAAAATGAAACAGTGTTAATAGAAGTTATTATAGCAAACTCTTAAATTAATAAAACAGCTGAGCACATTGTGTTACTCTGTGTTAAAAAAAAAAAGTCTGTCTTGTTTTCTGTCACAGTACAGGGCTGCTTTGTTAATTGTTGGCAGACACTGCAAAACGTATTATGCTTATGTCTCCTGATTTCTGAAAAAAAGACTTGAAACTACGTGGAACATGAAATTGTTCTCGTTATCTTTGCGTAAGTATTTTGTGAATGAAACTTGAAACAGGTCGCTTTTTAAAGAAGTTTAAAGGCATTATTTACACTGATGATCAAATCTCACAAACAGACACCTCCTCATGAACAGGTGGCATTCACAAATACAAAATTGTTCACTCACATTTGACCACGTTCTCAATGTCAGTGGGGTCCTGCAGGATCTTAGACAGGCCGTCCAGCAGCATGGCGGCCTTGCTGTAGCGGTAGGCTATATCCTCCGTCTGCTTGAACATCTCATCCAGAGCTGCTGACTGAACCTAACACACACACACATCATCACATTAGGCTGACCAACATAAATTATGTCTGCACTCACATGAACTTGATATGAGCTCATATCATTTGAGAAACCTACTGAAAGGAATCTTAGATAGGAATCACTCATGACTTCATTCCTTTGAAGCCCTGATGGTGTGTGGTGTCCTGTACTGCGTGTCTGACACTCACCATCTCCACAGCATGATTGTAGATGAGCTTTTCTGCGGTGACGCTGTTGATCTCGTCCACGAAGCGCTGCTTATCAGAGAAGAAGTGGTTGAGTTTGTCGGTCAGCTGCCGGCAGAGGGAGATGCAGCTTTTGTAACGTTCGTTCAGACTCTTCACCACTGAGAACAGAAGAGGAGAGGTTTTAGTATTTAATTACACATATTGGTCTCCCTATTACATCACCATGTCTTTTTCCTGCTGATGAAGCGGGCGAGCAGAAGATTTGATCTACTCTCTCACCCGCAGGTTCCAGTTTAATGCGTGGAGGATAGTTAATGTCAGGTGATGGGAGATGAAGACTGAAGTGTCCTTACCTTGTTTGACGGCAGTGGAAGGGTTGAGCTTGGCTGATTTAATCTGAGCCTTGGCCAGATGGAGGGAGGAAGCCAGGAGCTGAGCTGCCTTCATGTAGAGCACCAACTGCTCCACCTGCCTGTAGGGGGCAGCACAAGCATACTAAATTAAATGGATGGAAAAACTATAGCACTGCAGTAGCACCGATGAACAAGGTGCCTCCTGACGCTACATCATATATTAATTGTATGAGACTGGAGTTAAACTTAGAGGAAGGAATTTTTTACATTGTTGTTTTGTGTTGAGGGATCTGGAGTTGGATACGCTCTTTGATGAAGTCAAATAAAACAGGATTAAATAACAGTTTCACGCCTACACTACTGTACAACTTCATTTGTTCTTTCCTTACCCCCACTCTTTGCTGAGCTGGCTTATCTGGTCAACAACCACACTGTCCTGAGGAGGGTAGAGGGAGGCTGCCGACACGCCAAGCTCCGTCCCCCCAGCTCTAACTGCCGCCATCTCCAGGACGCAATCAGTGAAGGAGAGCATCATCCGCAGGTGCATCAGGGTGTCTGTGTGTTCACGCTGTAACAGGAAACATTAGATGTAAAACACAAAACAAGATTAAAAGAATGTACCAGTGATTCATGAAGTTGTGCGACTGATCAATTACCAAACAACACAAAAACAACAAATGCCAAATAGACTGTCTTACCTCCATGAGGGTCTCCTCAGGCAGCTCAGGGGCTTCGAAGGTGATGAATCCCTCCAAGCTGGGAGGGGAGGTTCCATAAGGGACGTAGCGTAGGCTGCTTGGTGCCCCCTCTGCCCCGGGGATGATCTGCCCACCACCGAAACCTCCTGGAGGGGAGGAGCCTATGGCCATGCCCGGGGGAGAGCCAACATAGACCCGACCACTGGTGGAACACAGGGAGCCGGCCGAGCTGTTGGAGCCCACTGAGGGAACAGACAGGCGGTGGGGGGGGGGATGTAGGTAAGTTGAAGGGAGAATCGTGAGATAAATACTACTGAAAAAATACCTTCACTAAGAACACCTCTCAGATTTCCTGCCTCTAACTTCAAACAACTCATTTGCTTTGCACACTAGCTCAGGTGGGAGATTCTCACCTGAGGTGGTTCGTGGTCGGGTGCCCAGATGGCTGCAGGTTGGTGGAGTGCTGCTGTTGGGCGGTGATCCCACGGTAAAAAGGACGGTGCGGGGACTCGCTGACCCACCCTGAGCTAGCACAGTGGGACCTGCAGGGGCTTTTGAGAGAAAATCGAGTCTTTTATCTCTCTATCATCCACTGTACATGAACTGGACTGTCTATAACAAGTAAATACACTACACTAAAACAAGCTTCATAACTATAAGCTTGAAGTAAACTGAATAAAGAAACAGTATAATTTTGACTGAATAACTGAACTAAGGCAGCTACCTGTGTCCATAGGTCGCTCTGTGTTCAGGCTGTCAGTGCTGCCCTGATAGGCCTGTCCACCCAGAGTGATTCTGATTGGCTGCTCAGACAGACGACCCGTACTAACAGACCTGCAGGGACACCACAGATATGTCAGTGCAATGCCAAAGAGCAGACGTGCTGATGTAACATGGTCATCCTCACTGTGTGAAGTGTCATGGGCCAAAAACTTATCAAAACCGGGGAATGACCCCTCTACCAGCTGACTTTGGTTAAGGATTAAACCAGTGAAGGGAGGGTGAAAGAGTGAAAAGAAACAGCATATGACACTGTAGCATTCACTTTCTGTCTTATTGTAAATAGTTTATTAAAATGAATTAAAATAAGTGATAAGACAGTTGGAGAGTTAATAAAGGGAAGACAAGCCCTTGGAGCAGGAAAAGCACACATTGGACTTTATTATCAGTTTATTACCATTATGTCATCTTAAGTATTTGTTAAGCTTGTGTAAAATGTGTTTCATCTTGAGACTGGGTTGAGTTTCTTTGTCTGTTTACTACTTTCATCTGCTGTAAATCTCACTAAACACACTAATCAATAAAACTATTTAAAACAAAACAAAAAAGAAAAACTGGGAAAAAGTTTTTTCCTCTTTTCTTTTTCAATTTATATTCATATTCATATTCATAATATTTCAAATGCCAAGAAAATAAAGCTTCTGAAACAGCAGTTAGGGAGTGTCAGGGACTCTAAACACTGTATTTACAGTAAGCCTAACAAAATAAATAAAGACAACTTCTTTATTTACTTTGCTGAATAAATAACATAACAATTCAACAATCATATTCAGGTTATGGGTGTCTCACAAACACCAAGTGTAGTGTTGGTCCATCTACAATAAACTTGTAATCAACTGAACAGAATCATGTCCATTACATTAGACTGGACCAGACCTGATTTTTAATCAAATGGTGATACTGGACTCCTATTATCAGTGTGATTTTAGTAAAGATGGAAGTTGGAATGGGTGTTAAAGAAAAATGATGGAGACTGCAGGTCTGGAAAAGATGAAAAAGTCAAACTAAGGACCTGTTTGTTAAAAGACAGTCCTACCTGCCAAAGGTCCTGCTGGCCTCGGGGGCAGCTGGGCGTGCACAGGGGTAAGGGCTGCAGTGGTGGGCACAGATATCCCGGGCATCTGCCAGCGTTTTGGTGGGCACGGGGCTGTCTGCCAGTGCCATCAAGTTACAGGATGCCTGTGTTTTGGGGATCTTGAATGGTGCCGAAATGGTCTAATTGAGAAAAAAAAAAAAGTACATTTGGGAAATTTAACACCTGATATTTTGTAGATTTGGTATTAACCATCTGCACACTTACTGATGCCTGTACTCACCTTGGTAGGGGAGCCGATGATGGTGGGCAGCGGTGACTTCTGCAGCCAGTCGGACGTGCGGGGGGAGGAGCCCAGCAGTTTGGTGGGGGAGGAGCCAAGGTTGGCTGGTCGGCCGAGCTGAGGGGAGTGACTGCAGGACGAGGAGGAGGGCTGAACGGGGTCTGACAGCTGCTTGTGGAGCTTCTGCCTGGTCTGGTAGACCTCGGTCAGGGTGGGGGCGCTCTGGAGACGAGCCCCCAGGAGCTGAGAGGACGGGACAGGGGAGCCTGGATGAGGGAGAGGAGAGACTGGATTACAATCGGTTCATGTTAACGGCCTCCCATGAAAATATTTAAAAACTTATAAAGTATAGATTTTACAGTTTGCAATACAAAAGTGGAACTTTGTTTAATAAAAACCTAAAGAGCTAAATAACAGATCGATCATGGAGTAAATCCTTGTGTGTTCTGGGGCTGGTAAGAGGAGACATAACAACATGTCTCTTTTGTCTCACAGCTAGAGGCAGTCTTTAGCTCACAGGAACAGGAGCAAAAAATAGCAGCATGGAGCAACACTACTGGTGACACTTTTATGAGCTTTGGTCCATCACAGGGTTTTTGCCCAATCAGCACAAGAAAAATAGCTCTAAAACTTTCCACAGAGACTCTGTGTTGCTCATAAAATCTGGTTGTTTGTATGATTTTCCAAAAACAGTACAAAGTGCTGTTGTCTGTCTGGCTAAGGAGTCATTTCAGACATCACACTGTAGCGTTGCCTTCTTCTAAAAAAGGTCACTATGACGGCAAACCTCTCAACACAAACAGTGAAGAAGTTATAAGACGTCTAAAGTGTTATAACAACTTTGAAAAAGGACCTTGACTCATGGTGACTCATGAACTTTGTCAATAACAAAGTGATGACACAGAGAAGGCAATCAAAACAACTCCCTCCTGCAGTTAACACTGGTACTGCCTAATTTAAATGCCAATACATATTATATTGTACAATGTAGTATTTTCATACTGGCTTTTTGGTGAGGGGTTGTATATATTAAGTGTCCTGTCAGTGTTCAATTAAACTGATCACCATTTGCTGTCTCAGCAGCCCACATTCCCCAGAGGACCACTGAAGTTTAATCTACTCTAAGTGAACCAGCTGGCACGGTTAGATGTGGGTTAACCAAGCTATTTCGAGGGCAGCTGAAGTTTTTGCGTGTGAACTGACCTCCTGAGGAGCTGCGGCTGCGAGGCTCGTGGTTCTGCAAGTGACAGCAGCAGTGACCTAGCTGCTCGGGGATGGTGCCAACTGCAAACACAAACATTTTCATTTACTTTTTTTATTCTGAGTTAAGTCCAATTCATGTCTGGAAGTTATTATTAAAAGGCTGATGTGCTTGAAACACGTCTGTACATGTCCTGACTCCTTACCAAGAGGTGAAGGGGAGTAGGGCCGGGAGCTGCCTGTAGAGAGGCGGCGACCCACTGTCTGAGGGACGTCTGCGGAGCTGGGGGACCCCGAGCCTACCTTGGGAAACCCCATAGGACTAGTGTTGGAGCGCCTCACTGTGCCAGACCTACAAAAAAAAACATGTAGATTATGCAAGTGTAAGTGAATGTCAGTCAGTTTGCTGAGACATGTTGAAAATAAAACATTAAACCTTCTATCACATTCGGTGCTGAATGACAAGGATTCATCATCAACCGACTTCATCAAGGATTCAGTTATTCAGCTGAACTCTCCCAAATGACTTCTTTTTTTCTCTTTGGATCATTTCAGGATGTTTTTCCTGCAAGTAAATACTTGTTTGGCTGCTAAGACAACCCAGTACTGCTGCAAGTACAAAACCTCAACACAGACTTCAGTCACATGAAATGGAAGCATGTGCGAGAGCATTTGCTGTGCAGATTTGACTATTTCAAAGCAGTAAGGAGTTCCCTTAAGGTTACTGTCTGCTGTATTCTAGCTCCCTCCTCTGGTAGGTCAAAGGGACAGAGTGTCAGAACTCTGATCCTCCCTAGACAGACTGACGAGACAGAGACGTTGGAGAGTAGGACAGCTGAACAAAGACATGTAAAGCAAGGGTAGGGGGGACAGTACCTGTCCTCAATGGGTGCACAGAGAGGTCAACTGAGGAAGCAGCTTCTCCTTTAACATTTACCACATACTAATCCTCAGAGCTGTGATCACCACAGTAGGAATTTGATGGCAAACGGCAAAGCAAGAAACCACCAGATGAACACAAGCCCACACAGAAGCCAGCACAATAAAACTTTGGAATAATTAACACAGTAGCAATACAAAACAGCTGATAAAAGCCAACAGTACCTCTTGTGTTCTTCTCAGACAAAAGCCAGTAAGTGGGAACAACAGAATTAATCTTCCTGTAAAACAAGGTGCCACCCTTTCCCTCTTCCTCTGCCCTCCCTTCTGCTTTGTCTTCACATAAAACCGCCAACAAAAACCCTCCCAGCAACAGGTTGGAAGCCTGTAACCTCAAGCAGCCACTTATCTGATGTAATTTCAGTGAAACTTTCCGGCTGATGAAATAACAGACAGGGTTTTCATTATCTAACTTGAAAACTGACTTGCAAATGGTGAGTAAGACATTAGTCACAGGTTGATATCAACACACAGGTGCTCATTCCAGGTGTTTCATTACTAATCACTAAAAAGGTATAAATAATGCAAAGGTTAAGTCAGGACTTCCTTCACCCACAGACCCAGCAGAGGTGACTCTTACCTGGGGGAGCTGTAGAGCGTGGTGGTCGGGCTGCTGGAGAGATTCTGCTTGATGCGCTGGTAGTTGCGGACCTGGGTGGGAACAGGGATCGGAGTAGTCTCAGCCCGTGGGGACACCATGGGGGTCTGTCCTGTGGTGGGCTGTGGCTGCCTGGACGGAAAAAACGGGGAGAGGAGCGCAGTTAACCAGTCCGCTCGAGGCTGCTGTTGTTTCCATATCTGCAGGACATCTTCAGGGGTGTCAACACCCATAATAAGTTAAATCTCCAAAAGACTGGTGTTTTTGTAATTAGGATCAAATAAAACGGGACAAATCTACATGTAGGGACCTTTCGTTCTATAGCCGTGAGTTCTTTGTTTACTTCAGTGTGGAGGCAGGTTGAGGAACTTTAAGTTTAGCCAGGCTGATCATGAGGACAGAGCCAGTGAGAGCAGAAAAAAAGGAGGCGAGGTTTCCATGTAAACACAAAGGCACGACCAATGAGATTCAAGCTCATTCTGCTGGGGGCAGGGCTAGAGGCGGGGTCGGCCAATGGCACGTGCAAGGCAGGTCCTCTGTGTTCAGGCAGACACAGGAGGGGAAGTGCAAAGAGCCACAGCTCATTTGCATTCTTTTGTTATTCCAAAGGAGACAAAATGTTCTCGAACATAAAGTCATGGCTGAGTCAACCACAGAGGGCCTTTGCTTACATATAGAATCGAAAAAAAAAGAGAAGGAGCGGGGGAAATGGCTGTTAGCGCAGCACCAGTTGGAAACCGTATTATGTAATGATGTGAAGCCTGGGTGGGTCTATAAGGGAGAGAGGACGAGGACACGTGAGGCAAAGACTAGTCCGGACAAAGAACTAAAGAGCAGTTGCTTTGCTGAATATTTGAATGTCTGCTATGCTGAGACATAAACCCGACCACGTGCTGTCTTTCTCCACTCACTTACCATGGATGGAGAAGATATTTGATACAGTAACTCACGATGGAGGCTTTCTATTTTTCTCCAGGTTGCTAAAAGCTTTATTGATCCCAACCTCAGGCTTAATATGGACAGGAATGTTGTATGCTGTTGTCCTCTCGTTAAAGAGAGACAGAGGGTTTGTGGGTCAGTGAACAGCTGCTTTTTAAAAGAGACAAGAGTGGAAAGAGGAGAGAGACTGGATCTGTAAGTCAGTTGCCTCTCCACTGACCTGGTTTCTACAAAGCAGCTCAAGAGAGGGGGATGGGATCAAACATTTCAGCCTCTTTCTTTTTTAAATAATTTGTCACGTCAGTTTTTGCTCATTCTGATCCCCCCATTTTGCTTGCTCCGTCTCTCAGTCTCTTGCTTTCTTTACAATCATCATCTCACTCCAGACATCTGACTCTTCCTGTCATCTCCACAAGCCCACACTCCGTGTCTCTCTTCTTCCTCAACTCCAGTCAATTTAGGACACGCAGGGTAGTGAGGATAAACAAGGCTGTGATTTAGGAGCTCTTTGAGAGTGTGTCTGGTGTTACTAAACTGCAAAGGACAACTCTGCAATGAAGAAAAAAATGGATTCTTCCTGTGTCAATGGTTAACTAATTTATGCAGGCAGCAAAGAGTCATTGCTATGTAGAGAGAGAGAGAGAGAGCCGTTAACAGGACAGAAGAGGGAGGGAGTGGAGCTGGCAGCATGAACGCTTACAGGAGGATGAGAAAGGGCAACAAAGACAAAATAGAGGGAGTGCAACAAAAAAGGGAACAGAGAGGAGAGAGAACAGTTTTGCTTGAGGCTGTTTACACATGCAAACAGGAAAGCGGGGCGATAGGAGAAGTGTAAAGCAGTGTCTGGCTGCAGGTTATTAACAAAGAGAGGGGGAGAAAGAAGAAGAACAAAGAGGTGACAGGCAGGAGCTGGTCCTCTGCAAGTTAGAACTAAATGTATTTAACACAATTTTAGCCTAAGATGAAAACATGGGAGAGCAAGAAAATAACTGGCAGACATGAGGTGTAGTTGGGTAGTAGGTAATATGACAAAAAAGGTTGGCAGTATTTAATATTTTTATTATTGTTGACAAATCAAATAAAAATGCCAAATATTAAAAACAAATTCATTCTACTAACAAGTATTGTGTGTGTATCCAAAGTTATATACACACATTCCATCCTTTTTCCCAGACATATGCACTAGAGCACCAAATGTGTATCAATCCACAGCTGAAAATAGTCCCCATCAAATGCATTATGTCTTCCTCTTTGAGTTACGTCTGAAAGTGCTGAGAGGTGGATTAATATGTTTTTGGTTCTGGCTTTTTCAAGGGACGAAAAATTTGGAATAATGACAGCCTTATCCTTATCCATCCTTTGTGTAGTAAGTTTGATGAAGTAAAGGAGGAAAGTAAGTGCTGCCATGTTATGAAAATGTGGCTGCAGTACATGTGAGAGAGTTTTGATCTTTTAATACACAGCTGAGGCACCGTAATAACAGTCACAGTTTGTTATTGCAGGCATGTTTTGGCGAGCGAGTGAGACTATTATTATCCCACAGCCCTCGGTGGGTCAGGTGCTTTTTTTAGCACAGCACCACCTTGTTGTTTGGTTTGACGTCTGATTCATAACTCGCTAATCGTGCAGATTTGGAGGTGGGCAGAAGAATTCACTCATGACAAATGGACAGTATGTGTGTGATATCTGGTGTCGAGCAAAGAACAAACCGGTCGGAGAGACCAGAAATAGCGAAAAGAAGAAACAAAGGAAGCCCGGTCGACACAAAAACACATAAAGAATAGATGACATGACCTTACACAAATACACGTGAACTCGAGGCTGTGTGTGAAATGGAATCTGACTCACAGTGTCGCGTCACATCACACTTCCATTGCATACTGCGGTGCATAGTCAGTCTATTTTTTACCCTGAATGCAGTTCATACTCTATGAACCGTGGATTAGACAGCGAAGCTGGGCTACATGTCAAAAATATTAGTAATACTTTATGTACAGCACTCGCAGGGGATAATCTAAGACTTTTTCACACCCCTTTAAAGCTCTATGTAAGATTATATATGCTGAATTTACAACTAAAATAAAAACATCAGCTTTTTTTTAACTTATTAACTACAGCTAATAAAAGTTCAGCAACTATAGCAGTCGGAGTAGAAACAGGAAAGAAAATGAGGGGCATTATCTTTGAATCTTTGCTTTATTTATAGGCTAATGGCAGAGTCACTATATGAGCCATCCAGTCATGTCATATATGACGTTTTTCAGGACAAGTTAGGCTATTCAGAAATACCATCATTTTGCATGTGAGCAGAACTATACATGCTTTATTTTTTAAGCCTAAAAATGAAAATAGAAATTTTGTAATTTCTGTCTTTATGTTTTCAATATGGCACAAATATCTATGTATGAATGGATAGAGGAGATTGTCGGGTCCCAGGGACATAAGAATAATGTTGATGGGACACTCTGAGCCTTAATAATGTCAAAAATATATTGATAGTGCCAAAAGGAACAAAATACAGAAACTCCACTTTCACTGATCTGATCACTCTGATGTTTTGCTGATTGCTATTGTTCTGTATCAGCCAGTAAGGCATCAACACATTTTATTGTATCATTCTGATTGATATCAAGTTATTATGTCATGTTTTTGGGTCAAGAAGGAGCTTCCACTTCTCCGGTCCAGTGGAGGCTTTCAGTTTCTAAAGATTATGTGAACTCTCTTCCAAAGATTAAAAAATAAGTGTTTAAGTCTCTGGTCGACGGCATTGTACTCACCCTCCACACATGAGGAACTCGCTGGACGGCCGGCGACCCACTCCCATTGGCTGGTCATCTGAGGAGGAAGAGAAAAGTAAAAAGTAAAGAAAAGAATGATGAAAGTGCAACAGGCTTTACTGATGTATAAACCCACAGTAATTAGGTGATTAAACGCCACTCAGAGTGTCAGTTGACACTTCCAATGCTCTATACTTTCTCCATTGTTTGAGTGGAGGGCTTGCAGGTGAATGTGTGTCTGTGTGTGTTGTGTGTGTGTGTGTTTTACAGCAGGTGCGAAGCATGAGGGTTCGTTTGACAACTCGAGAGGGTAAGATTGTGTGCCCTTTGTTTGTGGATTGTTGTCTACGATTACAGCATGTAATGGTTAGCAGCTGTCTAATTTAGTGGCTGTAGACTTGGTGACATGTGTTATGTGAGCCTGTGTGAGCATGTGTGTTCCATGCATCACTGGCAGGTAGTGAATGTGACTTTACTACATGTGTATTCTAGCTATGCGTGTCTATTAATGAGTACAGTGGCCTTCTCCTTTAATAAATAGTTTCCAAAACATCTATGCGCTTGTAGAGAACAGATGATAGTAGTTTATGTGCATGTTTTGGATATGTAGACGGAGGACAGGTCACATGTAGTATTATTTATTATAAGCCGTCAGATGTGTGAACAAGCAGAGTATTAAGATTAACTGGACCACTATCATCCCAGAGTAACTAATAAGGTTGGACAAAGAATTCTGGAACATAATTAAACACTATCACAGTATAGTAAATATAATATGACTTAACTGAGCAGTGTCTTCTCAGTGAAAATAACTAAAACTCCCTCTAAAAAGGATGATTTTTGTAATTATTTTCATTCGCAAGTAACTGTAGAAGACAGAAAACTGAACAAGGTCCTTTCAGTTCTTCATGTATTGGATTACATAGCTGCTTACAGACAGGCAGGCATTCAGTATATAAACTGTCTGCCCTATGAATGCACAGTAGGGCATGTAAAGTATGTACAGTATTAGGCAACCGGTTCTACTCCATTTTTGGGCAAGTTTCATTCACAAAAATGTCACCAAAGAGTAAAGAGAAGAATTTCAGTGTAGAGCTGTCAGAAGTCCTGCTGTCAGAAATCAGGAGACACATTTAGCAGCATCTATAGTGGTATTAAAAGGGCCTGAAACAATTAAAGAATATTAATAGTGCAGCTGTCAACAACCTGTCATCAGAGCAGCGCTGTACTGTGACAGAAATAAAGAGGGAATGCTTTCACATGAATTTAGATGCTAAAAACACGTCTCCATGATGGGAGGCGGTCAAGGGATGTGACAGTCACAGAGAGAGAGCCTGAGGCAGCTGTTTATAACAACTACTGAAATGTACAAGCTGCTGTGCCAAAATACCCTGCTGAAAATCCTTAAAGCTAAATTAGAAAATTGGCAATCCATGATAATGATAATATGGTGATCGGAATATTAATTTTGGATTAAGTTTGTCTTAACTATGAATCTTATTTTAGTTAAAGGGGACCTATTATACTAATTTCCAGCTCTATAATTTTATTCTGGGATTCCACTAAAGTAGCTTTGCATAATTCACAGTTCAAAAGATTCCTTATTTATCTAATTCTGGCCCTTTATGCAGCCCCTCAGTTCAGTCTCTGTCTCTAACAGGCAGTCTTAGCTCCTGTCTCTTTAAGGCCCCCCTCCCGATGAGCCCACTCTGTTCTGATTGGCCAGCTTTCAAGAGGCCTGCCAAGGGGCAGCTGTATCAGAATTGTGTTAGGCCACCGCCAATGAAAACCCAACATTTCCTACTTTACTGCTTCATATTAAAAGCTTTTAAATGACTAAATAACAGGAGACTTTTATTGTGAAGAATTTACAGGAAATTAAACGTGTTCCTCACAGAATTAGCATAGCTTCCTTAGTGGCACTATAAAATGGGCAACAAAACAACATACTGAGATATTTGGAGCTCTTTGTTCAGCAGATCAGTTACAAATAATGGAGAGAGGAACAGTGCAAGGAGAAACAGCCACAGTGATGATGATGTTTGATGAAGACCAGATGCTGCAGATGACCAGCACACCTCCAACAGGTAAACTACTTATTTCACTTTGCCCTGCTCTGTAATGGAAAAATACTCACAGCGTGCCAGCTTGACTTGAGTCATGGCTGGTCATGACTACCCCCAAAACAATGGAAAACATAATGTTAGTGTAGCCAAGCAGTGAACTCAAGCGGTGTGCGTGGAGCAGATGACCATATAAAGAAGTACATCACGAGCCAATGTCAGCTCAGGCTGAAAGTAGAAAAAACTGTTGGAAACCGAGTGTTCAGAGCAGTCTGAAGCAGGTGCTTTTTGCTTGCAGGGATTACTTCTACATACGTTTAATTCATTATTTGACACTTTTGCCACGTTTAATATGAACATCCAATATTGTGACATTATATATATATGACTGAAAATAAGGAAAAGCTTAATAGGTGCCCTTTAATTTCAGTATCATATTTAAACCCCAAATTCACTCAGATGAAGGCATTATATCATGTATATATGATATCAGGCCAGAAAGCAAGACTCTGTTCATGACTCATACAAAAAGGTATTCATTCATACATTCTGTTCAAACTCAAGAGAAAACTCTAAGTGAGAAAACACTCACTTAGTGTGTGTGTGTGGGGGGGGTGTAAACGAATGTATGTGTATATGTGTGTGTGTGTGTGTGAGTGTGTGTGTGTGTGTGTGTGCTGTGAGTGCTGTGAATGTGTGTGACGGCACTTACAGCTGTCAGTAGAGATGTGAGGCACCAGGACAAAGTCATCAGTGTCACAGGAGGAGTTCTTGCTGCTGGTGCTTCCTGCAGACTCCTTGGACAGCTGCAGGAAGTTGGGCGGACCGAGTGGAGGGGATGACAAACCATCTTCTGCTAGAGTTTGCATGTCTGGGAGAGACTGTGTGTTCACAGACAGACGGAGAGAGAGGAGGGATTAAGTGTGTGGCTCCTGAATGCAATTAAGGCTTCCAGGCAGGGCAGTGCTGACTGTCAAACTAATGTAATCACATAGTTAGAGAACACTGACATCCTGGGAAATTGACTTGCCCTGCAGTCCCACTGCTGCTGTGAGATGAGATGTGTCAGTATGAAAATAGATTGTTATAACAAGCAGTAGACTTATTATTAGTAGTAGTAGTGGCAGCACTTATACTAGCAGCACTGCAGTTGTAGAGGCAGTTGAGCCTGAAGGAATCACATTTCTACTCTATTTACAATAGTAAGAGCTACAAATTATAAATAAACTTAAATCTCTTTCAGAAGGATTCTGATTATTAATAATTCAGCTAATAAAAGTGAATTATTATTATTTATTTTCCTCTTTTTGGACACCATGTATAACTTTTCAGGCAATGTTTGCACAGGAGGAAGCAGCAAGCTGGCACAATACAAGCATAACAACAATGGAGCATGGTTAATATTTTACAGTAAAAGTTTAATCCCCGGTGAATGGGGATTTATAAAGTTATATCAAACTCACAGGAGGGGAGTTGTAGCGGATGCATGGGGAGCTGCCACAGGAACTGTCCGTTACAGCGTTGGAGGCACTGGGGACCGGCACCGGACACGCTGAAGGCAATAAATACACAATTCATCATTAATCAATCAAATTGGATGATGTGAAAGTCTATTTCAGTGAGTGCTTTGGAATGTGACCTTTGTGCTTACATTTTTTAATAGTGGACGATGGCTCCAGGAAAGGATGGCTGAAAAATGTGTCTGCATAGGGAGGGGTTAAAGGGGCAGAAACGATCAGTCTTCTCATAAACATAAACACTGATCTTAATGTATAAAACTAAACTTGAACAATACATTCACCATTTTAAGTTTACTAAGTAAATGATCACTCACCAAAGTCCATCCTGTCTTTCTGATTCCTCTGCAGCAGCCCCAGCAAAAGGTCACTGAGTTGGGGGGAAGTCTCCCTCGGGATGCTGGGTAATGAAAACATTAGAGTCTTAAACCCTTGTGAAATATGTGTCTTCAAAATTAAAGTTCACCAGTTCTCTTCCGTGACTTACATGGGTTGTAGATTCTTGTTCTTCTCATAGAACATCCTCAGGTCTTGGGGACTATTGGCCTGAAAACATTATTTAATTATTAATAATATTATAATTAGATGCACACACACACAAACACAATTGTTACCAGTTTGTTGTGCATAGTATTAACCTGGAAAGGTGGCTTGCCGACCAGACACTGGTAGATGACCGTCCCTATGCTCCACAGGTCAGCCTTGGCGTCGTAGTTCTGGGACATGATGACCTCTGGGGCCTGAGGGATGAGAGAGGTCATAAGTAAAGATCCACAGTGAGGACAGTTATGCAACATGAACATGCTGCTGAGAAGGCTGACAGGTCACTTTAAAATGGCTGACCTCAGCTGCAACTCTAGACATACACAAAATATTCAGTATGCACTGACCATGTACATGGGTGACCCACATAGCGTGGCTGCCATCATGTTGCTCTGAAGGTACCGTGCGAAGCCAAAGTCAGCTGCAGGACAAAGGCATGAAACAAAGCAGTCAGTACACATGTGTTATTATTACCACTAACACAAACCACTATTGTTAGACTTTGGAGAATGCCTGGGAGACAAACACTGGGACCACTAATGCAGGCATGAAACAGAGATAAGGCAGGGAATGAAAATGCTGTCAGACATACATCAGTAACAAGTTAGATATGAAACAACCTAACCAACTGAAAATAAGGTGCAAAAATGGGAAATCTGTATAATACAGAATTTGTGGCCTATATATAAAAATCTTTGTATATGTAAAATATGAAATGTAAGGTTTTCTACAATTTGATTGATGGCACTTTGCAACAGATGTGTTATGTCACATGTGTTTTTGTATTTTTTTGATCCAGCACCAATCCTACTGGGTACTGGGATGTGTGTGTCTTTTTTATCCTTTCTATATTTGTATAATGCACCTGTTGCCAAGGTGTGATGTTTTGAGTTTGTAGAGTAACTATTTACTTGGTCAAGGTTAGGTACACAACAAATGTTTGGTAGATAAAATGACTAACATCTCTTACATGGCCAGTTCACTTTTCCCTCTCATTCTGCTTCTGAATAAAAATATTTCACTGTCTAAGTAATTTTCTTTGAGATCTATATTCAGATTTCCAACTTGTAACTTCAGACTTGTAACTACAAGTCTGAATTTAATAATGATATAAATGCAGTGAATTTGAACAGTTACAAGATACCAGTTTTCTGGTAATATCAATATTCTAAACAATATTCTTGTTTTTGATTTTGTTACCTATTTTGATGCGGATGCCGCTGATGTTGGACTTCTTGCGACCCGCATATGACAGCAGGATGTTCTGGGGTTTCAGGTCGCGGTGGATGATTCCTTTGCTGTTGAGGATGCGCATGGCAGCAGCTATCTGCTGGAGGAAAACCCTCAGTGTGTCTTCTCTCAGGGTCCCCTTGGCTACAGAAGAGAAAATAACCATTACCCAGGATTAAATAAAAAATGTTGCATGAGTTTATTTCTGAAGTAGAAGAGAAAGCAAGCACAACTCCACAAAAAGTGCTTATCAGCCTCACTTGATTAAAGCTAATAATTAGCATGTTACAGTAATAATCCTGAGGTAAATAGTGTAAATTGAGGCATTGAAGGTCCTATTCCCTGGTGGTAGTGAAATAAGTCTAATCCGATGTGAGACTAAGAGGATTCCTCTCTCTCTCTCTCTCATTCTCTCTCTCCCTCTCCACCAAACCATTGTGATTACAGTGTAGGCATAGATCAAACTAGTAAGCTTATTAACATTAATCTAGGATTTTTTTTTTTTGGGGGGGGGGGGGGGGGGGGGGTGTTAGCTGCTCTCTGCCCACCAGGGTAGACTATCTTCTAACATGGAAAAGTTGTGTAAGTAGTAGAGTAATTCACTAGTGAGATCCTCTTATATAAAGGGAGACTGATAATGCGTGAGGGTCGGCACCTACACATCTATGAACACAGAAGCCCTCCACTGATAAGAACATAGTCACAATGATTTATGACTTCATCATGCTGGCAGTCAGTTGGGTACGGTTGGGTCTCTAGAGCACTGTGACACCCTGAACACTAATCTACAGCTTCAGACTTCCACTGTGACCCCATGGTTTCATTTCACAACCGCAAGTGTTACTCAAGCAGAGGCTCCTATACCACCCTGTCACAGATGGGTCTGACCGTGACCCACTCTGTAAACTGCTAATGTGGACGTGTGGGGCAGGCACATTATGGAAAAGTACAGTGATAAGGGAGCTGTTCCAGCAACACAATCAATGTTTTTTATGGAACAGAGGTGTAAACACCTGTGGTTATCTAACAGATGTTCTGGAAAAGCACATACTGCAACTCATTCAGAGGGTTTTGAGATTCCAGCGACGGACCTGTTTTTACCTGAAACTATCCAACTGTAGTAACACATTGAGTGTTCAGTGAGTTTTGAGTCTCTTTGGACACTCAACATCAATGTCAAACATGTCGAGTTAACCGCTCTAAAGCCCAAATGCTGTCAGATGAGATTGAGTAACACTTAAGTGTTTCGTGGACCAGAGCAACCAAACAAGGACATTCTGACAATGTATGTTTAGCTACTATAGAGAGAATAGCTATGGTAAATCAATAATGAAGATCTGACAAAAAACATTTCGGTTTAGGAAAATTCCGCTTTAAAGTTAGCATGACCCATAGAGTCACAATGGCCACATTTATGGAATATACTGTACATCAGGTTGAACTAAACCGGAATCTCATTTAAATCAAACTTGGCAATTTGTCTTTGAAACTGTGTCTAATCAGTGTTTTTATAATGTCTTAAAGGACTGCTTACAAGTGTTTGAGGAGGAGACTGTTTGTTTTTTTTTTATTAAAAACATGGTAGTATGTCTACATTTGGATTGTTTTATGTTTTACATTTTTAATTTTTGGTATTTGGGGGATCTGAACCATGTAAAACAGAACTTCCAAACATCATTTCAGCTTAAAAGACTACTCTACAGATTCAGCATCACATTCCTACAACACTGTCGGATGAGCAGTTACAAAAAAGGATTAAATCGATGCAGAAGAACCAGAGATATTGTCTTTTTTATTCCATTAATTCTTCTTCCTTGTCAAAATCTGGCACCTACATTACCCACAATACTGTTTGAAATGATTCACTCAGCCATACAGTTTCGGGTGTGTTATGCTAGAAGCACCTAATGTAGCCTTGAGCCAGTAGCGTCAAGCAGAGATGAGGAGCGGCTACAGATAAGCTCATCAGACTTCCTACATTGTGGGTAATGTGGGAGATACAACTTTTCTCATATATACAGTAGTACTCCCCAAGGCCTCTAAACACACTTTGATGTGTACAATTGGTGGAGTTCCCCTTTAAGCTGACTTGTTAAGCTGTACGACCAGAAATGCTGACCTTTGTTATAAACAGTGTACTGACTGGCTCTAAACTAGAGAAGGAACCCTTTGTACAAAGCTGCAGTGATTCCCACCACACACAAACACACACACACACACACACACACACACATCCCCCCACATAGAAAGCATGCAAACACTCACTCAAAGACTCACACTCATACACTGTCAAATATCCCAACATAATACAGACACACATTATTCCACAAACTCTCCGTAACACATAGATAAAAACGTGCACATATTCCCACGCCTACACTCATAATAGCTGCAGTCACGTGGCTTTTCCTCCTCTGTGGCATTAGTAACTTTATTTTGATGAACAATAATCTGTGTGTGTGTGGCAGACAGATTAGTGTGATGCTTACCTTGCAGATAGTCGGCAAGATCACCTCCGTTACAGTACTGTGTGAGGGGAGACAAACAACCACTATCAGCAACAACAACACGTAAGCAGAATTCAATTCAGGTTCAACAATGTCAAGCTGAGAAGCAAATTTTGGTATTATGCATGCTGATATGCGTGCGTGCATACTGTATGTGCGTGAGTGTGCGTACAAATCCCAGCCCAGATAATGGCAGCCTCATCAATTAATCTGCTGAACGGCTGTAGCTTTATCTGTGCTGACAACCTCTGTTCAAGTGCAGTTAGTTCTCAAGAGGGACAACAAGAACGGAGGGATGGAAACAGGGATTGTGTGTGTGTGTGTGTGTGTGTGTGTGTGTGTTTGGGGTTTGAGGGGGTTGAGGGGAAAGTCAGTTGCTAAGTGGATAAGCAAAAACAAGTAAGACTGAAAAGTTCCAGTTACACAGGAATCTTTAGTGAAACCATGCTTGCTCTATCCTGGTCCCTGCTCCTGAGGTCGACTTCATGCATGAATGGGTGACAACTTTAAGGAAAACCAACATTAAGTATCTAAGTAAGGCCTCCAGAACAGCTTCAATGCTCCTTGTCATAGATTCCCCATGTGTGTGGAACTCTACTGGAGGGAGGAGCAACACATATTCCTTCATTTGGTGTTTTGATGATGCTGGTAGAGAGCGCAGTCTAAAGCTGGATTTATATCTGTGTGTTAAGGGTTTAAGCGTTGCTATGGCAGCTACATGCGTAGGCTCCATAGCTATGCTGCAGCTGACCTGCGCAACCTCAAAAACGATACAATGTGTTGAGGCGACAATGGTTACTGAAATACCACGTGGAGACTGCAATAACTTCTCAGTTTTGTCTCCTTGTATTTCCTCCTTCAAGTTTGTTGATAGAGACAACACACAAAACCTGGATGTAACTTCAGTTTTCACTATGTAGCCCACATAGCGTGGCTCACACAGTCACTGTGGGGAATATAATCAGAGCATGATACAGCCTGATCATGATATATGTGTCTAGTACTGCTGCAGTTTATCAACGGGTGAAATCTGATGCTAGCCTATAAATCAAAACCAATGACCTCTGTATCTACTGTGTATCTACAGTCTATAATGCTTCAACAGTAAATCCAGATTAACACGTCACTCCAAAATCTCCCATAGGTGTTCATTTGGGTTGAGATCTGGTGACTATGAAGGCCATAGCATATGATTCACATCATTTTCACACTCATCAAACCGTTCACTGACCCCTCCTGATTCGTATTCTGCGTTCTCTATAATTCTGCATTTATTTACTCAGGTTTTATCTTTCATTTGCCACCCATAGAGCATGACAAAACAAAGACTGATAGCACACAGAGCCAGAGGATTAAACATTAAATCATTCTAGATTCTGCACCAGTGAAAACAAAGGACTTCTCTTCCTCCTCCTCCTTTCGTCAATCACCCAGGCAAACATTTCCCTGTTGCTTAACTACCTGACCACAGCCTCTTGTGATAAAGCTGGATTTAATTCATGCTTTTGATGATCTGCATTTTCACTTTCATACTGAGGAATCACTTAGTGTTTAGCAAAGCTTCACTTTGAAATGGTAACAGAATTTCAAGACAGCTGCACATAACAGAAAGGTATGCATTTAGTTATCTGACATGTTGCCAGGCTGTATGGTTCATCTTACAGTTTACATGCATGTTATCTGAGCCACATTCAAACTATGATTGCTACTGTAAGTTTGAGTTTTTCCCCTCCAGAGTGTTCAAAGGGCACAGTATTCTTTTCACTGGGTTTACACCTGGCTCAGTGTGCCCATCTCTTAACATAACACTTTCATCTGATACTTCCACCAATGTTTGAGTAAGACAAGCTTTTTCTTGCTAAGCAAAACATGAGGCAAGGAGCATTGATTTAGCCAGACTGAGGTGAATGCGTCAAAGTGCAGCAAGGACATGACCCTAGCAATACTCCCAAAACCATTTGATACTTGAAAATTGAAAATGATAACCACATCCAACTGCCCATCTTGTTTTTCACCCATGTCAACTCTGAAAACAACATAATGAAAAAACTGTAACATGGGTACCCTCAAATTATTGTAACCTAGTCGTACGGCAGTTGATCCAAACACACAAGATTCCAAAGGATTATAAATACAGTACAGTGTACAGCCGTCTAAGCAGAGACCAAAACAAGATTTTAAGTTAAGGCTTTTGGGGAACATGGTTCCTAGAAAACAGAGGGGTGTATTTTTAGGGAGTAACTTGAGGTGCAGTCAAGGTTTGTTTTCAAAACCAGCAGCCAGCTGAGCATGTTGCGAAACGAGTGGGGAAAGTTGGGGAGGATGCTGAGGGTAAGGCTGCCAGCAAGCTAAGAGAGGAAATTAAGACATTGTGAAAGAAAATAAAAGAGGGAAAGACACGAGAGAAGTTTGACAAAGGGGTGGGGTGACAGCAGTGAGGACTACAGCAATCAAAACTGCAAAAACACATGCTGACAGCCAGTGTTGGGGTGAAACATTACTCTGTAATGAATGCTGAGAGTGCTCTTTTGTGGTAATGAGTACCTTCGTAATTATGTAAGTCATCACTCATGTTACTTATAATAAAGAAAACTTTGTAATGTAACAAATTACTTTTTAGAGTAGGTAACAAGTAATTTGTTACACCAAAAACAAACTTTCCCCAACACAAGTGACAGCACGTGAGAAGAGAATATGAGTTCTGGCTCATGAAATATCCAGAGAGAGTCACGTTTCTATACTTACTTCCATGACCAGGAAAACAGAGTTGGGCGTTTCCTGGAAGAGAAGGGACACAGAATCTGTTAGAGAAGCCATTTATCCTGAAGCAGCTGTCGGTTCCAGTACACAAGCATGACAAAACAGCCAGTGGAAAAAAAACATTAAGTGCATTATACCAGAGCTTGCTATTTATCATAGCCATGGCTTTTTCTTACCATACATTTATTTATCTCATGAAAATGTTACTTGATGCTTATGCCACGGCTAATAATGCTTAAAGCTGTGTTTAATATAATGTCTTAAGTCACAGAAAGGTGACGTGAGTCAACATTAAACACATGAAACACACTGTGAAGAGAAACATGATGGAACTTGTTCCAATGTCATGCGGTGTCACTCAACATTTGAGTAGGAAATCAATTTCAAAAGTAATCAAGATGTAAACATTCTTGCTTTAGTTTATGACTGTTAGAACATGTATGTAATTACATTTTCCATGAAAGGTCGTCTCATTAAGAGTGTACCAATGTGGTGGTTAAGTGGTCAATACTGATGAGATCGTTCCCATGACGGAATTCAATGCAGTGCCTGTTACTAGCATGTCAGTTTTGCAGGAGACATTTTTGGCTGGACCACGGATGTCAGACCTGTAAATGTGAAAGTCCATGACTAAGTGACTGAGAGCCAATGGTGTTACATCATTGGTCGACTGAGTGTTGCCTCTTCCTGTATCTGTTGTTTCAAATGAAAAGCCCTCTAGCATTTCATACACAGTCCAGCCATATAATAGGTTTTGACTTTGTCTTGTTTTGTTGATACTGTGACTAAGATGTCAATACTACTTTGATTCTGTTGCAAATAATACAACCAGATACTAATGCCCGATTTCAAAATCAACTAAAAAAAGGGAATCTGGAGATTTGGCAAATTAGTCTCAAAACTGATTAATAAACTATGTTTTTGTCAAGACACAATAAACACCAACTGCTGCTCACTGTGTGAATGAAGCTATAAACAAGTTGTATCAGCCACAAGGTTTGTGTTTGACCAATCACAGCACCACTACCTCTACCCTAATGGTTCCTGGGCCATCAGAAATTACTATCCCCAAAGCAGGGACTTTTTTGGGGCCAGGATCTACTGCTGGAGAACTCAATTCTGACCCTGGTTCGTCTGGTTCAAATGCAGGAACACTACCCAGGTTTTCCACTAGGATTTTTTTCAGCAGTGGTGCTGTCCAGCCAGGACCTGTGTTTGCGCACACCGATAGTGGAATAACTTAAAACTAGCTTAGATTTGTTCCAGATTATCCTGTTTATCCATGTCCACAGAGTCATGTGTGTGATAATTTATAGGAGCATTTGACACCAGAAGGGCTCTGGAGGTGAAGAGAAGTATCATCAACATGCCGGCGGTGGATGAGCGACTGCGGACAAAGCAGCTGAAAATATCACTTTTCTACATGTTTATGCTTGTTGAACAGTTGTTTTGATAGAATACTTATTGGCTTTTTACTTGTGAAGCTTTTATTGCACTTACAGTAACGAGTGCAGAACTCGTCGTGTTTGTGTGTATGTGTGTGTGTGTGTGTGTGTGGTTGGAGGACAGAGACGAGGGGCCATACATGATACCAGTTCCTGTTCTCTCCCCTGTTACCTCCAGACAGTTGCTCAAAGTGCAGAAAGTGCATGTGGTTTGCATTTGACGTGATTATTATGTATCCATCACTATGTGAAATTTCAGCAGTGGCGTTCATCATTTAGCAGCGGCGCTGTGCTGCTGTTGAAAGCATATAGGGGAAACACTACTACCATATTACTTTGGTATTGAATATTGACATGTCATACTAAGAATTAGTATTTATATGAAACTAGAATGCTGTAGCTCGCTCCTCACAGATGTTGGGTAGTGTAGAATGGCACAAATCAATATGTTTATTCACAAGCTACTACTAATTGTATTCCAACAAAATCAAAACACTGTTTGGGTCCACCATATAAACAGAATAAGTACAGATTTAGTTTGCAGAGTAATCTTCTTGTATATGGAATGAACAAAAATGAATCAGATGGGATTGACATCAACTCCAATACCCATTAGCATTCCTAGCTGGCAAAATACAACAACAAAGAGGGAAACTCAGCATAACATTTTTCACAACCTTCACACCATGCTGCATATAAACAAACACTAGGTGAGCTTGGTCTGACCACTAACTACAGTACCGTGCCACTGTGCTGTGTGAGCCTGTGCTAATGGGCTTGTTTGTTTGGCTGGTAAGTAGCTCAGTCTGTTCCAATCCTACACAGTGTTTTCTTCAACTGGGGCAGGTGGTAGTGGGGGATGGGCTACCAGTATCCATTCTGACTGTATGTGTGAGAATATGGGTGTGTTGGGGGGGGGCTATGGGGGATTACGTAAGGAGTTTGTATTCTGCAGCGCAATCTGGTGAAGAGGGGGGATGGTGACGGAGTGTTGGGGGGCAGAGTCATCATGAGGCCAGATCAGTGGGGGTTACTGATACATCACTGTCCCATCACAAAGCACACGCAATGCAAGTGAATGTCTGGCCACCGTCACTGAAGAACATTCTTACACAATCACAAACTCGAGTGTCTACTGTCTAACGTCAGAGAGAACTCATATCAACAAACAGCCGAGACTGAAGGTACTTCTAAGAAAAGCTGCTGCCTGAAGCAACATTTACCTTATTCAACAACACGTGAGAGTGTTTTGAAGCTTTCTCTGACTGCTGCAGTTGCCTCAGTTTGGTTTGTTGCCTAATTGCAAAGAAGTGAGATGAATGTCAAGAGGCAGGTGGTGACAGCAGCACATAGGGCAGCCTTTGTTTGTGAAGGCTTAGAGGAAGTGGCAGCTCACAGATATGAAAGTGACAACTGCTCAAACTGTTTACATTGACAAATGTTCTCCAGAAGGTACTGTTCACACATTGGCCACATCTGAAAGAAAAATTGGTGGACTTTGGACACTGATGGCTCACCACCATATGAGGGCTGGGTTCAAAACCGTTCCCTCCCAGCACAAAATATTCCAAAACACGCCATGATATAAATAGCCCCTCTGTCACACTCATGTAACGTTCAGAGGCTGTTTTGCAAGCAACTAAATCTGCAGGCTGGCCGGATGGATGAAAGGATTTTATTATCCAGAGATCTGACGACTGACAACACAAAACACAGGCATTGAAAAGTTACTGACATTTATAAGCGGCACACACACACACACACACACACACACACACACAAAAATACTCAGCACTGCCAAGAGTCAGTGTGAACCAAAACAGCGGTGTGTCTGGTTAGTCGTTCAGTTATTGCGTCACAGTCCAACTCCAGGAGAGCTGAATTATGTAACTACATGGGGGATGGGAACGACCGAACTGCAGGGGGTGGAGGTCAAGGGGAGTGTGTGTGACGGGGGGTACTGGAAAGGGGGGGGGGTTAAGTATTTGTGGAAAGCTGGTGTGCTTTTGTCACGGAAGCGACGAGCGTAATCCGGGATATTCTGAGTAAACAGTCAGTGTCATTTGGGAGTAAAGTCTATGCTTTGACATAACAGCAGCACGCAATGATACATGACTGTGTCAGTGACAGCAGCGAGAAAACACTAATTATGTGCTGAGGACAAAAGGTCAGAGTGGCTTGGTGATTGTCAGTGTGGCTGGATCTTGGGTAAAGAGGATGTTTGTTTTTTTGCAGGTGGGACAACTGTACAATTTGTTATTGCACAGACATGCTGATATGGCCACATACAGAACACACAAAAACACTGCTGATCCAGTCATGCATGGAAAAGAACAGAACATCATATAAAAGGTGCACGTGTCTGCTACAAGTCAGGCCATGTAATGAGTCATGACAGTCCAAAAACACATTTACATGAAAGGCAAAGACAATGAAATACAGACATTTTTTTTATTTTAATTTTGTATTCATAATCTTTTAAGTTGTTTTAAGTCCCTGCAGGCACTCTTTGTTATGTAAGAGAGCAGCATGTATGTATTGAAGATCATGTGAAAGAGTGTGCTTGCTCATGCTTGCTGATCAGACATGTAATGCACTGCGTATGTTCCATCCAGAGCTGTGTTTGTGTGTGTGTGTGCCAGCGCCTCAGTGAGCAGTAACAGTGTTTTCCTCTGAGCCTGTGTCCCAGCCAGTTAAAAGTAAAGGAATGTGGATGGAGGCCACTGAAGTTCATGCTGCAGGTTTTCTAGGAAAATGTCGCTGAGCTCCAAAAATCCCCCCGAAAGTATCCAAGAACATGTACTGCCCCTTTTTCTTTTCAGCTCTCTTCATGTTAGTCCTGCCTCAATACCTTGTGTAATAAGGGCACACACACACACACACACACACACACACACACAACAGGCTGGGGGCCCCTCTCTAGGCTAGAACACAATGTTCTTTAGGAGCAGCATCAGCTTTTGTGGAGATTGGCTCACAAACCAAAACACATCATAAACAAACTCCCGCCCCCCTCTTCCTCTGTTTACCTTTATATCAACTTTCATCTCCACCAATTCCTTTATGTCCCTCTCTCTCTCTCTCTCTCTCTCTCTCTCTCTCTCACTGTATGTAACAGCAAATATGCAAGGAGGCATGTGTGTGTGTTTGTGTGATATAGTTGTTGAACCACAAACTCATGGATACTGTATTACCTACAAAATACTACCACATATCAAAAATGTAATTGCAGGTTTATGCTTCAAGGTATTGTTATATAAAAATAAGAAAAATAAAGCATTGTCTAATAAAAATTCATCCTGCACTATCTCCTGAACATACACACCAAGTTTTATTCACATCCGAAGAATGAAGGGGGGACAGATGGCGGAACTTTGAGCGCACAATTATTGAAATGCTGCAGGCTTTATAATGATGAAACTAGCATGTGATTGGTCTCACTTCTTCTTTAAAGAGAATTAAACCAGATAAAGTGACTTTGAGCTGATTGAGCTGCTTCCTTCTCCTGAGCTCAAAAAAGGTTTGAACCTGCTAATAGCTGCTTGCAGCTATATTTGTCTATTTATAATTGTTGTTGTCTGATGGTTAAGTGGTTACTGCTGGCTGTGCAACAAATTGCCCCTCGGGGATAGTAAAGATATCCTTGATCCTTGAAAACTGAAACTTCTTGTGCTAATGAAAGTCATGTGGAGCTCCAGACAGAAATGAATCTTGAGTTAAGAGGGTTTTTTTGGCAAACAACTGTAATGTTGTTAGTCATTTTAATAATTACATTATAATTAGCAGCATGTGGGTGTGTTAGCCATAATGACTTAAAAACAAATTTAAACAGCACTTGGCAGGAGGGAATATCTGACTCTGACCATCTTAGATGAGTGCAAAGTTAATGATTTTTTAAATGTCAAATCAAAACAAACACACTCCCTCTTGTCTCTGTTGCCAGTTCACAGGAATCCAAACGGTGAAACAGCTGAGCTGTACTGTGCAGATTAAAGGCTCTTTTATACAGAGATCCCTCATTACAGCCGTATAGAAGGTCCGTCATTAAGCCGCCTTTGCTTTTTTACACTGAACCAAACAAAGCCAGCATAACGCCACCCTCATGTGTGCTTCTACATAGCATGTTGGCGTTCCAGATTCAGAGGCGTGACGCAACACAACAGCAGCAGCTCCCTGTCAGCTCCTTGTCTCGCTGTGCTGGCTTTCCCTTTTACACAGGTGTCGATCCGGCTTTGTGACTACCTCCATAGCCAGCTTATTGGCGGAGCAACTCTGCCCCCCTAATTCCGTGTACCTTACTGTTATACAGAACAGTGAGGCGGAATAAAGGCACAGCATTCCCGCCTTGAACAAGCTGTGGAAAAGGGGCCTATGTGAGAGAGCGAGCCCTGACACAGGACACCTTATAATTAGACCCATCTACCTCGCACGGCTGCAGCTTGCTTAACATTAACAGCTCCATGAAGGAGGACCAGGAGGCGCTCAGCTGTGTGCTTAAGACTGTCATTAAAAGCAGCAAACGAGCAGAGCTCCAAACTACAGTGCTGGGAATAAGGACCTGCAATCTGTCATGGGCACACATACTCCTACATCCAGCCCTGCAGTCTTTTGTCAATGCACAGCTATTCTGAGAGGAAGGCAGGTACAGCTTCTTTCCTCACTGAAGCAGCTGGTGATTCACACACAAGCAAGGTTTATTGCATTCATGAAAGCTGGCATATGGGTGTATGTGGAGGTTTTATAGAGCAAAATTTAAGACATTTTATAAGATTTTTAATGCTTTACCTATCAAGTGGTCCATGTCATATTTTCAATGGCATTTTTCTAGTTTCTTTGTCATAAGATTTAAGTCTAACCCAACTTAATATTATTGAATGTAAATTACCTTAATATACTATTAGTATCCTATATTAAACAAATCATTGCACAGTGAAAATTTCAAGAATTCTAATAACTTTGTTCAAGACAATTTAAAGACAGACAGATAGTGGATCATGCACCCAAACAGCAGGAATGAGAAGTCCTGCCAAAGAACTGTGACGGTTTTCTTTTGTGCATTCAGCAAAGAATACAAGAAGTGCTGAGGTAGTACGGTGGAGTGTTAGCGTATTGTCACAATGTGATGTTGAGTGAATGAACACCTCTATTGTGAACCTAAAACATACAAAAGGACATAAGCAGTTTTACTCAGTGTTTATTCAGTGCTCAGACCAACACAATGCTGTCTAGTCTATATGGTGCTGGTACTGTATACACACACAGCAATGTGGATAGAAACGTAGTCAGCTGTGGTGTAAGCTTGTGTGGGCTGGCAGGGGAAATCACAGAGTTAAGATTCAGATATAGGACTTGGTGAAGGGTTGTCAGTGGTGCTGTACAATAAACTAGAGCTGAAAAACTGGTCAATGACCAAATATAACTGCTGAGGCCTGGAACCAATGCTGATATGATACCGAAGCAAACAGCACCAAAATCCATTTATGACTTGAATATCTTTAAAAACGGCTGTGGCTCAGGAGGTAGAGCGAGTCGTCCACTAATCAGAAGATCGGCGGTTCAATTCCACGCTCCTCCAGTGTGCATGTCGAAGTGTCCTTGGGCAAGATACTGAACCCCAAATTGCTCCTGATGGCTGTGCCATCAGTGTGAGAATGTGTGTGAATGATTAGATTTCCTCTGATGGGCAGGTTGGGACCTTGCATGGTAGCCCCTGTACCCATTCAGTGTATGAATGTGTGTGAATGGGTGAATGTGACACGTAGTGTAAAAGCGCATTTGAGTGGTTGGAAGACTAGAAAGGCGCTATACAAGTACAGTCCATTTACCATGTATGAAGATACACATCGGTTTCATATGAATTTTTATTGTAAGAATCCTACTGTGAACATTCAGTGATTTTTTGGGTTGAACTTCTCTTCCTGCATATTGCCATCTGCCAAATGCTTGCTGACATCCTGTTAGCTGCTGATACTAGCAAAAACATACACACTAGAAGTATAGCATGCTGATATTTGGAGGGTATAATGTCTACCATGTTCATCATCTTAGTTTAGCATGTTAGTATGCTAACATTTGCTAATTAGCACTAAACATAACTGAAACTTTGGCCTGATGATGGCACTAGATGAAAAGACAGTTATTACAAGTCATCCTGTGGGGAACCTACAAAATCCCATGGCAATCCATCCAATAGTTGTTGAGATAGGTCACTCAAAACTATAAATGTCAACCTCATGGTGGAGCTAGAGGAAAGGTCAAGGGATCACCAAAGTCAGTAGGATTTATCCTCTGGGGAACATGAATGGCAATCCTTTCGATAGTTGTTCAGTAGGGGTGTCTCGATTTCAATTCTAAATCGAAAGTCAATCAAAATGAGTGTTCAATTTTGATCTACGAAATCACAAGCAAGTTTGCGATCCTCCCAGTACCCCCCCCCCCACTTGCGTGTTATTATGATATTTCAATCTGGGCCAAACTGATGGAGCAACCAACCAACAAACAGACATAAAACTGTATGTGTTTAATACATCTGTCTATTCTGACACAGGCACATCTTAGTTAGGGTTAGGGTTATCAATCGTCAAAAGACATAATACAAAAACTAGGTCTATGCGCCAACAGATACTGCTTCAATCCTTGAGAAATTCCCTAAGCATTATGTAGACATGTACAAGCAGACATGTACAGCATTTACTGCAGAAGTATTTAGGTCTTTAAACAGGATTCAAGTAGTCTGATCTCAACATTGACCTGATCTCCACCCCTGCTTGGACCTATTGTTAAATCAGTTTCAACTGCATATGGTCTTGGAATAAGCTTGAACTCAATTTCCTTGGTCTCAACAAAAGCTCTGTGTGCAAGTATTTACAGCCTTGAACCATACATGATCCACTGCATTAGCAGCATCACACTTACCAAAAGGTCAAACACTCTCACCATCTCTGTCACCCTTTATGAGGCTGCTACTGACTTAGAGACTGGCCCTTTCCCAGCAGCCGTCACCTGTCAGCAGGTCTATCAGTAACCACCCATAGTGCACACAACAGGCAGGTCAGAAAGACTGGGTTCAAAGGTCATTATTATCAGACTTTAATTAGGTAAACCCAGTTCCTCTTGGTAAAGCTAAGAACAGTAAAGACCTCAGGCAAATCTGGCTCTAAATTAAATATTTCAGCTTGTTTGCAACTCTAATATTTTGAACTTAAGCCCTTTCAAGCACATTTTAATATACCTTACTTTTAATAATTGCGTTTCAATTGTTTAACTGAAAGTGTTTCATGTCTGTCCAAATGCCCTGTCACAAGCCCACAGAAGAGAAGTATAGAAAATGTATAAAAGTCTACAAAAAGACAGTAACAAGCAGGAATCTATGCTTTTTCTAATCAAAATGAGAGGCTAGACATGACTAGACAGTTGCACAAACCAGCTCGAGTTACATTTCCTGTTCTGTTGGGTAAACCCAGTCGCACAGCACGTGGCTCCAACAAACAACAACAGCTGATGAGGCTGAGTAGAAGCCAACTGGAGACGCAAGAAGAAGTGATGATCGAGGGCAGGATGGGGAAACAAGAAAATGGAAAAAGTGAGCTAAATATAAAAGATAAATAAGGAATGGAAACAGTAAAAAGAGGGAGAGCAAAGTAGCAGCTGTCAGTTGGTCTCTGTTACCAAAGGGCTACAACACACACACCAGACTCTATTGATAGTCACCAAGAGAGGAAATACACACCATTACACTGGCTACCATCAGACAGACCAATCCTGCAGGGGATGGAAAAAAGAAATGCCAGCTGGTCAGAAAAAAGAGACAGGGAGACACTGCGCCCATAGCTGTGCTAGACCATCCCAGTGAATGAGACAGACAACAGAGGCGGAGGTGACAGAAAGCAGGCAAACAAAAAGAAACAAAGAGAGAGAATGCATGAAGAAACTACCTCAGACCATATCAATTAACAAAGTGGGTTTTGAGGAATTGAGAAAGTATTAAAACTTGACAGAAGCAGTATTTTAGTGTCTGTCTGGTGCCAAAACCACCATGTTCCTCGGTTTAAGGTTGTTTGAAAGTCCTTTATTTTGGTGATATAAATACTGTCTTCCTGAAGCCTTCAAAGTATCATGCCTGAGGTGATTAATCAATGTCTAGCCTAATAAATAATATATTAGCTAGAATATAATACAACCCAGATTGTAAGACTTTAATTTGTCTTACAATCAGACTGAGCTTACAGTCGGGCAATACTATATTTTTATGCATTAAAAGGAATAGTTAAACATTTTGGGACATATGCTTATTTGCTTTCTTGCTCTGTATATTCATTACGAAGCTAAGCTAAGCTTATCTAGCATTAAGACTGGAAACATAAGGAAACAGCTATCCTGGTTCTGTTCAAAGGTAAGTCTGTGCTGGTTGCCTCACAACCTCACAGTGAAGACAAGACTTCAGGGGCTCACTGTGACTAGCCAAGAAGTGGTCTGGCACATAACCCCCAAAGCTGCAACATGTTTTTATATGTCATGGTCTTTTTGTTCAACAAATGAGATGTACCATGTTAGTTAGTGAGCTTTAGAGGAGCTGGTAGGTGGATTTTGTCTGCCTTTCAGCACAGTAGGCTAGATGTTTCCTGTTTCCAGTCTTTATGCTAAGCTAAACTAACCAGCTGCTAGCTTTAGCTTCATATTGAATGGACACATATGAGTGTGGTATCAATCATCTCATCTAACTCTGCAAGAGAGTGAATAGGCATGCCTATTTCCCAAAATGGCTAACTATTCCTTTAAACTATCCATTTAGGCAGGATGATAGAGTATTTGGACACCCAATGAAGTCACCTTTTAGTAGCATTACTTCACACATTTTCTTGCTTGCTAACCCTAACCCTTCTTTCTACTATCCCTAAGGACATATAAAAATGCATAGCCTGTCTCTTTTACTTGTGTCACAACCGGTGCGCTTGGTAATGAAATAATTATACACAAATGTTATATTCTTTCAGGTTATGATTTTTCTTTTTTTTCCAATTTCAAAAGCAACTTATCAAGGAACAACGAAGGCATGAAACTCAAGAACCAGTTAATTCAATCACAATTACACTGTATGTTTCTTTAAGTCTTGTCACTGATGGAAGCTTCCTACTCTACTGTATCCACTTGCTGAGTTATGACTGGGCTCCTGAGCTATCTGCCTCTGGAGGAGGTTATTACATCAGCAGGACTGATGGAGGAATGAAGAGAGGGGTGGAGGGGTGGAAGGGTGGATTGACTGATCAGCAGTGTTCCTGTGGGAGGCTTCCACAAACACAGGAAGTACCACTACTACGTGGGAAGTGCTTTATCATCATTTTAGCTATTACTGCCTCCCTGCTCATGTCTCTCTTTGTAACTCTTCATTGGAAGGACAATCAAATCTAAAGGGTTATTATAGCAACCCTGGGCCTAGGAACAGAGACCAAAAAGCAGAACTTCATTTTGACTGCTGACAAGAACTTCTGCGACAGACTGATCAGAATCATAACTAGCATTTATTATGTGTTCACAAAGTGAAGTACAACAAGTTGAAGTAAATTTACTGTAAACATGAGTGACAAGGGAAGCAGCCAATAACAGATCCATGTTTCTCTGTATACCCGGCAAGTCTAACATGAATAAGTTCACTGCGGCAATTCAAAGACTCCCTTTCCCCACAAGTTCTAGAAAAAAAGACTACAAGTACAAACATCTGTTTAAAGCGTGTAGCTGCAGACCACCACATAAATAAATGCAGTCAGAGCCTCTCATAACGCCTACGAGCGACCTATCTGTGTGTGCAACGACCAATAACACTGATGCTTTACAAAGGTATAAACAACAGGATGAGCAGTCATAAATGTAGGAGCTTTGAAAAACACACCAAAATATTCTGCCTCCAGTATCTGTATTTATTTCTAAATAGACATTTTGTTAATCCACAAAGATCTGAAGGTAGACTGTGTGCAAAGAATATATGTGACTCTGCTAGATGTGAAGCTCCCAGCCCAAAGACAAAAGATAAATCTGAGCTCATTTAACATGTGCACATCAACATGGGCCCCTCGGATGGGCATCAAACAGTGTTCTGTATATGTGACAGTGCACTGACAGTGTGGCCTTTCAGATTCAGCACAATGCTCTCTTTTTCATTTAGTCATACTGCATAGTTTCCACAGGCTTCATAGTGTGGCCAGAAGCATTAAAAGTGGTTTGTTTGGGTCATGTAGTCTTGTAAAATATATTCTCAGAAATGCATGGAACAGCAGCTTCACATCCAACTCTCTGATGGCTCAATGTGTATAAAAGTCATGGAGAGGCAGCAAGTAAAGCCTGTCGATCTACTGTTCTGTAGATGCAAACAGGCTGTCCATAGGAGGGCATTTCATGGTCATTGTCAGGTTTGTAGTAGAAGCTGTGCAGCACAAACCTGACAACTGGACTGATGGGATCGAACCACTACAATAGTATGACTCTGAATCAGAGAGAGACAGAAGGTAGCCTTACTCAGCATTAAATCCAAGGCCTAACCAATAGCAACATTGATCCTCTTGAACCATTTAAGAGATTTGTGGATGAAGGTATATGTTTTTCAAAGACTTGCTCCATAGATAGTGGAACTTAGACAAGCCAGCCATTAAAACCACAGAGCACACTCAATGGAGAAAAATACTGACTCATGGTTAAAAGGTGAAACTATTTCTACACGCACTCCTAATTTTGGATAGACAACTGATTTTCAGTTTATAAAAGTCACATTTTTCTTCACACTTCAATATACAGAAAAGATCAGGACTTACCTGGACATCGTAAAGTGCCACAATGTTCTCATGCTGAAGCTCCTGAGTAAAAACAGAGCAGGGAAACAAGATGCATTAACTGGGCTACAGCAACTAATGGGATCATTCTCATTGATATTTCTACCAGGCAAGTCGAGGCCTGTTTCTTTCAAAGGCGCAAACTCACAAGGTCAGTATCAGATCATTCTTTAAGTACACTGAGGAGATAAGTGAGAAGCTATTAAGTATCATGCTCACCTTCAAGATTTTGATTTCCTTGCCAAGAAGGATCTGGGACTTGGAGAGGTTCTTTTTATTAATACTCTTGATGGCCACCTCCCAATCCGTCTTCTGTACAACACGGAGAGCAGGAATAAAGGGAAAAAAAGGTTACAACTCAGTACATGGTTAGAGTCCACATTTTTAATGACATATTCAGTTGGTGCATGTATTCATCCTGAACCGTTCTTTACAAAACACTTGGTTTGGCATGCAATTTGGGCCTGTAACATAAATAATGTCAGTGTTATTACTCTAATACAGTCTCATTTTAGTCTTTGGTACAACAACCTATCTATTTCTTCAAAGGAGCATTAAAGGAGAGCATACAGCTGGTTCAGGCTCTCCCACAGGGACATGTTTAGCTGAAGGGGAAAGCATCTACACTCATGATCAATTTAGTTAGTAAAGGATAGCCTAAACAATAGTTATATGGCCTTTGTTGTGTGAAATGGCACCTCTGCTATAAAAAACATTTTGTTAGACAACTAGGTGGTGAACACATCATATGATTGTATTGTCTTCCCTTACTCAATGCACATCTAGTGACTCTATCACACGCGTTTGTATTCATGATATTCATATCACTCAGCACGACTGAAGGGATACTCAAACATTTCTTTTAACGATGTGACATTTAAATGGAGGCCAGCAGCATTATATAGTATATGTGAAAGAGAGACTGTGTGTGTGTGTGTGTGTGTGTGTGTGTGTGTGTGTGTGTGTGTGTGTGTGTAAAAAGCCAAGCCCTCTGGCCTTAATCACATTGTCAGCATCTCTGTGTGAGAGCTGGCTAGAAGGACGGAGGAAATTTTACCCGTCCCAATAACACCAGGTCACTTGGGTTTCTGACAGTTAGGCAAGCCTATTGCACTGAATGACATGCTCAATGACGAGGCACTCAGATGACAGCTAGAACGGGAGCCAGCCTACTTACACTAAAAGCAAAGTGAGAGGAGAGGGACCTATTTTTCTTCCCTGGGCTGAGATAATGTTTCCAGATGAGCTCCTGGAGCGGGTATAAAAAGACTTTTGGAGCTCACGTGAGCTGAGAGGCTCTCAGGACATGTGCTGTACACGCAAACACCCAATGCAGGACACAGAAATAAACCCAGGAGACAGCTAGATTGTTTCTATGCCCTTGAGAAAAACACAGAGACGGTATGCATAAAAGAAATCAACATGGTCAGTTAGACAGTAGGCTAAGGAAGGAATTCTATGAATAAAAAAGTGATGCTTTCCAAATGAATCTAGGTTAATAGGAGATGTTCCTCTTCTGCGGGTGCACTCCGCCTAGAGCCTGGCATAGAATTCAGCACACAAGTGGGACTGCATGTTAGTGACATGAGTTCATGAGTCTGTTTGTGTTTGTGTGTATGTGTGTGTGTGTGTGTGTGTGTGTGTGTGTGTGTGTGTGTGTGTGTATAATGTGCTGCCAACTGAGCTTCATCCATCCCCTACTCACTGACAGCCTGCCCAGCCAAGTGTGACTGAGCCGCCAAACACTACAGCCATAGAAAAAAAGAAATAAAAATGTGACCCTGCTGGCCCTTAATGTAACGCTGGAGGTAGGGGGGAGGAGGTGAGAGGGGGGGTGTTCTATCAAACCTAACTAATTTCTGGATGGTGCGCCACATGACGCAGAGTTAAGCAGTGCAGAGTAAGCAGTTATCCTCTGCTCAGAGTCATGCTGCAAAGACAGGGGCACGCTTTCATTTTCCAGAATAATGCATGATCTCATTTATGAATCACAGGCGATTATGGAGGTGTGAGCAACAAAGAGATTAACGTCAGCAACACTGCAACCAGATGATAGTCGAAGGTGTTGTGATAGACAGTGGAAGAGTGAGACTGAGAGAGGAAGACTACAACACCTGAGTAGTATATTCTAAATGTATGCAACATGCTAAATGTATTCATTTAGTAAAAACATTTTAACCACATGTACAGTCCACTGCTGTGCCATGTTGCAACTTGTCTCTAAAGGTTGTTAAGTTTTATATGTTTTAGAATAGCAGCAGATCAAAAATCTATGAAAAGACTTTCAGGATGTAAATCTAACTGGATTTTGACATACAATTACATCATCACAAACATCTTCCCTAAAGTGTGAAAAACATTTTCCCTAAAGAAATTAATTCAAGCATAATGTATGTGCTGGCTTTATCTGAGCCTTTGCATAATGATAACATGATATCACAGTGTAACAAGAGCATATGTAACATCCAACACTGCCTCGGCAATGAAGCAATCCATCATGTCTGTTGCATGCAGGTGTCTCTAACCTTCCTGTTCCTCTGAGGTGGAAATAATCCTATAAATAGGCTAAATGGAATGCAGATGATAGGACTTAAACAGTAAATACACTGATCACATGCCAGGTCCGTTTAAACACGACAGGGGAGGCATGTGAGCAGTGGCTGGACGTGCTCACACACACTGCTTCCAGTGATGACCGGCGTGATTGTTTGCAGGCCTGCGTTCGGTTCAGTTTCCAGGCTCTGAGCTAGTTATCGATTTTAAATTGAGACACAGAAGCTGCGGTGCCCTGACTACAGCAGGGAGCATGAGGATGCTCTGATGTGGCTTTCATTGAAGAATTCAGGACCATCTGCTTCACAACGGTAGCAACGGAGGCAACATGATGTCATGTTCTGCGTCTCTGCCACATATACACAAACAAACCCATCATCTCTGTGTCCTTCAGTGACACAACACTCCAGTCAAATGTAATGATTTCTTTCTATTTCTTATGTTATTATTATTATTATTATTATTATTATTATTATTATTATTATTATTATGTTATGCTAATAATACAGGTTTCAGTGCTTCAGTGTGAATGAACCCTGTGCGGCTCTTACATAAGGAATGCTTGCATCCTTAAAAAGGCAAAGGGAAAAACACTGCACCCCATCATCCCTCCTGCCTCAGTACGTCAGCAAGTCATTCACTGTTGCCTGACTCATCCGTTTCATGAATGAAACGACATAAATTCACTTATACAACTAACATCAGGCTGATAAAATAACACTGAATCAGTCATTGCGTGACTGTACATCACATCACACTAAATCTAGATGTTAAGGTATAAAAGCATCTGTAAATATTACCACCCCAAAAAAGGTGACAGCCCACAGAACTGAATTCTGCATTGACCCAGATTTTATAATTAAGCTGCCTACTTGCCCCCTTTCTCCTCTAAATACAGAGGGGGTAAGAGGGGACGAAAAACATTGCAGGCTAACTGTTTATTTACCTTCCTGTGTCTTCCTTTGAACACCACAGCAAAGGCTCCATGTCCGACCAGGTCTTTTCTGCTGTACTCAAAATCTCCCACTGTCTCCATCGTAATGGGCTGATGGTCCAGCTGATGCTGGGCACTGTGGTGGGCAGCTTTGAATGTTGCTCTCCTCGTCAGAAAATAATCCTGGAGCAAATGATCCACTCAGTCCTGATGCTGATTCTTGCACTGCGGTTTTATTTCATGACAGGCTGCTCTGATGTGTCTTATTGCATAAATAAGAGATGCAGTCGGGACATGATGCATTCACATGCCCTCTAACTAGGTTGGGATGTTTGTAATATCACACAGAGCAGACGGCTTTGAGCATGGCTAGCAACAATCCTGAGCTAAACTGTATCAGTGCCAGCTGTCAGTCTTTGACCCAGTTGGATAGCTGCAATCCAGCTTTGCATTACTCACCATGGAGGCTCACTAACACACTGTACGTCCCCAGTCACCAAACCTGTTCAGAGGGACAGTCTACATGATGCCAAGCCTGCTAGACATGACCATGCAAAGACTAGAGCAGCTGCAGACACCGAGCTATCTGTTAGCCTGACAGTGACATAACCGTGCGGCTACACCTAGCGTCATAGCTGCTGCCCATAGCAGGTCTCTGCAAACATGACAGCAATATTATGGAAATAGCGCTACCCTGTTGGGTGACAATGAATAATTTAAACTGCGTCTATCTGAATAATACAGGCTGTAGCAACCTATAAAGCTAGCCAACATCCGCGAGCTAGTCAACAGTCACTGTTAGCTTCAAAAAATCTCAAGGATGCAACACAAATGTCAACACAGGACTGTTGTTTATCTGAAGGCGTTAGTCCTTGTTATCTGTCCTCTTCGACCAGACGTCCAAGTCCACAAGACACATTTCTGTCCTCTCGAAAAACACAGACGTTTCGCCAGTGAGCATTAATTTCATCCGTGTGACATAAACGAACACTTTCGTTGTTTCCTTCGTCGTCAAGTCTGACGGGACAGCTAAGGTTAGCGTAGGACAGCCGTCAGCTTCAATTACATTTCCATCCACGTCAAGCTACTGTAAGTTAACGTACTAATATAAACTACAATTTTCAATCACTGTACACGTCTGTCACATCACAACAGACGGCAGGTCCTGCCGTCCTGACGTTGAGTTAAACAATACTGAGAGCTAGTGCCATGTTTCTCTTTTATACGCTATCCTTCCGCGAAGGCAAGCTTTGAACCTTTCCTTCCGCTGCAAGGGTTAGTCCGTCTGCTGACGCTCTGAGGACGCCTCGAAGAAAAACTGAACACGCACTAACCAGGATGTTTATATAAAATTAAAATAAGACAAACAAGACTTTGAATACTTTTGAACCAAAGGTAATTCAATTATGTGTGCAATTAAGGATGGTTTAAGTTTTCATTTTATTTGAAGAATATATCAAAAATGAATGTGAAGTGACATTGAGATTTACTACAGGAAAGACATTTTTGGAGATGTGATTAAGTGATAAATGAAACATAAAGTATTGGTCTAAAAATAGCTTCATAAACACTGATACAGTATGGGCACACTGAGGTTGTGACTGGGTACATAACATCATAACATATGCTGTCAAACAGAAAAAAAATCTTCTCTTAGAAATAACAGAAATAAATACAAAATTTATGGGGGCAGCAGAGATACACTGAGCTTATTGTACTTAACAGTGTATAGCATCTGTTTGGAGTTTTATACCCTCTGGTGGCTGAAAATATAACAGACTTGCTTGTTCAACCAAACCTTACCTGTGAAAAACATAACAGGCTGCAAAAAATATGTCTATAATTTAGGGTTCAAGCCCATGGTACTGAGTCTACGTGTTTGTGAAAATGCTACCCAATGAACATGACAGCTGCCAGCCTGATGAGGGTCAACTTGTATGTTTTTTAAAGGTGGTCTCTGAGACCTAAAGTCTGACTGACACACAAAATACTTGCTATGTTACACTTTTAACCTCTGCATTTTTAAAATGAGGAACAGATTCCATTTCCCTGCAATTTTATACAATTAGCAAGTTTCTCTGAGCTACATCTATAACTAACTTTTCTACCTTACTACTGCTGCTTTCCCACCTGCAAATAAAAAGGCAATTTTTGTGTATTTTTCATATTAGAATGATTCTCTAATGAGCTGCTGCTCTGACAGGAGGCCATACAAGAAATACATGAATGAAATACATTTCTGACAAGTCTAGGGCCCACATATAGTAGACACTAACCAACCACAAAGAGATTTTAAAAAATAGTTTGGTCTGAGGTTGTGTGATAAGCCAACCTCCATCAATCAGCCGGTAAAAATAACAATTTAAATATCAACAATTTAATCATTGGCTGACAAAGAAAACAGACACATAGATTGGCCAATTTCTATTTAGGATTTTTTTATGTTGACCAGGAGCTTGAAGTAGCACCACACCGCCCACAGCTGCACCACTATTTAACTCTCTGGTCATGCCTGAAATAGCTGCTTGGCTGAGCTGCTGACAAAGTCAGATAAGCAGGCACTACTGAATTAGTTAAGAGGAGCCCTTCACTCTGTCTCTCCTCTCTATGGGGTCCTTCATACTTTGGGTCCCACAGCTTAAGCCTCTATGAGCTTGTGTGAAAAGAAGGCACTGACAACAGTCCCTGATGCCTTCCGCAAGTCCAGAGGAACTTGCAGGCAGCATGGTTGATCAGTGCCTTGCTCAAGTGTGCCATAACAGGATGAAATGTGAGCTGTATTGAGTTATTCATACATTCATTATACACCGTTTGGACTAGTGTGATTGTGCGTGACTTATAAACAATGTTCTCCTGCTTATAATTCGCAACCAGGGTTTTAACCATCACTAAAAAAATGAAAGCATGTCATAGCAATCCTTGCATCACCTTAGAACTCAGTTTAAGATCTTACTGATGAAAATTTGATTAAAACTGGCAAAACTGCCTTGGCTTTCAGGTTCAATCCAGATCTTGTATGTGCTGCTGTTTGGGTGCCAAAGTCTACAAGGAACAAAGGTGAGTGAGGCCTTGCCAACAGGGCCCGCAGACTCTAGGATGACCTACCAGAGAAGATCTGGTTTATTACCTCTTCTCATAGGTCAGCATTTTTCTAATTTTTTAAAACAAAGCTCTATGCAACAGACTCACACCACACCTCCTATTTCTCATTTGAAAAGTTGGTATTGGAATTGTATTACTTTGTGGGCACAGGTTGAGACAGACACTAGTTTACAGCTAACAGCTGGCCATCCATCGGCTATTTCTTGTATAGTTTCCTTCCTTGTCTTTGGCGGTTAGCAGAGTAGACAGACTGATGAGCATGGACTGTGATGATGATACAAACTGCCCCTCGCATCTTTTCTAGCCCACCTTAGCAGTTGTGTCACACGCAAGGTAGTCTTGAGCTGTTAAACCTTTACTGAGACAAGGAACATGTTAGACTTTCCAGATGCCCAATAAAGTCACGTATATCCGGATGTGTTTTGCATTTTTATGCATGGAGTGACCAGTTATTATTCTTGTGGTATCACAAAGCTGTCTAAAGAGAGTTAAAGGGTATTGCATTGTATTAAAAGCTGTTATAAGCATTATAAGCTTCACACAGATATATATATTATTGCATTGTATCAGATTGTACAGGTATACCATAAACTGGTCTCTCAGTGTATTGTACATAGAGGACAAACAACAATATAAAATACAATAATAAAGTGCAAATGGCTAATTGGGTGTGTACAACAGCCATTGAGTTTCAAGTTTATAATCCAGATGCACTGGTGTGTGGAATCATTTTTGCTGTGATTGTGATAGATATAAAGTTGGTGGCAGTGTGGTGAACCAGTGTTGTCCAGGGTTTTACATATGAGGTCTCAGGTCACAGGAAGTACAACTCAGTCTACTCGGTCTGTGAAAACAGTGATGTCTTCTGCAGCTCTGGAGGAGCTTTGTCAAGTCTAAGAAAATAACCCTGATGATGTCATCAGGGTTATCTCAGGTTGAGTTTGGAGGCTAAAAATAACAGACAGTCTGTATTATGACCTGGGTGCGTGGTGTATGTGTGATTTTCCATACTCATACCAGTGGTCTAAGGATAGTTTTAGACCAGATTAACCAACATACAGACAGGTGGGTTTTGCCTACACCTAGTTCAGGTTGATGTAATGTAAAAATATGAACAAGACTTTTGGTTCCAGAGATCAGAGACTAACCACCAGGGACCAGGGAGTCACTTTGCCACACCTTTATGGTTATGTGTAAATGTATGATGGAAAACATATTTTGATTAAAGAATTATGTTTGTACCCTCATTTTCTACTGACCACTATTTTCTCCTTTATAAATGTCACTGTAGCACTGACAAAAGCACAAAACACGTTCAACAAACAAGGGTTTAATTTTACATAGAAAGTGTGCATTCTGTCAGGTTTCACAATGGCTATTTCCCACTAATTATAGTGTTATTGAGTCTGACTCATACAGCCGCTCAGATAGTATGCAGCTCATACACAAACAATACATTCAAAAATGTAAAAAAAAACAATCATTAGATGGCTATAGTCTGTTCATCTTTCAGTTCTTCTTCTTGGCTTTGGCTGATGTGCTTCCAGACTTGGAGGAGGGGTTGTATGTGGAGGACAGCAGCATGGTGAGGAGCAGCAGCACAGGCACCACCAGGTACGGAGCATATATGGAGACCAGCAGCCAGCGCTCCTGCAGGGTCTGGGGACCAGGGTGGGGTTTCGTAGGGAACTGATAAAACAGGATGTGGGCCAAGATCGGGATCAGTGTGGTGGCCACATGGGTGGAATACACGATGGCAGGAGTCCTGATCCACTTACAGCCACCTGGAAGACAAGAAATTAACAGTATGTCTTTAGCACAAAGAAGTTCCAAAACAAACTCTTAACAGTGAGGTTTGTAGGCTATCCACAGTACAGGAGACTGACTCTGGAAAAAGATGGGTTTTTTAAATCTATTTTTAAATGTCATTTTAATTGCTGTGAGCACCACAAATGAAAATACACTGACCTCTATTTAAAGTAGACTGTCTCATTTTCAAGGTGTTATCCAATATGGCTCCTCCACCACTCTGTACTTACATCACATTAAAAACAAGCTGAACTACTAGAGCAACAACTAGAGGAGATTGTCTTACTCCTAGAAGACAAAGTAGTTTTGACCATTTTGCTTTTACTGTCAGGGCCTCTCAGGATTGGAACAACTTACCTGCTATTCATTCTCCACAACATTAAGAGCCTGCTTCATTACAAATCAAACTTGTGAACACTACAACAGTGAGGCGTGTTTGCGTTGTTTGCTATTATTATGCTTAGTGTAAGAACTGCTCCTGCTTATCATTGGCTCTGTACATAATATACACACTTCACCAGGCCTACCATTATGTTGTCATGCTGTTGTTAATATAGTGTGTTGAAGAGCTATCTGTCTGGTCTGTATGTAGTGCAGACTCTTTATATCTGCATATTTTCACTGCTTTTATTGTTTGTATTTTCACTGCTTTTATTGATAACATTAATGTTTTCAACTATTGCCTGCAAAGGGAATACAAATGAAAATTAGCCTTTCTGGCTAACTCGGGCATATTTTCAGTAATGCTGTTAATAGCTGTCAAATAAAGAAAAAAAAGAAAAAGAAAAAAATACTGATTTGGAGTCAGAGAAGTCAGGGACAGTCATCTTGTCTATGAATGACTAATAAACCCCAAACTATCTGCATGATTACAAGTGAGAAAATATAAAAAGTAAAATTTTAATTTTATTTACCAGAATTTAATTGTCATTCGGTTCTCGTGTGAACATAGTACAAATCCAGGAGAGGTCAGTGTGAGCTAGTGTCCGTCTGTCCTGGCCTCTGACGTCACGCCAAACTCCATTACAAAAACTGTCAATTTAATACTGACCTGTTTATTGGTGAAAACAAATTAAAATATAACATTGTGAACTCCTTAATAACAAATAACTTACAGTCCCAAATGTCTCTTCGTGGTTCACCAAGATGTTTTCACTGATAGTAGAGTAATACTTTATTCACAGTCTACTTGCTAAGAAGTTTAAATGTACAGGGTAAGCTAGCACACTATGAGAATCAGTTCTTAATATGGACTCGTTATTTTAATTAGAGTTACTATGTGAGTGCCGAATTCAACACTGGGTCGTAAATATTCTAATAAGCCATTCATTCATGTTTATATGCGTGTTTTTCTGCGTCATTGAACATGGCAGCTTTAAAAATAGAGGTTTTTAAACAGGTAGTCAGTCACGACCACTCTGTAGGCAGGTGACACATTAACGGAACAGCTTTGACCACGCTCTGTGTTAACTGACCTTTTAGAAAAGCATATGCTGCAATAGGAAAGAAAGGTGTTTGAAACACAGCTTCGCAGAAAATAAAGGACTGGAACCACTGTGGAGGATCCAGCACCATCGGGTCTTTGAACTCCTCTGCATACCACTTCAGAAGCTCTTTCAGCTGGTGGAAAGAAAAATTCAGAGAGTAAAATGAACTGTCTCAAAGCCACAAAAACTTTTTAACTTTGTTTTATTGGCAAGCAGCGTATTTAGCCACCTTATTCGGTGTATTTTAGCTGGCAGCCTACTGGCACTTACCGGCTGAGGATACACATGTCCGGGTAGAAGAGCTTGTAAGTCAATGAATAATGTGATAGGAATGTGAGAGGCAAAATAGAAGAAAAATATGATTTCTAATAGACGAATGGCCATCATGTCTAACTTATTCAGACCAAACGACAGGTACGGGACAAGGTGGACCAAGTTTGAAGCAGTCGTGTGTCGTAGAAACGCGTGTTCCCAGGCTGGATCCTATTGGCTAACAGAGGGAAGAGGGGCGTTCCTAAACGCACCATCCATCCCACACAGAAGATATTGGACATGCTGCTTCAGGTGCTCCTCGTAAATGTGGGAATTACTACAGCGGCTGGTTTTGAAATGAAATCAACTGTAACCCTGTACAACCTTTGATTAAATATTTCTTGTATAGTTTTTTCCCCCTCAACATTATTATGTACTTTTTGTATGTATGGCAAACACTTTTATATCTTGAGTTGAGCTGTTATTTTTATCCTGCTTCTAGGACCTTGCTGAAATAATGTCCACATAGCCCTGACATTATGTTATATATGTTCTTGATTTCATAAAGTTTTAAGATAGGATAATAAATAATTTAAAAGGAAAAAAATCTATCAAAAGAGAAAATAAATAAGTAAGTAATAATAATTATTAGATAAATAAATGCAAAAATGTGGATTTATTTTATTCTACTGTATAGAGGTTGTTTTTTTTTTACTGTACTGCTGTAGTCCAATGAAAAAGCAGATATCACATATAAAATGTATGTTTTAATGGATTTATATAAAAATAGACTGTACATGATTAAAGAATGAACAATACTTAAGTTAAAGTATAAAAATAGAAGATAACTGATATTTTACAATGCCAAACAACATATTCATTTTTTTTTATCATGCACATGTGATCATCTCACAGTAGTCATATTTCATACAGCACTTGAAAGGCTGCCACCCAGCAGATAAATGTAGCCTAAAAATAATGTTTTAAAATGTTCAAAATACTGCCTGATCTGCTGTCTTGATAGAGTTATTTAGATGGTAGCTCTGTCTTCCATGGTGACACTGGAAGCTCGCAGACATTGAGCTTCATTGTATTCAGTGTCTTCTTTCACCAACATCTGCGGACTCTCAACATCCACATAATCCTGCAATGAAGAGCTTTTATTAAATCACTTGGAAATTTTCATTAAAAAAAAAATCATAACTGCAATCTACTGTTTGTCCAACTGCAGTAACAAAACTGTGGTTCGTTAAAAAAAGATCAAATAATATCCACTCACATACAAGACGTGATGTTTTACTTTTCCATTCAGTGTGGGGGTACATTTTGATAGTTAGTCACTGAACATAGAAAGAGTTCTAATGACAGAAACTCAAACTTCACCCACACTGTTTGACTGACAAGTCATTTCATTAGAAACATCACAGCAGTAAGTGTTTAAAATGAACAGGCGTATTCAAAAATACCCTCTAGGAAATGCACCAGAATTATAGAATAATCTCTACACATGCATGATACATGATATGACTTTACTCATGCTTGTTAAGTCATATGACTTTAAATCCAGCAGCTGTGAGCTACATATCATTGATTCAGGTTGAGACTATTTTTGGTTCCAGTTCACAAGAAAGAATTTTGTTTTGTTCATTTTTACAGATTAATACAAGGAAAGAATATAAAAGACAAAGAAGCAATGACATACCTTTAAAAGAGCAAAATATAATTATACAAATGATTTCAAAGATTAGAGTGGCCTGCTGTTGCTTACCGCATCGCTTTCTATGATGTTCTCCAGCATGCGGACAATGTCTGTGAATGAGGGTCTCAGAGTGTACGGCTCCTGCCAACAGTCTTGCATGACATGAAGTCTGTGAGGTTTACAAATACAAGAGCTTCATCATGTTTTGTACTAATTGAAAACAAATATCCTATAAATGACTCAAAGTCTTAATGTAAGAAAAAGCTTTTTAGTTTATGTTATACTATACCTGGAAATAGAAAGAAATGATTAATTATCAAACACTAGATTTAGATTGATCTTTAAGGTCCTTTCTGTCTTTTTATTAAAAGTCTAATTGTTCATTGATCTGTCAAAAGGTATACCTCTGATATCACAGAATTTATTTCCCCAGATTACATGTATAGAGAAGAAATAATGCAATAAAAATGTTCCATAATGAGCTGCATATCATTAGATATTGATTTTTACTGTCACATTATGTTACAAAAAGTGTTTCCACCCTGCAAAAAACACAGCTTACTTACAGCATGTTTTTTTGGATTTCTTGGACATGAAAAGAATCATGTTACCTTACAGAATATTAATGTGGAAAATGATAGAGCTTAAAAATCCAATATATAAAATCCTCTTGTATACATTGGAAGACATTGCTTTAGGTGTTATATATTATGTGTTATTACAGAACAGACTATCAAGTCTTTCTCTAAACACTGTTTTAGAAATGAGACAAAACATTTTTACTCACATCTCTTGTCTACAGCCTTCAGGGTTTGTGTTCTTATGGCCGATACAGATGTGGTACACCACTGCCTCTGATGTCTCCAGGTTCGGGTATGGTAATGTACCTGAAAATGTCATATTCACATATGAGTTATGCTGCAAAATAAAACAAACCTAACCTGATGACATTTTGTATCCATTAAACAAACTTTTATTGTCTGTTTAAATGCATTTTCTCACTCAAGCTATCTTTTGAAACTTACAGTGTATTTTAATTTCAAACTGTTTTGCAAGATTTAGCCTTTGTCATATGGTCACATGTGAGTTCCACCATTATTACAACCAATATCCAGTGTTTGTCAGTTTTAATCATATATCCAGACTAATGGCCAATGATGTTTTGTTGTGGTAGGGAATACAAAATTACTATTACTGAACAACTAAAGGAGAAACTCAAAGACACAAAGAAAAAAATCTTTGCAGCTATACCTGTGATCCAAGACCAGCACACCATCCAATAATCCAGTTTATAACCAACATCAGCCTCTTATATTTGTCTAGCCGTAAACAGTTTGTGCCACATCTGTTATTACCTGAGTTACCAACTCACCAAACATCTGCATCTCCCACAGCACAATGCCAAAAGCCCACACGTCTCCCTTGAAGCTGTAATAGTTGCTCTTGAAGTACTCAGGGGGATACCAGCGCAGCGGCACACGTTGCTGTACAAGTACAATGGAAAATGTGATTTTACACTCAGCAGTATAACCTGTAAATACGAATCACCAGCTCATTCAAACTGAAACCCACACCACAGACTATCAGAGATAAACATGTCATTTTAAAATGATTCATGACATCAGTATGCTGTGTGACTGGTAATTGTAATATATTGGTATGATGTTAGTAAAGTAAAGGGCTCATGGTGGAAATTCTAGGTAACTCTGATACTGTTACCGTTGGTCTTTCTCTACACCAAGACCACACGTCTGCAACATTTCCTGTTGCAGAGAATGAGATACACAAGATACACACAGCTGACCACACACACACACATGCACGACACATGAGAGAAAATAGTCACCCGGTGTCACAAGTTGTGGTAGAAGCTCATACATTTTTACCAAATGCTACAAGTGTGTATAGCAATGATAAGAAATGGAAATCACAAGAGGTGTGACCAAAAACTGACACAGAGTGTGGTCGAAAATGACCAAAAGATTTGACGAAAGTGGCTGAACGTGTAATAAAAAGGAATGTGGCATAAGGTTTGGCTATAAGTGGCACAAGACACATTTTGTGCACATAATGCATTTTGTGCCAAAACAGTGAAGCACATGGCACTTGGTATTCTAAAGTATGCACATTTAAATATATGAAAAATCAAGTTACAATTTGGATGTACTGTTATCTGCTTAGTTATTAGGGTTGTCAGACATGACATCTTGATCTTTTAGGAAAACTGAAATCTCATCATGAACAACTCTGACTGAGTGTGTGTGTGTGTGTGTGTTGATATCGTCTGACCCGTGGGTTTCCCCAGCGGCTGCTGCGGCGGCTCTTCATGTGTGTTAAGTCTCTGGCCAGGCCGAACTCTGCCACTTTGACCTCCCACGGAAACTTATTGACCATGATGTTCCTCAGAGCCAAGTCACAGTGCACAATCTGCAGCACAAACCACATGACACTGTTTAACAAAGGTCTTTCATGTGTGTGTGAAAAGACATTTTGGAATTCTTAAGTTAGATATGTGTGGTAACATATCATTATTCATCATCCTACAGCTGAGTGCTTAATAACACATTTTTACCATTTTGGAGCGCAGGTGCTGCATGGCCAGAGCGATGTGGTAGGAGGCGATGGTGAGGAGGCTCTGCAGCTCAGGGTCTGCACTCAGGTGGACTTTGTTGGTTTGCAGGAAGGTCCTCAGAGTGCCGCAGCTCACATACTCCATGATGAGAACGTAAGGCTCTGCACAAAGCAAAACACACTCATAGAAAGAGGGGTTTACAAGGTGGCACATGTCCAAGGTTTCATTGACTTCCATCTATTATCTTCTAACCAGGAGCACTGTACTGTAGTACAGAACAGTGGTTACAAGCTACTCTCTCTCCTTCCTTACAGCCAATAGGAGCCAGTTTCAACAGTTGCATCCTTTAACCTGTTTATGTTGAATTGTATCTCACCCTCAGTGGTGTTCCAGTCCAGTAACTGGAGGATGTTTTTGTGGTGCACCAGTTTCCTCATGATGGCAACTTCTGTGTTCACATGCTTGGGACGGACACCTGCGGGGAGAAGACACAAAACATCAAATCAAAGCTGTACTAAATACTTTTCATCTGAATCTAAGAAGACTTTTAAGTCCTAATGCGGCAAAACGTGATTTCTGAGGTCCTGGTTAAGGTTGGGGGTAAGGTGTGAACTGTGGTTAGGCTAAGATTAGGATTAGACATAAACTGGTTATGGTTATGGTTATGGTTATGGTTAGGATTAGGGTTAGGCTGTACAAAATGAATGGAGTCAATGCAAGGTCCTAACAAGGATAGCTGCGCAAATTTGTGTGTGTGTATGAGGGAGTATGCTTTAAGTCATTTTCAGGGACACACACAGACTTAACACCAGTTGATTGGAGACAGCTTCAGACAAAAGTCATGTCCCCAATTAGTAAAATACTGATTTTCGGGTCAGTGGTTAAGGTTAGGATTACGTTATGGTTAGTGTTAGATTAAGGTTAGGGTCAGGGTACGTCTCCAGGAAATGAATGCAAGTCTATGTAAATACCCCAAAAGTGACTTAAGTAAGATTGTGTGTGTGTGTGTGTGTGTGTGTGTGTGTGTGTGTGTGTGTGTGTGTGTGTGTGTGTGTGTGTGTGTGTGTGTGTGTGTGTGTGTGTGTGTGATTTCATCACATGTTTGCAGTTTAGAACACAGTTGAAGACGTTTTTGTACTTGGATTACTGTAATCCATGAACATGTGCAATGGCAGGTCTGGAGAAACTGTGTAGTTTGGTTTGGGTTTTGTGGGAAATGCAGGAATGACTGACATCCTAGATACTGGAACTACTTTCTTTCAATGAGATAATCCTTATGAAAGCTGTTGTCAGCATGCTCTGTGGATTATCCAGAGTAACATCCAAACTGCTTCCAAAAATGTCGTTTTTCAAACACTTCCATTGTACTGAACTGGCTGCAGAAAAATCACAAGCAGATATCTCACAACCTCACCACATAAAATCAAACTTATCTGCAGTCCAGACATTTCTTGGGTTGTGTGATTATAGATGTTCATTTGTAATTTAGGTGAAATGGTTAGTAAGATTAAGAAATGAGTAAGACTAGAGGAGGAAATGTCAAACAATAGAATGCTGGAAATACCTCTGTATTTCTATTTGGGTTCAAGGTAAATTTTGTAATGAAGACACATTTGAAAAATGTCTGTTTAGGTGCCATTTAAAAAGTAAGAAAAAGAAAGAAAAGTTAGCCGCAGCATGGCTGAGTGCAGGGGAGGAAGGAGGTGGGCTGAATGTTTTTTTCTTCACATTTTCACTCACACTTTCCTACCACAGCCTCAACACTCTAAAGTAAAGAAGTATTTGGCAATTTGTCATTTGACTCTTATTTCACTTTGCAAATACAACTATATACAAATGAAAAGAATGAGAAGCTCAAATTACATTTTGCACATAACATAGTTATGCTATTTCACTACGATGGCTGAGTCCTGTTTAAAACTAAAGTTTGTAAAATTTAACTTTTAATTTAGCGTCCTCAAAACTGAACTTTAACAAGAAAAATATGGTTTTATGCAACTTACAAAACAATAAACTGGTTATTGTATAACATATATACTAATGTACATTTGAGTGTCTATTGAGGGTGTAGCCGGGATATAAATTCTATTAATCTGATATATAATTTGGACAAATCTAATGTCAATTTTTATTCATTTTGAATGTAAATTATCCTCATGACTAGTGAAACAGCAGCTCAGTAAGGCCTGTTTACTACCATTTACTTTGGCTTCTGTTTACTGTTTTTTTTTTCTTTTACTTTTTACTCAAAAACTGAGATTATTTCTGCCTCAAAGAAAACTTTGTAAACCTGCAACGGACATTTGAAATGTAAAATATGCACCTTCTTTGCTGATCTTGCAGGTGAACAAGCTGTGGCCTTTACACGTCCCTCTGGTCATCCTGGCCTGGTAGAAGACGCCCTCCTTCCCTGCTTTGATCAGCAGCAGCAGGTTCAGGTCTGACTTGGTGAAACGAGGACCCTTGGATGGATGACATGAAATATTCTTGTGAGGTGACTTTTCAGCAGTGGGCTACAGCAGGACATTGAGAAGACATTTGTAAACCAAAAACAATCCTAGATGAAGTCATAAACTTAAAGCTGCATTGCACCGGAACTGAGTTATTTTAGCTCTAACATGAGTTGCAGTGATGATATCTATGGCAGAAAAGAGACATGATTAGCATTAACACTGTACATCCACACCAGTGACATGACACAGATAGAGCATGTGTCACATGTACAGTTAACATTCAGTATAGCCTATCTTGCATGTGAGATTTCATCTGCTATGTCCTCTAAAAAAAAAAAGTGCTTCTAAAATAGGTCAAATATCAGGAAATATGTCTACATTGGTGTATATAATCGTGATGACATGAGGTACCTGCTGCAGGCCTCTCCACAGCCTCCTGGAGGACAACCTGACTGTGCTTCTCTGATGCAGGGGAGTTTGGGGAGGAGGCTCCTCGTCCTCCTTCTCCTCCACTGCTGGCACCACCCTCAAAGGTATGATGGAGGCTTCCAGCTGAGGAACAGCACCAAGCAACAGCTTGTTCCCTTGCAGCCCTCGAATGGTACGGACCAAAGAGCGATATCTGCGAGATAAAGTAATGTTCACTGTACAGTAAAACACATCCACACATTCCAACACAAGCTCAAGGCAGCTGTGCCAGAGGGTCATGATGTATCCAGAAAAAGGATTGTTTGTCTGGTCTTAGTTATTTTATCATAACTCCTGTAAATCAGAACATCTAGCTGGCATGCATCATCCTCTGTGGACCATGAATGTCTGTAGAGAGTTTCATGGTAGTCCATCTGATGGTTGTTGAGATTTTTCAGTCTGGACCGAAGTGGGGGACCAACATTGTCATCCATAGAGTGTTGCTGCTAGCATGGCTAAGATGCTGACTAAACCCTGAAGGTCATCTTACAGCATACATAAAACTGAATGGTGAGTAAATGGAAATGATGTGGCACAAAGTGGAATAAAATCATGTAAAACAAATGTGACACGATATAGGCTTATGTGAAATTTGCATAAAATTGAGTCTGATTTCACACAAAATTAAGAATCATTCTGTATGAAATAAAATACTTAAGAATCAGACAATATAACCACAACATCTTTGGTTTGATTTTGATCAGTGACCGTTCACACATCATCCCTCTCTCTCCCCATGCTTCCTGTCTGTCAATAAAGACTAAAAAAAATTTAAAAAATAAATAAAATACTTGTATTTTGTACAATAAAGTCAGAGACAAAACTTTTAAATATTATTATATAATAACATAATATATATTATTTGCCACACTGAAGCTACATTGTTGTTGGGTGGATGATATTTTAAACTTTGCTATTCTTAGAAGCTCACCACTAGTGTGATGAAGTTTGGCCTGAGGTAAAGCTGGAACTTTGACATGACAGGAAAACCAACACTGGGTGTAACTAACAGTATTTATGATGGCTGGACTCCAGTGAAATGTGTCAGTTCCAGGAACCAGGTACAGTCCACGCTGACCCAGTTATCACATGTTATCAGTTACACTTGTGCTTTACCTGCTGTGACAAGTTAACTCTGCTGTAAAAAAGGCTATTTTTTTGTGAAAAACGAAGCCATCAGTTTACAGGGTATTGCATCTTGTATGACTGATTCTCAGTCAAACAGGAACATCCGGAAACACAAAGATTACTGTGCTTTCTGCTTTAGTCTTAAAGATGTTTCACTGCGTGCTCTCAGCTGATAAAAATCAATTTTACACATAAATCTTGCCGAGTGGAGCTTTAACTTAACCAGAACGGTAGAGCTCAGACTGTCTAGTAAAGCACAATTCAGCCTCTCTGACTTACTTTTTTAAATACACGACCCCCAGCAGTGCGAACACCAGGACGGTGAAGCAGAGGACCCCTATGAGGACGTAGACCAGCGGGTTCAGGTGCCAACATTCTGAAAGACCAAACATGTCAGAAACAGTCAGCTCCAAATGCTATCAGTATGTGTCAGTAAATGTTACCTGCGAAGTCCAAGAACTCACCTGAGTAGGAATTGTCAGAGGTGGAATTACAAAACATCGTGTCATCTACTCAGTGAAGCAGGTAAAAGATCATAACTTCAATCTGGAGGGTGATATTGTAGCATTGAAAATAATATCAGTCATCCAAAGAAAGGGGAAACACAACTGGCTGAGCTGTAGGGAGAATATTAATCAAACTTAATCCAAACTAAACAAATGGGACGGGAGAAGATTACAATATGACAATATTAAAAGTAAAATACTAACTTTGTAGCACAGTTTGATGTAAAATCGGACCTACGGCCGTCTCATCTTGTCAAACCTGAAGCCCCAAACACAGAGAACACACAGTAAGCGAGGCAGTAAGCTCATACAGTTCATAAAATGCTCTATGATCAAATAAAACAGCCTTACCTGTGTTCTCTGATGACCACGAGCTTGATAAAGTCCACTGAATGACTCTTCACTGACTGTGATGCTGACCAGAAACCCTCCAGAGAAGTTCAATCAAAGCAACCTTTATTTTGTTTGCAGTACATGAAAATGCTAAAAAAAAAAAACCTTCAAGAACTGAACCATGTGTTCTGTAAACCTCTAACCTTTCTTTATTGTCACCGGCAGGAGCTCTCATCGCTTGTAGACCACAACATAAGCAGAGGAAATGAACAGAAGTAGCAGGTGGTTTGAGCTGCATGATGCTCCAACACTCTGTTTGATGTTCAGTATGAGTGTCACTCCGCTAAACACGCTACACAATGGTCATATGAATTCACCCAAACTTTAAAGTTTGCATTAATAGACAGTTGCACTGATCATTTTAGTCAGTTTACCAAATGTTTTCAACCAAAACTTTCAAGAATTTTTAAAATCTATTTCATTTTTATGAAACTCTGCAAGCAAAAAAAAAGCACACGTGAAATATTTCCTGATATTTTGTTCATATTTAACCCTCCACTGACTGGATTTCATTGCCCTATGACTGGTGGTGTATTAAGTATTCCTTTCTTTAGAAAAGGTAATAACACCACGGTGTCAAAAACACTCAATTTTTGACATATTCCACTTTAAATAGAAGCATATATTCTGCAGATCCCCTGTCATTGTTATATCATTACAGATTTATTTCACTGGATTATTATTAATAACTAATACATTAACATGTAAGCAGCATTTTAACACTGTAGGTGGTCGAGATGGAGCTAATTTTAAATACTTCATATACGCTTGGGTAGTTTAATGTAATATAACAATGCATCTTATTTACATGTTCATCATAGGTTTTTAAATTTTTAATGAGAAAACCAACTAATAACTAATAATTGTAGTGGAGAGCACTGTATCAAGTCTAAAAAGTAAAAGTACCTCAAAAATGTACTTAAGTAAATACATTTTGTTCCTTTTGCTCAATAACAAAATTTAAATTTAAGGTACAGCTGATTGTTTTTGCAGTTTAGACTCTATCGGAGCAGCTGATTGGCTAAACCTTACACCGTAGAATCAATTGATATAAAAAGTGACCATACAATTAAATTACTAACTACAAAAAAGAAGTTGATTTAGTGCTAGGTCGCTCTTTAAACCAGAGCTAACTACAGAATCCACCAACAGAAAACAGCTATCATCCAAATTCCTAAACCAACAGTTTGACTGGTATGACTACCAGTCAGTCTCTATGGCCCTGCATCTGTGGCTTGAGGAACTAAAACATGGCAGTATGTCAGTCAGGATAAGATGAAGGGGGAAGAGGTCGAACTCCTTCACATGGTGTGAAGATAGAAATAAATATCTATTTCAGAAGCAGAGTTTGCTTTGGGGAAGTTGCTGCAGAGACCCTGCATGTGGTTTCCTCTCTTATCTGCACACAGGCTCACTGCAGCAACAGTACATCTTACTCTGCAACAAGGAACGTGAGCATGCTGACATGATGTGTATGATATTTTGGTTTCATGTTTACCATGGTCCCCAACTCAGTTTAGTGTGTTAGCATTAGCTAATTAGCACTAGAACAGAAAATACAGCTGTGGCTGATGGGAATGTGATTAGTTTTGTGGGTATTTGGTCAGAGACAATATCAGTCAGAGACACTTAAATGATTTAACCTTTCATAGCACTTATACAGATTAAAATAGTAAATGGACTGTACTTGTATAGCGTCCGATCACTCAAAGCGCTTTTACACTATGAATCACTTTCGCCCATTCATAGACTGAATGGGCACAGGTGCTACCATGCAAGGTCCCAACCTGCCCATCAGAGGAACTCTAATCATTCACACACGTTAAGTATCTTGCACAAGGACACATTGACATGCGGACTGGAGGAGCTGGGAATCGAACCGCTGACCTTCCGATTAGTGGCGCTCTACCTCCTGAGCCACAGTCAGTCAGGTGGGAAGAGCTCTGATACAGAAGAACACAAGCAGTAAGGGTTCTGCTGGAGGAATCAATCCCTCCTTATAACATACATGAATCCAAAATACCAAAAATATAACACATAACAGGTTTTAGGTGGTGGAGGGAGCTGCGACAGTATACAGCACTGACATGACAGCGTCAGCAGAGTCATTGCAAGAAGTGTCAGATTATAACATACAACTGCAGGAATGAGTTCATCAGAATTTAGGAAGATCTGAAGTGTAGTTGCCTTCAGCTTCACCTGTGTCAAGTGTTGTGTAATAAATAATCACATTACTGAAAATTATAGTTTAATAATGTTCTACAGTGAAAGCAAGTCCAACATTGTGGTTGTGGCATTGTTGTACACCTGCATGAATATGATTGGACATTACTAATCAGCTGGTAGCCAAGCAGCTGAAGCAAGTGTGACTTCAGTGCTCTACCTGAACTAACTTGAAGGTCCATGTGTTGGACAAGTGGAATCTTTGACCCGCTGCATTCCTCAGGACACAAATAACAACACATTTCAGCCTGGTGTCGTCTTTTTTTCCTCTGCAGAATTTAATTTGTTGCTTGGGTATTTGTTACAGATCAACAGGTATCACTCCATATACAACTACAAGTACAGTATTTTGTACAGTTCATATTCAAATACATAGTTTTCATTGGCTTATTTACAAAACATTTTTTTATGTACATGTTTTCATGTCAGTGCAATGTCACTTTCTTTCAACAAACACCTTTACAAAAAAAAAAAGTTCTTTAAATTAATCTGGTTCAGATCTGACAGAAATGAACTTAAATAAAAAGAGGCTACAGACACTGACAGACAGCTCAGTAGTAGATTGCACCGCCTGCGACACTCGGACTAGTCTTTTTTTGTGGGTGTTTGTGGTCAGGGTCGGGGTTTTGAGAGAGGGGCAGGGTTTACGCCCTGTGGTTCACAGGATCAGTGTTTGCCCAATTTCAGATGGGCAGAAAAATTGTTGTGCCTGGTTTAAGAATATTGTGCTGAAATTAACCCCAACATTAATTTGTATTTTTTTCTAATACAGTTTAAGCTACAGGTGCAGTAAGCTTAGCACCACACAAGTAGTTGTTAGAGGGCACATTCACAGCCAAAAAAAAAAAAAAGGTTGACAGCTATTGCACCTTTAAACATTACAAACTGGGTTCTAAAGAGACAAATCCTTAGTAAAATCTTCCCTTTGAGCCATATGATGACATTTCAAGCACGGAGACAAACCGGACATCGTCTACAGCTCTGTGGAAAGGCAGGAGGGTGGAGGGAGAAAAAAAGAAGAGTGGAGCAGGCAAACATAAATAGCACTCAACTGTACATTTCCATTTGTTCAACAAACGTACTCTTTGCAAAGGAAAATAAAGTTTCTTTCAGTGACAGATATTTCTCCAAATACATCCACAAAGACTGCCTTCTCCTCATAAATACAGCAGCTAAAAGAAAGGGGTGAACACAGAGATTCATCTCCTGTAGAAGACAAAGTCTGCTGTGTGTTCACAGTGATTAGACTGAGCTCCACACACGCTGCTACACACCAGACACGAAGCTCTGCCGCTCGACTCCACACGTTTCAAACTAACCGCAACAGCCACGTCAAGTAGCCAAACCTTCAGATAAAAAAGGAGGAACGAGCAATGTGGAATTTTGATTTTCCGTGATCTTAACGTCGGATCCAGTGAAGTGAAGCTTTTACAGATCTGAAAACAGTCCAGACACATACTGAAGCTCTCAACAGGATTCCACAGGCTTTGGTTACTTTCAAAAACATAAAGAGTAAACTTCAACCATCTGATATCAGCGGGTCTGTTCATGGGGACTGCAGCTTCGGAAACACTTTACTTTAAGGGTCCCTGAATTCACAACAACTTTCAAAGAAGTTCCCTGGAAAGAGGCACTAATTCAAGGTAAAACAGACAAAGTTTTGAAACAGTCTCTAGAGTTAAGTTCAGGTTATAAACAGTTGTTTCCAAAAGAACTGCTGTATTTAAACCAAAGTAGATGTTCATTCATTATTAATTTGCTATACTTTCCAATTATTTTCAAATATTTGCCTTTTAGCCAAATTCCATAAATTGCAGGTGTGCAATTTTAACACCATCTCCATTTTCCCTATAATTAGTACCAACCTGCATACTCCTTTCCAGGGACTATCTATGGTTACATATTTGTTACTTTTTACCAATTATAGGAAACTATGGGAACCATCAGAGCTGGATTTTCAGTTTTCAGTATTCCAATAAGAGTTCCCCGTGGCAACAATGAGCTGTAGGCCCTTACAGATCCCCCCCCACTTCTTTCCAATCTTTGTGCATTGTTTGTGTACCTTCTTGCCTTAAAGTACTATTTAAGTACAGTGCTCAAGGCAAGCAACACATGGCAGCTTCATTATATTCTCATTTGTCTTCAATTGATGAATAATTTACTTAAGAATATGCATCAAATAACCAAACTATCAAGTGACATATTAAAGATATTAAAACTAGATTTTGACACATGCTTCCTCAACATGTCATGGCCTCAGGTTTTGGTAAAAAAATACAGGAGCTGACTTAAAGAGCAACTTAACAACTGAAAATCTTATTTTAGATGAGCTCCACTGGTGTCAACACACTGTGACATCACTGATGGGTGAGGTTACAGGTGCAACAGAGCACACTTTTGACCACACCCTGAACCAGATCGTTTAATCAGAGAGGCTAGTGTTAAAAATATTCTTTTAGGGTCTCATTATTTCATTTTATGAATGGTACAGATTTGTACCATTTTTATTTGTATTATTCAAATGACAAAGAACCATACAGTGAACATCAGCCCCCTGAAAGCGAGGGGCTCCAGGGCAGTTGGTGACCCCGCCGTGAGACCCGTAAAATTAAGTGTTACCAAAGTTTCCACAGATATTCAGCAGGACGTCATTCTTAAAGTCATGTTTCTATGGAGACACCTTGAGGTGCACATCTATTTATGGCAATGTGGAGATGTTTTACGAGTGGCATCTAAATGACATGTTAAAATGACAGGTAAAAATCTTCTCTTTTTTTGACTACATTTAAGAGTTCCCCCGAAACATTTTCTGCTTTCTTGCTGGGGAGGATATGAACATCAGTTCAACAGCTGAAGAGAACTGCAGCAGGTAAAAGGTGCGTGTTGCAACATCGCTGTGAAGATAAGCTCGATGCTTCTGGGCTTTAAGTTAAATATTCACTCATGAAGACCTGAAGCGGCTTCATTTTCTTACAATATGACTAAAGATCTGGAGGTCTGCCTTATGAAAAAAAAAAAAAAATCCTGACAATAAAACAAATCTTTTATAAAACAATGCATTTGCAGAATCAAAAAAAAAAAAAGAAGTATTAAACATATACTGTATATTATTCTTTAAGCATCTCTCTTTTGAAATCAAGATTCATACTCAAAGCTTGTGTTTAGTTGCGGGTACACACAGGTCAACATTGCACAAATCTCTCTGATATTTGGCAGCTGAGGGATGGAGCACAGTTTTGGCAAAAAAAAATGCCTAATTTCATGTGGACATCAGGACCTTTGAGTGTCCTCGAGAGATTAGAGAGATTTTTTGGGGGGCTTTCCTGAAATGTGTGTACCATGTCTCCTACACTGGAAGGAAGCATTTAATTATTATTATTATTAATACTGTCACAGATTTTTAGGGTACTTTTGGCCGACAGATTGCAGGAATCGATGAGGTAGCGTATGATTTATGTTTTTCCCTAGTGACACTATCGCTAATAAAACCTTTGGAGAACCATTTCTAAAAAGCTTGTCACAGTATCCGACAGACTAGATACCACGTTTCAACATTATGTTGACCTGTGGCATCAGATGTGACACCAACGCACAGGTTCTTTAACTCATGGGCCGTGTTTACACTTGCATTTAAAACTCAATCTGTATCGAATCACTGGCCTCATATTTACACCTGGAATTAAGTCTGTGGTCGAATTTTTTTTGTGTGTTTTTCCTTCTTCAGGCTCAGATCTCACTTTAACTCCAGGTGTAAAAGTTTCATTCTGACATCACAAGTGATAAATGCATAATAACAAAGCAACATCACTTCATGACTTGGCCATACTGGCATACATTCAGAGATGCGTGAGTATGCAAGTATATGTTACATGTATGTGATGGCGGGGGGGAGGGGGGGTTGTTCACAGGAGGGGGTGGAGTGGGGTTTGTTTTGTTGGGCTCAGCAAAGTGCACCAGTTTAGTGCTTTCACTGGGGCTTCATTGTTGTCTTGGCAAACATTTGCACTAAATCCATGTTTAAATGTTTTAAATGTTTAAAGTGTAGAAAGTGCTGCGACGCATCCCTAAAGACAAGAGAGCACAGTCTGGACTCTAGTCGTTAGCAGTTTGTGATAATTCTTCAGAATGATCAGAGCGTCTGGTGCTTCGGGAGCAGGAGAGCGGGTGTAGTGCTGGCTGATGGAAGACGAGGTGCAGGTCACTGGAGGACACAGTATTTCTTGTAGTCGGACTCAAAGTCTTCATCCATGCTACTGGTGTCGGCCATCTTTTTGCCATCGATCTTTGGCAGGAACTGGGAGTAGTCGACTCCCTGCTGCTCATAGAAGAGGATGTAGGCCGAGTCGGTGTCGATCTCTTCAGAGTGCACTTCCTTTAAATTCAAAACAAAGTGGTTCTTTGATTAACATTTCATAATATTTGAGACAATTTTGTAGAACATTAAAAGCTGATTTAAGGGACAAGGCTGGTGATGTTCTATACTTCATCTATTGTCAACAAATCCCATTAAAAGCAACAATGACCTGACCTACTATCAAGTATTTTGTGTGTATTAAAGCCTGATGTATCTTATTCCTCTGTGCCATAGAGCTACAAACTATTAAACACAGTGAGTCACACTGTTGCACTGAGTAACATGTTCCTTCATTATCATGAACACACAGTTTATTTTGACCCAATCCCACACACACACACCGTCCTACTGCAGGAAACACTCTTAACCAAATATATATTCATTAGCAGCTGAAATACTGTAGCACCCAGCCACTACATTATTTACTCCCGTCTGATGAATGTTTCCAAAAAAATTACAGGAAATTAATGAGCCTTTTTAAAAACTCAACTTTATATTTGTCAGCTGTTTTTAAAGATTCACACCTTCAGTAGTAACCAGTGGGCTGAATGCCAGACACAAGGTAGCAAAGTGAGAAATTGTTGGTTGTTAATATCTTACAAATATCAAAATAATGTTATAAATAGAATGAATGATTAGAATTTTTATTTTCTGTTATCTCATCATCCCATTAGTTGGATGTTTAAAAGTACAGAGTGATGACATTTAAACAAATGCTTGTGTAACGGACAGCTGCATCTGAAACAAGCTGCAGCCCCCCTGAATGTACTCAGGAAACACGGGGGAGCTGGTGAACTTTGTTTGGTTAATGAAGAGCTGTAGCATTTATTTTCTCACAAACTGGAGCTCATACTGAACATTCACCACAGTGCTAACTGCTAACCTGACTCTGTTCTGAGGTCGAGCACATTTGCCGTCTCTCTCTCTCTCGCCTCACACACTCCCAACTGAACGCTCACAATGAAGCTGAGCTGTTTTCAGACTTATTTCTGTTTAGTTTAGTTTTGTCCTGTATCATGTTGGCTGAAGCCAAAGTGTGCCCATATGACCAACAAAACATTTCTTTTTTTCTGTACCAGCTTATTCTAATCTGAACCTACTTCCAGTTGCATTTCTGAGTGGTTTAGCCTGCACTGGACACGTACGGTTAATTGTATCACTTTGAACTACAGATGGAACTTTAAAGGGGTAAATTGGTTTATGTGTATGAAGGAAATTACGTCGGTTAGACAGTTGTGATGTATTTTCAGTTACTTTTCGATGAACTGCCCAGCCTTAGATTAATGGCAGCATTATCCTCTAAGATCAAACTGCAATCTTTATCAATCACTGTGCATAAAGCAATGTAATGTAATGTAATTTCTCTATCACCCTTTTTTGCCAAAAATATTAAAGATTAAAATTTGTAGAGATTTCATGAGTGCCAACAAAACCCTAATAACAACCACTGCCATTCAACTTGGTAAAAGAAAGAAACATGTCAGATTCCATGGCTGTATATGGATGTGATATAATAGATATGTCATTAAGCCTGGAGAACAGTCTTACCTTACAGCTGCTGTCATTGTAACAGTACCATTTCTCATTGGGGTTTTTGGCATATGTCACATAGTGGCCTCCTCCCATGATTCCTGAATGGCACTGAGGAGATTAAAAAAAAGGGCTTCAGACCAGGAGAAAATTCAAGAGGATCCACATTTTTCTGTAAATGTCTGCAGTAGGAGTGAATGTTTGTTTGATGTTACATTTTGGTTCTAGTGCAGGTGACACTAGTCCTGTTGCCAGAACGAATTCATGAAAACTAATTCTAAATGTTGCTGTTTTATAGTATCTGTGTATTTGGTAGAAAAGGTGTTATTCATTTCTTTTATTGTGATGTCAAGCCACATCATTATAGACGCAAAAATCAACATGAAATATAAATATGTATATTGTTAGCTATCAAAGCTTCCATACACAGTACTACAGTACTTATGGTAGTACAATACTACAAGAAAATAACTGGGTGTAAAAGCTCGTTGAGTACTTACTGATATTGCATAGAGGTTGTAGATGGCGTCCAGACACATGTTGTCTCTGTGCTGCAGCAGTGAGTTGTCAGGGTCCATGCTGCTCTCTGTGCTGCAGTCTGAGCTCAGCCCGTTGCTGTCACCGTTCATCAGGACCACGTCACAGTGGCTGCTGCACGCCTCGGAACTGCACAATGATTCAAGCGCCTCTCCTGACCCAGAGAGGCCCGATGCCGCGCTACCCTCAGTGTCTGCCTGTGCTGTGCCGTCCCGTGGCTCAGCCTCAGCGTTAGCAACTCCCTCCAAGTTCTCCTTGCTGTTGGAGAGGCGGTGTCTGCTGCCCAGCTGGGGGAGGCGTAGCCGACCTGGCCTGCGGCCTCCACTGCTGGTCTTGGGGCTGCCAGAAGGGCTGCTGGTCCGGCTCAGAGAAGGTGCCGACTTCCTGCTTGAGGCGGGAGAAGCTGTTGGGAAAACAAATGGGTTAAAAACACTTCCTTTGCAGCTAGGCCAAGAGCTGCTCTGATTATTTCCACTCATTTTACATGCTGTCATGCTCTTCAACATTCTCAAATACATAATGGACAAACAAAATGAGAAAATGCAAAGGTCCCTTTAAAAGTACGTGACTTGTAAGTAAGTGGCTTGCAATAACTAAGCATCAGTCTTAAATCATCATGTGGTACCTTTGGGGAGGTTGCAGAAGCCAGCGGGGGCAGAGATGGAGGACAGGTTGTCTTCTCCGATCCTCAGCAGATCCTCACTCTCGCTGCGGGAGTGAAGGCAGTGCTGCTCCAGGTCTCTGGGAGCCAGGAAGGCGCTGGGGTCAAAATTCTCCCGCGGAAACTTGACAATCTTCTGGGACTTGATCCAGCGACCGTTCACAAACTGGAAGCGCTTTAGGTGGACAATCTGAAGAGAGGAACCCATATCACACATGACAAGCTAGTCTGTAGCATGAGTTAATAGAGTATCAGGTTTCAAATACATTGAATGCTGCTACAAACACAAAGACCCCTGAAACACAAAGCCGACTGTTACTGACCAGTATGGGCGGCAGCCTCCAGAGGTCCAGCTTCTTGGTGGCCAGCCGGTGGGTCTTGCACTTGGAGCAGTAGTAGAGCTCGTCTTCGCCCAGCTCCTCCTCGCTGGTGAAGGCCTTCAGACAGCTGTCCAGACTGATGGGCTCAGCCTGTGCCCGGCGGGACTGCTCCACACTACAGTGCTCCTCTACGATCTGCAGGGAGACCAGGATGGTGATCATACTGCAGAGGTGAGGATTCATTCACACTACTCTGCACTTTATCAAAGTGACAACTAGATGGAGAGCAGACATTAGGAAAAAGTGCTACCTGATGTCTTTTTAGGTAAAGAAAAGTCATTTGAGTGAGTACGACTTTTGAGAGGAGATCACCTTTTAACTATGTATGGAAAGTCTGTCAATTTTTTGCAGTTTTCACAATCAGTGGCCGTGCTGTTGAGTTTCTGCTACTGTACATGTAAGTATCTGAAAGTTGCACATCAGTACTATTTTTATGCAGTATTGTTCTGCTAACTTACCCGTTTTCTTCATCACAAAATGCAGTTGAAGCAGCATTTTTTACAAGTAATGCAGGTGAAAAATAAAGCAGGAAATATCTACAGCAACATACACTATGTATCTTTATTATGTGGCTGATCTTTTTCTTGTTTGACTCCAGTGACACAACACAACTGGTCAAAATACAATCCTGGCTTACAGATGTTTAAAACCGGCTCTCTCAAAACTTTCTTCAATTAAAACTCAGATGAATCAGAAGCCATTATCAAAGGTCCAGACCCTTCCAGCGAGCACTTCTCTCATTTACGTCCTCTATCCTGTTGCGCCTATTTTAGCATCTCTACTCTGGTTACCTGTATGTTTTAGAATTGATTTTAAAATTTTAATGATTACTTTTAAAGCATGTTTGGGGCTAAAAACCAGAGACGGAGCCTTTGGAGTCAGGGCCCCATGACTCTGCCAGGGGAGATCAGGCAGGCTAACTCACTTTTTTCTTTGAAATCTCTCCTAAAAACACACTTTTTCAGACTTGCTTTGTCTTGAATCATTTATTCTTCTGTTTTTACTTTACTTGTTTTTACTGTATTTTTATTGTTATTGTATCAATTCTACTTTTATTTATCTGGTAATTTCTCGTGTTTTTATGTCTTTGTAAAGCACTTTGTAACTTGTTTTTGAAAAGTGCTACATAAATAAAGTTCTATTATTATTACTGTTAATATTATCATTACCATTGTTATTATTATTATTATTATTGTTATTATTATTATTATTATTATTATTATTATTATTATCAGTGTTATTACTACCACAATGACAAACCAGCTGAAATGACATCATAGCTTGATCACAGCTTAATCACAATGTTGAATAATGTACATTAACCTTACAAATAAAGACAATGTATCTTTTATTAGATCTTAGTTTGTTGCTGATCAAATTGAGCATTAATCAACTCACTGCTGACCCTGTGTGGTCAAACCCAGAACTACAGCCGTCTCTATGCAGCACATTTGCTTATGTACCCAAGTTATTCTGTCAAAACTTACACAATAATACAAGGGCCGAGTCAACCGTAGTGATAAAGTGATAAGGATGAAAGTGTGGGCTGAATGGGAAAAGAACTTAATGTCAGTAGAGCACAGGGCAGTGGGGCAGCAGGACTGTGACTCTGATGAACTATCACTTAGCAGGACTCGCAGCTGATGGCTCACTCTCACTTCTTACATATCGACCAAGATTATGTCATCAATTAAAGGATGACAACACTTTCCAAGAGGTTATTTTGTTTGTTTAAAATTGTCAGTACAGTACAACACAGGGGGCATACTATCAAGAGATTTCACAGTTGTTCTTTCCCTCATTGTAATGTCAAAGCAAAATGTCATTTTTTGGCTGATACTTATCAGTAGAGAAGAAAAGACATGGCACACACATAGTAACACACACATGAACAACACTGTGCACTTTATCATAGAAATCCCTCTGCTTTTAAGACTTGCTTTCTGGTTAAGATTATATTTAAGTATAGGGTTAGGGATAATGTAATGTAATATTTGCCTAAATGACAAAAACAATTGTGTGTGTGTGTGTGTGTGTGTGTGTGTGTGTGTGTGTGTGTGTGTCTCACCCTCTCCTGGGAGGTCTGGTAGCGGAGGTGCAGGGCGGTGGGATCCCAGTCCACAGCTATATAAGCATTTCCTACAGAGGCTCTGTCCTCTGTACACTCTACTGTACAGCCTCTACAGAACCTGCAGAACACAAAGACACACACAGGTACAGCTGCAGCACATTCATGTTATCAACACTACACAGTTACATTCTCTGCATCTAATCTTTGGTCGTTTGCTTCCAAAGTTAATTTCACAGACTCTAATATTTTTTTCTGCAATGAAAAGAAGAGTTTTGCTTAGTTTCTGTTCATGACATAGATCAAACATGGGACTTAATATTTTGATCATATTTTTTTTTTAACATAACATACATGTACATACTTTCAGCATCAAATGTGATAATCTCATATCAAAATCTGGACCATGTATCATCACCATCAGATGTGGTCCTCTTTACTTTGTGACGTGTGTGTGTGTGTGTGTGTGTATATAAAATACTCAATGTCTTACCTGTACCAAGGACACCAGGCACATGAGTTGCCATCCTTACCCACAACCCGTAGAGTGAAGGGGTACTGGTAGCCCATACTGTCATCACTGCAGGTTAAAAGAAGAAGAAGAAAAAAAATCATCATGTTCTGGTCTTGATCTCATGCCAGCTGTCAGTGTGGGCATCATTATTTAGTGTCAGTAAAGTCCGTTTTTTCCACTTGTTTGTTCACTCGCTCACACCAGGGTCATTGTTTGAATCTGAGTGATTCAAGAGGGGCACTTTTACCAGTGTCTGTATGTGGACTGCAATGAATTGCATTAAGCAAAGGAGCGGAAATGGATCAGGCTTTAGATAACTGATACTGATCAGGCCTGATCCTGATTGTACGGATTGGCTCAGGCCATTCTTCATCGTCTTTCCTCTGTTATGTAACACTAAGTGATGGGACTTTGCCCTCCCTGTCAACTGTTCAATAAACAAGTGTAACAAAAGTAACCTCTGACATTTTAGGGAAGTGCACTTGTTTGTGGCCCAGAGTCAGATGGTCCATATCAATTTCCTCTTAGTAAGTTCAGTACAAAGATACCAGCATTGTGACATGTTGAGCTAAGACTGGAACCAGAGAGAAACTGCTAGCCTAGCTCTATCAAAAGCACCATTTCTGCAAAAAAAATGTTGAAGAGTTCTTTAAATTTGATTATTCATCAGCCTACCAGTCCTGGGCGTGGTTGCTGGCTTCCTGTGGGGGCAGTGGGCTCGCAAGTCGGGACACTTGGATCCAGACGGCGTCGTACAGGTCTTTCTTACTGGTGTGGACAGTGCAGGGAACAATAAGCGGCATGCCAAACAGACTGGGTCGGTTCTTCTGAGATGACAGAAAGTACAGCTCCGTACGCATCTGAAAGAAGACACAAATACATGTAAGTGGTATTGAGAGCTGGGACACAACAACGGAAATCTTTTAGCAAACTATCAAAGGCAGCAAAGCAACTGTGATAGGTTATATAATGTAGTGGAAAATATTTTATGATAAATAATTTAGCAGTGATAAAGCATGTGACATGTTCTCACCATCTTCCTGTGCATGGCGATGATGTACCCTATGAAGGGGCTCTCCTGCACTGGTGTGATGTGACCGTTGGCGACTCCGTTAGCCAGGGGCGTCTCTGGGCTGCAGGGCACCATGGTGCTGGGCCCACCGTTGGGGATGAGGACGGGCTTATTGCCCAGGTGTCCATTAGCAGCTGACCCATTGGCTATTGGAGTGATGTCTAATGAAGGACAGGAGAGAGGAAATGAGAAATTGGATTCTCAGACACATAGTAAAAAGAACCCAAACTCAGAGTGTGCAAGTGGCCAGGCTCACCTGTCTGTGTGGGCGAGCTCAGTGATGTTGGTGAACCTGGCACCGGGATCTCAAAAGCGCACAGGAAGCCGTTGACAGACAGACGGACCTTCTGGTTGTCCTGAGGAAAGTTCTAAACATAAAGCATTTGGGAATCAGACGGTGGTTCATGTATCTCCATTACACTGCATGTGTAATAGAGATACTTGCATTAAGTAGTAAGAGATGCATCCTCATATTAAATATAATTCCAACTGAAACTAACACAAGGTAGCCTGTAGAAGTCTACATAAGTCAGTCTCCATCACTGAGAATTCACTGTTATTAGTTAAATGGAGAGGAGCTCTGTAAGGAAGAGCTCTGCTCTGTCTGTCTGTCCTCTCCTTTTACTGCACTGTCATTCTGCTCCTACACACACACACACACAAAAGAAATCAGCAGCCTCTATCACTAACACGGTTATATCAGTAAGCCACGCTTCAAAAACAAGGTCGAGGGTAAGTGAGAAATCTTGTCATTGACCTGCTGCAGGTATATACAGATTTAAAGAAAGCAGGTTACTACAGTGCATGTAAATACCTTCCCAAATTACCCGCATAACCTGGTTTCTCTGAATAACCTGGTTATGTAAGTGCCTGTAAACAAACTGACAGTGAGACATCAAAGTTCCTTATTCTGGCCAGCCTGCAGGTACTGAAAGCCATACACACTCTGTCCATTTTTTGATGTATAAGAAGAACTATGAACGTTAAATTCTGTGCTGTGGTGGCCTCAGGGTTTAAGGCTCTGACCACACAATCACAACATCACCGGCTCGATTCCAGCCAGATGTTTCTCCATCTCTCCCTTCATTTCCTGTCTCTGCAGCTGTCTTTCACTTGTATTTTGTCTTTTTACATAATTAGCAGAATTATGTAACAATAAAAAATGTCAAAATAATCAGTATTACATGCATTGTTTGCAGTGTCAAGTCTAGTAAGCACAAATGACAACGGAAAATGCAATTCCATTTATAAACACTGTCCTCGTCATACTGAGGGTAAGTGAGAAAAAATTTTGTTTTGTTACTGGCTACACTTTCTGTGCAATGAGGCCTGCAGTGTGGTCTGCAGAGTCTCAGTACCTTGATGTTGGAGGTATGGACCTCAGCCAGGAGGATCTGCTCGGGCTTCAGGCTGCACAGTTCACTCAGCTGTTTCTTCAGCCCTGTGTACTTCTCATCCATATTTAACCTCAGGCCGTAGCGCACCGGTGTTGAACCATCCAGTTTAATGACTGGAAACACACAACACACACAAGTCAAGTCATGTCATATTATTTAAAAAAAACGATTTTAATTTCAGAGTCTTTGTTCCAGTCCTGCAGCTTCCTCACCAGTGATCTCCAGGTGCATGGAGCTGTCCATGGGTAGAGGCAGAGACAGGAAGTTGAAGGGGTCAAAGCGAGCGCTGATGTGGCCGCAGGTCTTGCACTTCACCTGGGACTTGAGCTGACCGTGGAACAGATCCACCACAATGGAGCGGTTCCTACGCAGGTGGTTCTCCCACGCCTTTAAGTGGAGAAGTGCACACACACACACACACACACACACACACACACACACACAGAGACAGAGTGGTGAGATCACCCACCGCTAATCCTGCAAATCCCTACCCTCAGGACAAACAGAGAACAAACAGAACACCAATACGGCCACATTACCAATTTAAAGGAGTGCTTGGCTGATGAACTGACTGCTATTGAATGCTTTCTCTTCTCCTCAGGCTCTGACTTTCAGAATGGACACCACAGGATGTGACAGCTAATTTCCTGAACTCTCATCTCTCCAAGAAGGGGAAGGCTCATTTTTGTATTTTGTGTTACGTTTAAAGCTGTAATTCATTTCAATACACATCAAACCAGAACCACAGTGCAGTAGATGGTGCATCATAAAGTCGACGGGGTCTTTATTGACTTCTACTTTAAAGTTTGAGCAGAATGGGCAGAATGCACATGCCGTTTCATTAAACACAGGACCTTACGACACACCAAGGCCTGAATATTCTATTTTTAAGTCACTTAACTGTAGGTTAACTGTTAGGTGAAAAAGATGCATATTTTTGCACTTAGAGCACTGAAAGTGTGGACTATGCCGGCTATATCTGAAGCACACACTACTGTTGACTTTAGCCACCATATGAGGTAAATATATCTGAGACAATGAAAAGGATTTCTAACTAGCAAAACTCACCTTCTAACCTTTTTTGGAAAAAAACTCCTTGCATATTGATATTTCAACAAGTTTTGCTTTCCAGTTATTGTCATTGTGAACTGCTCGGTGAGTATGGGGCTGTGAACAGTTGAAGCATTTCCACTAGAACAGCTTATTGTCATCTACAAAATGAAAATGACTGTGCTAGTAGTTATAATTCCTTGGATGACAATAAAAGTTTATGAAAGTCATTATTCACTTAATGCCCTTTAAGTGCAAGCACCGCAGGCTGATCAGCAATAAATTAACCTCTCTGTAGCTTAGCCTAGATCATTATTCCACAGCAAGATTACCACATATAGTGTTGCAGATAATAGTAACGATAAAAATAGAGTTAACTCAGACCTCAGAGGCCACCTCCCAGTCGGGCCGGCCATCGCTGTCCTTCAGTTCCACGTAGGGCTTCTCATGGACTCGATTCAGATCTTCATGGAGGCCGTCCAGCAGGAAGGCTAGCAGCTCCTGGGAGTCCTGCTGCTGGAAACCATTGAAGCGAGGGGCGTACTTCGCTATTGTCCACTAGAGAGGAAGATATGACATAACCAATCTTATTTCTATATGTTATTTAAAGCTCTTTAAAAGTACCTCAGTGACAGTGTAACAGATTTAGTCACAGAACATAAAACCTTTAGGTAGACAGTTCTTATGACAACTCTTTGATACCTTGTGGCTTCTTCTACACACAAAAGTGGTGTATGAAAAAAGTGCTGCTCACCCTGAGTTTGAGTGGAGCCACGTTCTTCTGTGTCCCGCTCCACAGTTCCATCACCAGGTCACCATAACACTTGGCCATGTGACCTCGCATCCCGATGGGGTTGGTTCTGTAAACGCATCGACATGCTGAGTGAGATTTACAAGTTCAGGATGATGGCGGAAGGATTTACGCCAGACTGATAGATTGAAATGGCACCTGTTGAGCTCATAGAGGTGTCTTCCTGAGATGAAGTAGTCTGTGAGAGGCTTGGTGTTGCTCACACACTGGATACTGGAGTTCATGAAGCAGGTGTTGCCAAGGTTACTGAGGCCAGTGGCTCCTTTCTCTGTGGGAACTGGAGGGAAAACAAAGACATATCGGTTGCATTTAAAGGAATATTTGACTGAAGAAAAACCACTGGCTGAGCAGGACAGGTGTTTCCTTCCCAACACCATTAATGACCTGAATATCTGTTACTGTTTCACATGAAAAATTGTTAAAAATACTGACTCTGTGGCTGTGTGACAGCTGAAAATAATCTCTCATCATCATGCTCGGTGTGAACATTAATCAACAGTGACACTTCAGGAAAACCATTTATAGCAATCTTCAGGAAGACTTTTTTCTTTAGTCATTTATGTCTGCTGGTTTATAAATATTATATCTAGGTAATTATTCAATAATAAAAACTTATTTTGTTTTTTGCTAAAACAATTGGAGCGGATATCTAACATTTTCCAATGCTGTATATCATTTAACTTTGTCTTGCTGCTCTAAAATATTAGAGAATAATGTATTAAGTTAAGAGTGGAAAAATGAGGAGTTTTAATCTTCAATACTGAAAAAAACATGGAAGCAAACAAAACATCACATCACCCATTCATTTTTTCTGTCACCATGACCTTGTTGGAGGTATAAAGTATTCTTAAATCAAAAGAAAAAGCTACATTAAATGCTATCCATCTCAAACTGATGTCTAATTGCTATGACTGTGTGCTGCAATGGGTAGATGTGCGACAATTGAAAGATTCCAATGTACTATTTTATGCAATGGAGCACATTTCACATCAATTAGCACATGGTTTGTAAAGAAGCTTACCTTTGTGCCTGTCCATCTTACTACTGTTGGCAATGAATGACATTTCCTCAGGCCAGCTCATGTCTTTGTTCCTGACTGTGGACGAAGACAAAAAAATTTCCCTGATTAGCCCATTATGCCCTCAGTTATCAATGAAAATATCTGTTGGTTATAGTGCTAGTTGGTTATAGTGAGTCAGAAAAGAGTTATTATTCATTCTGGACAGAAGCGAGAGTGTGTGTTTCATACCCTCAATAACCAGCTGCTGCTCATCTTGGATCTTCAGACTTTCCAGAGTGTGATCTTCATCGTCCAGGAGAGTGAGGTAATTCTGCAGGAAAAGAGTGAAAGGAACATGTTGAACCTGGGTGTAATTCTACCAACATTTACAATATATAATGTCTGATTTGTCAAGACTACAGAATTACTCTGCTCTTTCTTTTACTGTCAAGGACCATCAGGCATAGTTGTATTAACTCGTTAGGGAGTCCTGGGGCAGAAATAAGGTGCTGGGCCCCAATTAACCCCCCTGTTCCTCCCACTCTATGTACAATGTACACACTTTTAATGCACTGGAATATTAACTGGCCACAGGTTTGCTGGGTAATAAATTAATTTAGAAATATGCAATAACAAAACTGAAATACTAAAAAGATTTAAAACTAGATTTTGTCACAGGGCCTCAGGATTGGGTCACAATGCAGGACATACTTAAAGCCCTCTCATGTCAGTTCATATTGTGCAAACCAACAGTTTGACATACAATATGCATGAGGCCCCAGAGCAGTTGCCTGCTTTGCTTTAATTATTCACATTCACTCAAAAACTGTGTATTCAAGGTAATATAGGGAATCATAATCAAATGACCTGTTTTTATTTGCTTGCTGTAATTTTTATCATTATTTATTAATTTGCCACCAAGATGGTCTTCAATCATTTTAAAACATCACTGTATCTACTTGGCATGTTGCTATTAGGTAATGTTATTAACTATGATTATTTATTTGTGAATTTGGCCCACAACAGTACCATATCAACTGGCTCCTGCATTAAATGTATTCTGTGGAGTTCTGACCACTAGCAGTGCTGTTTTGTTTGTTTTCATGCACACACACAAGGATGCACCTGCACGTGGGTGATGTAATACACAATCCAGCCAATGGTTTCACACAATTCTACTGATCTACAGGTGGCTGTAATGTGCCAAGAAACACAGCAACATACTAGCAAAGGCTGGAAAAGACAACAACTGCTAGCAAACACACAATGTGTGTAGTGAATAACACTGAACACAAACTACTTTGTTTGTTTACAAGAAAACTCCACAGGCACCTTTGAGTTTGTGGCTCTGTCTTGTAGAGCAGGTTCTGTGTCTAGTTTTACAACCTTAATTGTTTTAGTATATATTGCGCTCACGCGGTTCATATGATACTTAAAACAAAGCTGTGTCCAATCAAATAAAGGAAACCTGGGGCCTGGCATTATTGTGGTGGTAATGAGAGGAGGCAGAGTCAGTTGGGGCCCAAGAGAAAATGTTTGCCCTGAGCCCTCTAGAAGGTTAATACAACTATGTTTAGGGTGTAAACTCTCCTTTTAAACCTAGTCTGTTATAGTAAACCTCTGGGCATCATCATCCACTACCCTTTTCCTTGTGATGTACTGTACTGTAGATCTATGTGATGAAAGCTTTGGTGCTCACCTCACTGTTGTAGAGCCAGAGTCTCATGTCCTCCTCCTTGATGCGGAGCCTCTGGGACAGGTAGAGGTGGATGTCCTTGATGGTGCCCATGCGACTGAAGCAGCCTGTGTAGGCCAACACTCGCTTCAGAGGAGCGTTTGGGGATGGCACATTACCTGCTTGGGCACAGAAAGAGGAAAGGAGGCCATTTTAAACATTCACGTACATCCGAACACACCTTCTTCAATTCATTTTAAATCTAATGTGTGTTCTTTTCTCATTTAAATCTACGTCTCAATTGAAATCATCAACTAAAATGGGTTTCTGAAGTCTGATTTGTTGCTATGGTAACCACACCCTCTAGTCTTATGCACAAGCTCACTCACAAATGCAATCAATCACAGGTGTATAATTTCCCCACATGGATACCAACAAGAGCATTCTGCTAACTGAGCATTAGTTGTAAGGAAGCAGCAAGAAAGGACCATTCTGTCAATCAGTGCAGACTTGATTGATCAATCAACTTAGTGTATTTAGTGGACTTAGATTGGATTAAATCAAATACAAACCAATCAATATTAGTCCTGTTAAATGAGGTTTCATCTTATATATCACCTGATAGTGATTTCAAAATGATTGATAAAACTAGTGATTTTAATGTTTGATGTTTAAATGTTACTATTTCTGTCAACAGAGCCTTGCTATTCAATTATATCACAAAATGAATCATCTACACTTGTTGGAGTGCTCCACTATTGCCTCAGGCTTTAGTGCATACTGTAATTAGATCCATGTTAGACATCTGGCCACATGTCTGTGAGTGGGTTTTGATGCCCAGCATTGACAAGGTGCTGCTCAGGCAGAGTATGAGTCATGATGGAAGACGAAGCTCCATTGGGGACTTGGGTCTGCGCTGTGGTCAGAAACCTGATATGTTGACTTGATTTGGAGCAGCGCTCTCATGCCAAGTGCTGATGCCAACCCCGACCCACTGCGTACACTTTATGCATTGTCATCTGCTTTCTTCTTGCAGCTCGGCATATTCTGTTTATAGCTGTACATTATATCCATTTAGACATAATGTAAAAGCATAATAAACATCTCGCTTCAATTATGTAATAGAGTGAATGGGTCTATATATAAGATTTAAACTGAGAGCAAATTGGACCTGAAGTGGAATTGACAGAAATTGAACGTCTTGATTGAGCTTACAGTTGGCAGCTACATAGAACAATGTGAGAGTATAAAAAGCTCAACAACAGACAGGCCTCATTTACGACTGCTATTCAAATGTGCTTGTGCGTCTGGATTTGCTTATTGACACCAATCTGTCAGCATTCTGTTGGCATAGTGGTTACATCTCATTTTACGTGACGAGGTGGAAGTGATCAGATTACTTTTTTTGTTGTAACAAGTAATGTAACATGTTAGTTTTGCAATTCAAGTGATCACTTACCAAGTTACTTTTTCAAATAAGCATCCATTACTGACTTTATTTCATTTACTTACGTTACTTCACGTTATTGAGGCAAGCAGTGCGGAATGAGAGACAAGGAGCAGCTCTCAGCAATGTCAACCCTTCATTGACATTTATTATGTTTATTAAGGTAAAAGTACTCTAACACATTACTTTTCTCAGTAGGTAACGTTATGTAATAAGTTACTTTTTAACGGCAGTAATGTCATAACATAATGTGTTATTTAAGTAACATTACCCAACACTGGTGATCCCTAACACAGCTCGGACTATTATTGCACAACCATCTGATTCCTCTTTTATTGTTATTTTCTTTATGTTGTGTGTTCTATGTTATTAATACTGTAGCACTTTCACTATGAATGAAAAGTACAAATTAAATGTATTATTATTATAAAATTATAAAAGCATTGACATTTCAACATGTCTTCTGTCACTCATCTGGATAAAAACAGTTAACAGGATGGAAGGATAAGAGCCATAATTATCACAGTGCCTAACAAACGCGCAGACTGACTAACAGCACAGGTTTGGAGAAAACAGATGGTGAAGGCCACACAGGTAAAAGGTATAAACTAGCCAGCTTGTGGTTGATTGGAATGTAGAACTGAACCAGCAAGGACAAGCTTTGGCATCTCTGTAGTCATAGTGAAACCTAACACAAACACTGACATTTGTGTTCTGACTGAAAACCACGTTGGCTGAGACGGCTAATAACTAAAACACAAGAAATACATACAGTATGCAGCATAACTCAACATGCTACAAATTAAAGAACAATAAAAGCAAATACAAAACTGCTGCAAAAAGTGTGGAACAAAATGGAAATTTCCAGGCGACACTTTAAACCGATATTTGTAGTACAATATAACTGTGAATATTGGCTGTCCTCCTAGAAGCCTTTTACAAATTACTGGCATGTTCATCATTTTAGGTGTCCCCTGGAATTTCTGTTGTGCTGTTTACAGCTTGCAGCTTTTCTGTATTTGCTTGTTTTTCTATTTTTATACTTCTTCATGTTGTGTTAATGTTGTCAAACTGGTGATTGTAGCTCTAAATTTTCTTGTGTTTTAGATGTTTGCAGTTCCTTCTTTCTAAATGTGACGCATGTGTTGTCAAAGCGTTGAAGATGCTTTCTTAATTTGCTTGTTTTCTCAGGCTGCAGTACATTGAGCTCTCCCAGACGCCAAACAAACAGAAACCTAAAAGTGCAAGTAATGCAAACAGATACTCTGTAAAAAAGTGCATATTTACAGCGATCTTTGCTCAACCATGACCACAATGTAGCTTCTCAGAGGGACTAGAGAATGCATCTGATGCTGCCAACATGCACACAAATTGCAGATTTTTAACTTTCCAATGCATTTTTGTGAGTGCAGGACTTTTAAGATAATATATTGTGACACTGCACTCGTGATAATACGCACATGCACAGATACAATGCAAAAATAGGTGTTTGGAATACTGGTAAACATACATGACGGATAAAAACAGATAAATTGGTGGTGTTTCTACCATCTTGTTGCACATATGTCACTGACTTTGCTTTAGCACTGTAACCTCACTTATCTTTTCTTTGGAAATAGAGGGCAGAGGCCACGCTGATGATAATTCCAGAGATGCTACTCTTTCCTGCTGTGATGACATTTCTGCTCATGGCAACAATGTTTTTATCATTTCCAAATTTCTCTGTATTTCAAACCAGGTGTAAAGGAGGCCAGTTAGCGGTTTTAAATAACCTGGAATAAGCTTGTATCCATTTCATTTCCTTTTCTCAATTCTAGTGTTTTTTTCCCCTGAAGTATTTGTATTTAGTATTTTATTCTTGTGTTTTGTCATTTTTTTCAAGAGATCTGAAAGCTTTAAATAGAGTGGATTAAAAAATGACATGGAATCAATATTTCTGTTTTCTTGCATCAAAAAAGCATGAGCATCTTTGATAAGGTTTGTAGGTTTGAAGTGTTTGTAAAGCCAAATGAGTGATTAAATATGCAAAATCCTAATGGAAAAGTACAAACATGCCTGATATTATTATCATGCCCCAGACTGTTCCAAATATTTTTCCATATGACTCTTTAAAAGTTTGCTTTGTTATGATTCAGTATACTGATAAAGCAGATGAGTGTAGAGCACTTTATCACAGGTTGTCAAAGATAATACTTGAATAGCAAGGTCTGTAAAGACTGAAATGGTTTGGGTTGTGCAACTTTTAAAGTGATCAGCAGTGATTCCCCTTCATGGGCTGTTGGTTTATTCCACTGCCCACTCCGGAGCACTGTCTGGGCTGGATCAGTCCACTCAAGGAGGATTAAAAAGGGGGATGCGGGGATGCTCAATGAAGCATTTGTCGACGGTTGCTCTGGTCTTGCTGCAGGCTTACATTACCTCTTGGGGGGGGTAAATACGGTGGGAACATTCGCAGGCTGGTCATACCCATATTGACCCAGATGTTGGACTGGGGGGAGCGTGTGGCCGGCTGCTGGCGGAGGAAGAGGAGGTAGCGAGGGAAGAGCTCCAGCTCTGCTTGGCCTGTCTTGCTTTCCAGGATTACCTGCAGGGGCGGAAGGGCAAGTTTCAAGTCTCTGCAAGTTGATTTTGATACTTTATTGACATGAATGGAAAGCAATGCCTGCACTGATAAATTATACAAAACTACTGTCTGACTATGGATAGATCACTGACTGATTTTCCAGATCTGCCATAAACAGTCAAAACTGAGAACACTCAGATAAAATGAGAACATGTAGTCTTCTGTAATCTTGCCCTTTCATGGTGCAAAACTTTACTGAAAAAATTGGGGAACTGCCTTAAATGTTTGAGCAGATTTTTCTTATCTTCATGCAGTGCATTCATGACACACACACACACACACACACACACACACACACACACACACACACACACTATGTGACCTTAAGGGTCCAAAGCAGCCATGGAAAAGTTCTGTTACACTGTCAGAAGTATATTTATAAATATCTTAGAATAAACAAATTTTTTTTTCGTATTACACTGTTTTTTGGTCTTTGGGTATTTTGAGGCAAGTCTAGTCTGAGTCAAGAGGAAAACTGAAAGTCAGACTTTCAGGTCAGTGAATGCTGATTATTAAAATGACACATCAGAACACTTTACTTTTTAAAAGTGTTTTTCAAAGTCAAACATTCATATGTAAATGTTTCTCAAGTCCTCATTTTTTGTGACCTCGAGAATAATTCTGTTTTATTACAACATGGGTCTTGTAGTTTTAGAAATAATTCCTAATGTTTCTTATCCTGTTGGATTAAATACAAACATTCTGCCTTTGAAAATAACACATATGTTGTAACAAACTGGAATTATCCTTTAAGTCAGACTCATACTGTGATGTGAATAATATTTCCTGCAGTGCACACCTGCATGACAGAGACAGTGAGGTTCATTAGCTGTGAAGTGTGTGTGCAATAATCACTCACCGGTCGTGGCAGGCTGAGGTTGGCACCATACCAGTGGTAGAGTGCCCGCCACACTGGCTCTGGCACCGTCTCAAAGTCTCGACCAGGCATCAGCTGCAGGGATCGCTTCAGCCTTCCACCCTCCATGGTTAACGTAGGGGCCTGCAGGGGCACAGTACAGCAAAGAAATTTAAATGTGTGCACAAAAGGACACTATTATGCCAACTTAAATTACAGATAATAGATTGAGTCTGTATCCTGGCACAGGCTGGCAGCCTACTATCATTACAGCAAAATGTAGAGATAAAACAAAAGAAGAAGGAACCACCATCTGGTCTCTTAGAGCCTTTGCCAGCAGAGGAATAGTGCCTCCTAATTAGGAAACTCAGATCATTTGAGGGTTTTAGCTAAGAAGCTGGCAAACGTATTCTTCTAACACACTGTTATGTAATCACAATCTTTAGCACATACACTGTTGCATGTGCTGAAGATTGTAAATATGGAGCGATAAAGAAGCAGTGAAATTTGCATTTATTGTCTTTCAGAGGTCTGGATCACATCTGTTGTTTAATACCTTTGCTTTGTACAACAGCCTTTTGATTCCTGTGAACAGACGAGTTAGATTGAGGGAACAAACCCAGAGGGAACGTAGTGCCACTGGAGTCTTCTCTGAATCTGAGTAGCTTCACTCTTCTCATATGTCAAACATATGCCAAAGCAAAGCTCTGAATATGATGTATGATGCATGCTACATGATCAACTCCTGACCAGAAGATGTGGTTTTTCAAAACTATCATGATAGCCAAGATTAAATAGGAAATGTATTTTAGCCTGTTTATATTCACACAGACAATACAACAGAAATACAGTAGGAATACATACTGAAAATATGTCAATGTCTACAAAAGTCATAATCCATCTAACATTCTAATGCCAAAATGCTATTTTCAATTATATATTTCTATTTATTATTTTTTGACATTTTTTAGGCATGCAAAGTTCTTCTAAGTAAACCTTTGAACCGTCTGCTTTTTCGCTCAGGTTTTAGCCATGGATACCAGATTTTGTTATTTTCAGAATAAGTCGGGTTACTCAGAATTGAAAAAAAAGTTTTGTGTAATTTAAAATAGTTTTGAGTTTTTTGTTGGTATGTCCACAGGCCAAATATTTACATATGAATGGACAGAGGAAAGTAAGTGTTCCAGGCATGAGAGCCTTATTGATGCAACATCCTGAGCCTTAGTTCCCATAAAGTTTTGGGAGTGTAAACAGGAAGTGTAATGTTGCCATGGATTCAAGGGTTTAACAAACTAGATAACACGTGTTAATTAGTGAGCTTTAGAGGTATTGATACATATATTTTAAACTTAGCTATGTTCCTCTTCTTCCACTCTTGATGCTAAGCTAGGCTAACCATGTCCTGACTCCAGCTCTGTAGTTACAGTGGCAGCACACAGGATTGTGATTGATATCAATCTTCTCATCTCACTCTCAGAAAGAAAGCATACACGTGTGTCTCCCTAACTATTTGTTTAAACAACTTTAGGATATGTTCATGCAACAATATAACCTACTGACTCATTGATTTTAAAAACAATGGGTTAGTGGAGATGTTTTTTCATATCTAGTTCTGTTTACAATTCTTATATTGATTTATTTACAATAATATGTTGAAGATTTACAATTCCTGTACAGGCTGTGCCTTGACTGCTGTTTATACCTAACCAGCACATCATCACAATTTTGGCCTGAACACAATTCAGTGTAAACAGGATTAAAAAAATAAGTAAATCTTGAAGCTGCCAGGAAAAAAAAAGGAATCATTCACAAAATGAGGTGACTAACATGCTTAAACACAAACCTGGACAGTGTGTAAAGAACATGCTGCTCCATACTGTACACACACACACACACACACACACACACACACACACACACACACACACACACACACACACACACACACACACACACACACACACACACACACACACACACACAAACCAGCCATTCAATTCAAATGATATAAACAGAGCAGCAATCACAGACTAACACACACACACACACACACACACATCCTTGCCTTCATGGGGTCGGTGTTGACCAGAGCCTGGTTGTCGATGGCTCCAGGTCTTTGTGCTGCCAGCTGGGAGGGGAGGTGGCCGTTGGCTCCAGAAAAACACTGATTGTTATTGTCCGATACGTTGTGCTGACGGGCAAAACAGCTCTCTGTTGCGGAGGGAGCTACCTGTGGGCTCAGGGCTGCTGGGACACAGGGGTACGGGAGGGGAGGGATGGAGAAGGATAAGCCAGGCACAAATAGAGAGTGTTACATTTAACCAAAGTTGTCAAGTTTTGGTGCTTTATTCATATATGACTAAGCTCATATAAGTTTCCAGAGTTTTGATATTGTAAGGATGCCCCCTATAAATATTCTTAATACTACAGAAACATAGAAGAGCTTATTTCTTGATTAATTCTTGAAAAATATCATTGATGCAGATTTTTCTAATGCAAAACTGAGTAACAGTCCACTGTCAATGACTCTGTCTATCCATTCCATCCATCAGATCATTCCCCCCATGATCCCTACTGTTGTGTTGAGTGTGATGACTGACCGGTCTCTGTAGCCTCTGAGGCGCTGGATACAGCATCAGGTGACCTCTCCTCTGTGGGGCTGACTGGGCTGACGGCTCCCAGTCCTACCAGTCTGTCCGGAGGGGCGGGCTCTATGGTGGCTGTGGCCATCGGAGTTCGCAGAGAGCTCAGGATGGACGGCTGCTCCACCACGATGCCCTTATGCTCCTGGACAGGGAGACAACAGCAGGGAGTGCCCTGTCATTGTTTAAAGTGATAGCTCAGGTTAATGTGCTGTTTTGCTTTCATTACAGTCCTTGCTTGTGTCCCAGTTTAGGGTTATTGTGCAGAATGCAGCCCCAGACCTGTCCTCAGAAACTGAATGAGCAGTGTAGAACACACACAACCATAGCACAGGTAAATATTTAAATGGTGTCTTTCATTGGAAGACAGACATTTCAACTCTTTAGGAACCATTTATCTCCACAACTACACATTATACACACCAGTAAGTTAATAAAGGGGGTGTAGGCTAAAGACAGGCAGGGTTTGAAACAGCAGAAGAAGTTAAGATGATATGATAAACATCACACTCTGTCTTCGGTAGGCTCTGATGTGAATGTGGTCCTCAAGACGCAGTCAGGAATTAGAGGCTTACCTTTTCTACTTCTGGGTGCCATGAAACGTTAATGCTGTTGTATTGCTGGTCTTTCATTACTAAACATTCATTTCATAACATGAGCATTATTCTGAAAAATCTAGAATTAATAATAAACATTCTCATGTACATTTTTAAATTGTAAATGGAAAAAAAAGGCCTGCTTTCAGACTTCTAAAACACTCATAGAAGTCTGATGTTGTTTTCATTGATGGTCGTTTCCTCGATCGGAAAAACAACAAACCAGTCAAGAGATTTATGGAAAGGATTGAGAATGTTCCTGTGCTGGAGCCAGAAAAATGGCGACAAGCACTGATGATCGCACGGATCATCAGTGCTTGTCACAACTGATCACTGCAGCTGTAGAGGTTGTTGAAAGTTGAAATAACAACGCTTAAATCAACATCACTTCTACAGTAGCAACCTCTGCCATGAACTGCGTAGGTGTTGACTGATGTAGACAGGACACGTGTGTCAGTTATTACTGATTGGTTAAGACAAAATAACACACCCTCCCAAAGAGAAAAAGTCTAACATGAATATGATGTCAAACTGAATAATGAAAATGGCAACTTTTTTGGAATATCAGGCTAAGAAATATATATTTCTTTTAACCTAAAGGCACACCAACCCAACCCAATATCACATACCTGATATTTACAACGTTGAGACTTATTAACATACATTTGTACTCAGCCACTCATGATGTTGAACAGTGGATTGTTGATTTCAGTACATATTCTACTTCCTTAACTTACATATTTAACGTAGTCCTTCCACTGCTGCCACCACACCATCGAGATGAGGAACCAGTTCTGGCCTTGCTGCAGCCCATGTCTGCTCTCCCTCTCTAACCAACCCCTACACACACACACACAGAGAAATGTAAATTCAATGGCCAACAATCATAAGGTCCAACCGTATATATTGCTAAACATTGTGCAGAAGAAATAAAGGGGACATACCTGATGATCTGTCCCTCCTCTTCAGGAGTAGCAGGCCTGAGCCCGAGAACTATGTGGCAAACCTGCACCAAGACAATGCAAAGATGTGCAAAACATATTGAAAATGATAACGAATAAATGCTGAGTTTCAAACTTAACATCAAATCGATATACGACTGCAAGAACTGGGTGTACTGACCTGGAAAAGCAGGTTGAGGAACTCATTGGCCAAAGCGCTCTTCACACTCCAGATCTGGTAGTCCTCCAGAGTCAGGTGCCCCAGCTGGTGAGCAGTCAAATGACAAAGAAGGTCAATACACTCAGATTCACTTTTCTCAGAATATAGACTGCTTTGAGACCTTGGAAAGAATGGAAGAAAATCTCTTCATCTGATATTGTTATTGTGGATGAAAATAGCAGTGCTGTAAGACAAGAAGGCATGTGACTGGAAGGTTGCTGTAGGTGTACTGGGTTGGGCTGCTTCCAGTGATAATATGTGGGACAGATTGAAGCAGGAACTGAGTGTGAAGTGGTGCTGACTTTCTTGAATGAAGGTTAAAAAATATCAAATTATATCACAGCATAAGCGTCAAGGGATTAACTTCCTGACATGTCCCGTATGTCAATGATAACTCTGTCATCGTGAATTGTGTCTCACCTTGGTCGTGTCGTGCATCTTCAGGATGCCCTCTACTATGTCTGACACACTACTGTGCAGCTCCTGCAAGGCAAAAAAAAAAACATATCAGCATGACACAGCTGACAACAAGCACCTTGACCTCTATTGATATAAAGAAGAACGCAACACAACACAACAACAAAAGCAATCCTGGATTTAAGAATGCAAGATGAATCAAAGTTCTAGGATTACTGTCAACATGTGTTGTTGCTATGGTGAGTGTTAAACAAATGAGATGAGTACGCGGGCCAGCTAACCTCAAATAAAGACTGCTTCTGCTAACGCTAACCCTCATTATTCTCCAATCAACAATTTCTAGGGATCATTTCTATCTATGTATGCTTTGTCCAAGCCATTTTTACATTGCCTTGCATGTTTCTGAAATTATACAATGTATATATGTAATTAACTATAAAGGGAGAATGTGACCTTCAGTTAGACACATGTAAGCACCAGAAAGTCAGTTTCAATGAGACAATATACTAAATGAGGGTAAAGTTTGATGTTTAGTACAACCTTGATAACTGTAAAGCAGAGCCCTTTGTCCACATAAAGTCCATAACAACATCTATGTTCTGTGTGTGTGTGTGTGTGTGTGTGTGTGTGTGTGTGTGAACTTACAGGGAGTGTGTCTGTGCGATTATCCTTCCACACCTCCAGCAAGGCCACCACCATTTCATGGAGTTCATCTCGCGACAGGATCCCGTCGCGGTCCACATCAAACACTTTGAAGCAAACTAGCAGAGAAAGCAACACAGTGGTGAGATACAAATATGGATATAGAGCACAATACTAATATAAAATGATGTAATGTCATGTTTTCAATTCATTTTAAGCCTAGAGCAGACTCAGCTTTCATGTGAAACAACATGCTGTTTAGTCAATTAGCTGGAAGTCCAATTTGTCACCTTTTCTGACAAATGTGCAAATGTAATTTCAAACACCAATGTAAATCATGATGACGACAATGATTGTGCACTCATGACTCTACAGCACTTTCCGCTTTTAGACTTGCATTTAAACTCCAGATAACAGCTACACAGAAAAAAAAAAGACTGCATATGTGAAGCCTCTGGGATTCATTTATCTGTAATAGTTTCAGACAGCTTACATTTCTGCCTTTCAGCGACAGGCCCCCTGCAGCACGCAGAGAGCCCACAAGAGATCTCTTTAAAGTCGATGTGATTGTCCCGATTCTCATCGAAGGCATGAAACAAGCCTGGAAAACAAGATCAATAACACAGATAACATTTAGACAAAGAGCAAGTCTTTGAAGAAGGTTGTATTCACTGGTGAAGACCTGAAGTAAAAGCCCACAAACATACATGGGACCACACTGAACAAGCTACTTGACATACCCATGAGACAAATCTGATACATATTGTCTAACCTTCATTCAGTGAGGCGTGGATGGGAGGAGAGACCAGAGGGACGAAAGTTTCCAAGTCAAAGCGGCCAGTTCTGGATTGAGCTTTCAACAGCCAGTAGCGCTTCTCCAAGTCTATAATGTCAGACTCCTCCACTGTAGGAAGGGAAGCAGAGGAAAACAGTCAGAAATACAACCATACTTCAGAGTTCTCCATATTGTTCAGGACTGGAAAGAGTCACACTCTTAAACAAACCACTGGAATTGTTAATAAAGCTGATTAAAATAAAGTTAAAAATATATAAATGATTAAAAATAAAGTTGTTTTTGTCTTCTTCTTTGTCACGAGCTTTGTTCCACCAAAGGTTCCAGGTACTTTGGTCTCAGAGGAACTAATCTCAGGAACTAAACTCAAAAATTACAGCTGTGCCTGAAACACAGCATTCACACATGAGGAAAAAACAACACAGATTTGTCCTGTTGTTCTTTGTATTTACTGCTGCGTGAGCTGGATGTAATGGATGAATGACAAGGAGAAATGCAGAGGAGGAAAATAAAACTAAGAGCATCTTTTTCCACAGTAAATCATCAGCTGAGTGTTTGATGGTTATTTATTTGTGTTTTAGAAAGTAACCGCCATGAAACAATCAGAGAATAACCTTTTATTTCTCTCATTCACTGCTTTGTTCTCTGTGCCGCTGCTCCCTCTTCTCACTCCAACACTGTGGCACTGTCTCTCTCTCTCTCTCTCTCTCTCTCTCTCTCTCTCGCTTGTGCTCTCAGCTTGCTCGTGCTATCTATCCCTTTATTTGTCTCAGTATTTTGCTTTTAATGTTAACAAACAAAGAGAAATGTCCTCCCCTTGTCCTAAACTGGTCCTCAATCGATACAAGAGTACTTCCTTGTTTTATACATGAAGCTGTACACAAGTTGAAGAGGCCCTGCCCATAGAGTTCCTGTACTTTTGGAAAGTACTACCCCCCTCGCAGGGACTTTATGGGGGTATAACAATCTACCTGGAACCTAATTTAGACCTGTTCCCTCCGGTTGAAATGTAGGTTGAGTAAATGCAACTTGTTCCTCAAATGGTTCTTAGTTCCTGGGGACGTTCCTGTGGTCAAACGCAGCTTAAGTTTAGGTTTAAACTGTGATCTAATGTCTGACATTCTCTGCTCTTCATACTAGTTATGAACCAAACAGATCAGGAATCAGCATCACTGCCTCTTTATTTAGTATATTTTTTTATTTCTAATTTATCAAGAGACAGATGTGATTATTTCTTAGTTATCAAAGCAACAGTCAAGTGCGTCACCCTGCAAAGACTCTGCGCTTAGCTTGCTTATTTATTTTGTCCGACCAAAATGTTCAATTATGGTGCATGGATATTTTTTTTTTTTTTTTTTTTTTTTTACAGATCTGCATGATTCACACGGGTCACATTTTCAGGTCAGAAAATCCAGAATTCCAGATAAATTCAGAAAAATCACATCCCTGAGAGATGTTATGGCAGTGTGGAAGTACAGAGAAAAGCAACATTAGCCTGTTTCATGCATATACTACAACCCTGAAGTTATCTGGACATTACTCGGAGGAACTGTATGTGAGAATGCAAATATCCGAATCAGTCAGACCAGCATTAAACGGACTCTACCCTGCCAGCTGCCTAGTGCAAAGTCTGTGTAATGACCGATTGAGCCCATGTGTGAACACAGCAGGTCATTTTTCCGAAGAATTCATAGTGAGCTGATGACGTTTCTATCATGCGACTGGCACGAAACCGGAAGAATACAAACAGCCAAGGGTAAAGAAGAAGGGTAATTTATGCGAAGACGCCAACAAAAATGAGATTCGGGAACTTTTGTAGCTAAGAATCAAACCTGAAAGTGTAAGACACATTCAAGGAACGGCAAGAGACTTGGTTGTTTATGACCAAATTGAGAACTGGCTACATGACTGCATATTTTTTTGCGTATTTTATTTCCAGTAGATGAGAATGGGTCTGACACTGTCAATTTCCTGTTGTGTGTTACATGTGTGAAAGGGCAACTCTGGACAATGTCTGGAACTGATTCTCCGGTCATTGTCCAGAATTCATATGAGAAAACGGCTATTGACACATTCATTATATACCAGCTGCTGGAAGAAAGGACCTCCTGTGGCTCTCAGCAGAGCATCTTATAGGAATCAGCCTGCCTCCTCTGCCTGATCAGAGTGTGGTGAAGGGGGTGGAAGGTGTTGTTCATGATTACCAACAGCTTGGTCAGCATTCTCCTCTCAGCCACCATAGTCAAACACTTCAGTCTCATGTACTGTGACACCAAAGTGTATTCAAAATATATGTATAAATGTATTTACATTTATTTAAGCGCAAATTGACACATCACGTAAATGAAACCTGGGCTCCTAACTGTTTTTATATAAATGTGCAAGACAAAAGTTTTAGATGTGGAGAACAGTGCAGTGGAATGAAAGCAAACATCATTACTCCTAGCGGTGCTTCCACATATCAAAAGTAAATTCAAGGTTAGACTAAAAGTGAGAAGTAAGCCCAAATTAGTCGCTAATTTGCAGCCTTAGTGAAAACACCACAAGTTAAATGGTGCACTCAACAAATTAAGTCATCTGTTTACAGTGCTGTTGATATAAATAGTTTAATTAGGACCCTTACATGTTGTAACCTAGTGAGGAACATAGTCATGATACCACAGCAAACTCAAGGTAGTGTTATGTAACAGCCACTGGGTGGAATACTATTTGACTCAACTTGTAACGGAGTGATACGAATCAGACCAATATAGCACATGAAAGCTGCTGGGGTCAATGAGCCAGCCTCCCCCTTTCAACATGCTAATCCACAGCTTAAGGTAATAGGATTCAGCCGCTAGCCAGCTAGCCTCTGATGGAGCCAATGCATATGACAGGTGTCAAAACACAGACACAAATCAAGAGACAGTCCATTCCTGGCAGAAATATACAATGGCTTCCCAGTGCGGCCATTAAAGCAACCTTCCTGAAAGCCCTGTTTTTAGCAGCTATTGGTCACAGTTTCCAGTCAGCGGGGATGATACTGGTTGTGGCTGGCTGCTGGTGAAGCAGCACAGAGCAGAATGGATTGTCTGAAAGGGGTGTTCCTCCCTCATCCAGGTTCAGACTCCCTGTAGTCCAGAGGTGAACAGCAGGACAGTTGACCTTGGCCAGACTGGGAAGCACTCAATTACCTTTTTACTGCCACTGTTCAACTCTGCTTCCTGGCTCAGACATTTGAAGTTAAACAGACTAAAAGGGAGTGCTGAGTACAAAATCAATGATTTAGAACCTGAAGGGGACTATATGGAGATGGCATGGAGGAAATAATACAAGACTGATAAATTATTGAGGATTATGGACTAAGGCAGGGAGCTAGCACTAGAGACTCATGAGTATCTTTCCATCTCAAAGCTTAGTTGGACATTGCTAACTCAACAAAAACTAGGGAAGAACACTTCCTTAATAATAATCATAAAACAAGCACATGCTCACCCACACAGCAACAAAGGTCAAGCTAAGAAGCAGATGTATCAGTGGATGGGAGGGAACAATAGCTGCATCTTTTTGAATGATTAGCCCTGCTAGACGAGAAGGAAAATAAATACTTGTGTTCGTCATGCTGAACATTCCTCATGACAGCTGTACCACCGTCTGACTGCTAATCTATAAAACTCATTACCCTGCCTATAGATTGCCTCCTGTACATCTCCTGTCCATCTCAGGGTTGCTCCTGGCTTCTATAAACATAAGTGTGGTGCTTGAGCTTACATCAGTGTTGTTCTATGTTGGATTTTACATCTTTGTAATGATGGCAGAATTTCCTTTGAGTTTAGCAATCTACTCTGACAAATGCTCAAGGATGTTATTTATGTCAATATGCATTAGTGGTAAATTAGCCTAAAGACTTGAGATACAGAAGACAAGCAGAACATCAGAGTCTGTTGGATTCTTCAGCTGCAGGAAATCACAATATGCTTCAGGCGTAGGGCTAGGTAACATTAATACAGTCCCAGTGCCAATAAGAAATGGTAAGTTCCCAAATGTTAAATGCTGTCGTACAAATACTATATGCTAAAATTCTGACGAGACCATTCAATGCATACTTTCAATACTTAACATTATTCTACGATCACATTTTGCCAATACCAAAAAGGTTTTGAGGTGCATGTCTAAACATGAAAACTATTGTAAAGTTCTATTTATTTCATGAAACTAATCAGATAAGAGTGGCTTCTTCTATAAATACCAATTAAAAAAGGTGCAACAAAATGACAGAAACTAAACAATACCTCAAACAACAATTGGTGTTCCAGAAGTAAGTATAAACAACAGAAAATACTGTCAATTAACTGCATCTGTCTCAACGGACGGTACCTTGTCTGGCATGATACCCACCTAGAGGTGCGACTCTGTCCGAGTGGCAGCAGAGATACCATACCATTATCCAGAGAGCATCCTTAGAGAGGTGCTGCCACAGCCGGCATGTACCATAGTAAACTCCCTGCAATAACCGTTCACAGAAACTACGTCACCCTGTCCCGAAGGCTGTTATTCCCAAGGATTTCTTCTCTCATAATATTGTGACAGTGTCAGCGGCTAGCAAGTTAGCAACGGATTCAATGTGTTAAGCTCCGCCATGAGTCAAGCTTTACGTTCTTGTTCTGGAAAGAGTCATGTCACTCTCTCTCTCCAACACACACAAACGTACAGATACACAAAGTTAAGAGGATAAACTCAGAGCAGGCAGATTAAAGTGAGCGCCTAGGTTCAAGACAGGTTCTTCCCTTCCCTCTGTCCTTAATTGGCAAAATAAAGCCTGGCTAAATTTACTTGCGCTGTAACTTTAAAGAACCGTATCACTGCATGTCTTTTTTTATTTTACATGTCATGATACTTATGTTACGTTTTCTCCTTCAAATAATGTTGGCTAACCTTGTGGTTCGTTTGCAACATGTCTGATTGTCTGTTTATTATTAGCTATAGGAATGATGGACAAAACAAAACACAAGTTATAAGAAAATGGAATTATCCTTTTCAGACAATATGATGTTAGTTTGCCACTGATGAAACTGGAAATTATTGTAAAAAATTGCTTATTTTTCATAAATGCTGGTATACTTATATTTTATTATCAAAAACTGAAGTAATGTGGCATTTTCTCCGTACCAACACACAATGCAACAGTATGAGCTAAATTACTTCTGAACAGCTTTAAACAGGTCATGCAGCATAGTCCAACAGTTGCACCTTGGGTCCACAGGTGCCATATTTACCTCATGATCTTCAATAGTTTAGTTCCAATAGTTGAAAGAGACTGCTCTGCCAGCTAACTTATTGTATACTGACATCAAATTCAGTATTTCCACTAACAAGAACGTTAATAGATACAGGCAAAGTGTGTGAAATTTAAACACTCTGTGGTTCATCTCATGTATTGTTAAGGTTAAGCAAGAATAACACAACCCACTCAGTTATTTCAATAGCTTAAAGTCAACCTCGGCAGCTGAAACTGTCAGTACTTGTGATAAATATGTATATCACAGCTATCAAGCATCTACGGGCGCATTAACTAGTGCAGTCTGCATGGCGCAGGGCTAAGTGGGACAGAAAGGAAATGGATATAGAAGGCAGCAGTAGGAGGAAAGAAACCTGGCTGAGTGAAGGAGAGATGGAGTAATGAAAAAGGAAAATTGAGTGAAAGAAGGAGAGTGAATGAATCAGGTTGATAAGTCGAGCTTGTCAGTCATTTCCCAGGGCACTCACTGCCACTGATGGGGAGAAAAAAAAAAAGTGGGTGTATAAAAAATGCAATGACTACATCCGAGCTTTAACAACTGTTGTGAGCCATTTGTGGCATTTCCTGAGACATCTGCACTCTACAAGAGATGCAGACGGGGGAGGGAAATGCGGCAGGGGAACCATCTTCTTCACATCACAAAGACGCGGCAGCATGAAGAACACACTTGAACTACAGGGTATGTGCAGGTCCCTGAAAGCCAAATCTATGACTTTTTAAGTTCTGGCACCAAAATGTTATAAACAAAGTGAACAGAAAAACAAAAATGAATTGGATTGGCTCAAAATTTTAATTAGTGCTGTGGAATTGTATCATTGTGAATAATTAGGTGTTTATTTGTGACTGGTGGGTCATTAATGTAACTAAGTGAGGCCAAGTAAACACAATTGCATTGGACATGGTGTACTAAACGTGTAAATGTAAATACATACATTTAGTGTGTTAATGGAACTTACAGTGTGTGACGCCAGCCAGGGTCTGGTAAAAGGTGGGTGTGTCGCTGTCATCGGTCAGCGTGACGCACACTCCTCCAGACAGCAGCCATCTGGACAAAGTGAAGGCCTCCTTGTTCTGCAGGAGCCAGTTCCTGAAGCGCTCATAGTTCACCTTGTCAACCTGCCGCAACACATCAACCATGACAACATTAGTTTGTTGGTCAGTGCAAAAGTTCATCTGTATCTGTCATCATGACTCTAAAACTCTAACCCATTGTGTTCTTGTCTACATCCTCACTGGGTTAGAGCAGGCTTTTTATTGATGATAGGACTACTGCTGAAATGTTTCGTCAATTAATGGATTAGTCGACTGACAGGAAATTAATTGATTTTCGTGAAAGTCAATATATAAAAATGCTTCAAGCTTCTCGTAAACGTAAAGATATGCTGGTTTAAACCACCGGTTGTTTCCATAGATGGGATATTTTGGCCATCAGACTGAAGCTAATGAGTAGAAATCATCAACCACCAACACCTATAAGGAAGTATAATAAAAAAATAACCAAGTATAACAAATCTAAACATACAGCAGTTTACACCCTTTAAGAAACACTGACATGTGCCCTCTGCTCCTTTAACACCAGTCTGATTTTCTTCTCCCTCAGATTTTATGCCATTTCAAAATCGACTGCTCATCAAAATGAATGACAAGTGTTGGGGCAGGAACGTAAGAATTTACCTCAGGACGAAGAGTATACTGTGCTACATCTCAAGGTGAAAGCTGGATACAGTTGATAGAAAGGCTGTCAATCAAATGCCATTCCACATATGGCAGGGCGATAAAACAATCTCAGTATGGGATTGCAATAAAATTTATGTCCAACGATGATAACCTTTGAACTAGATATGGATCTAACAGCTTATCACACAGCAGAAATAAACATGAAAACAGCCAGTCAGTCTGCAGTTTTTGGCCTGCATGTCAAAGTGCACACCTATTTCCTACTACAAACAATGAGGCTATGCTATCGTTAGCAGGGTTTCAACTATCTGGAATGCCCCTCTCGTCTAAAGTGACGTTACTCACGGACTCGTTTCTCTGGTAGAGACATCTTGTCTACAACTGTGGAGCAGTCATCACATGCCATCACTTTAACGAGGCTACTTTGACTGCACAAAGCTAACTGCTAAGCTAGGCTAAGCTCGAAGTAAACAGCATAGCAACAAAAGGCTAGTCACTCACTAACACTAGTGTCGTTTCATAAAGAAAACTAGCAAATCTAATGATATGTGAACTAACTACACAGAAAATAACGTAGTCAGATTAACGAAGAGGTTATAGCAAATTATACACAGTACATATATATATATATATACACATATATATAAAGATGTAGCATGATGACTGGATTACAATTTTGTACTTTTTATTCAGAGTTCAACCTCTAAAACATTTGAGAGATACAAAGACCAGAACATAATTCATATCTTTTAAATGTATTTTATCTTACAGGTGAGTGTATGAATGTGCCAGGGCCTTTGTGATCCACTTGTTTACTTTGTTTCTCTTGGTTGAACCTCTACAAACATTTGAGATGTTTGCTGCCCTGCCAAAGGAATTTGATGTGATAGTAATCACAGCTTTTAGGTTTATTTACATTATTTTAATAAGTTAAAAGGCAAGCTAACTTGTATTGTTTTGTTATAGCAGATAAAGCATGTTTGCAAAGTTAAATGTTTACATTTAGATGTTATTCAATATATTCTTTTATCACAAAATATATTCTAAACCAAACCATGTTTGCACAGTTAAATGTTTACATAATGTTTTTCTATTTTTTATGTTAATAAACTATATTCTAAAGTTTATCTAATGAACACTGGTTTGTTCAGGCTTCAGTGATTATCAGGATACTCTTCAAATGGTAGCATTATCAAATTATATATATATAGTGGTGAATATCAATATGGAAAAAATATTGTGATCATATTTTTTACCATATCGCTCAGCGCTAATTCATTATGTCAAAGCCATGAACCACAGTGGATCAATAATCACAAAAATACATGAATGAAACTAAACTGAGAGTGGATAAACATGCAGAAGGCTTGAATAGAAACTCATTAAATGTTAATCTTCTCTGGTGATTGCAAATCTTTCCCTTCTATTGGACACTGATGTGTGTTAAAATCACTGGTCCCGAGAGAGCCTGTAATTACTAGCTTCCATCTATTGCCTCCAGAAACATCTCGTCAAAGAGCACTCACAAGGTACTGTGGGTATCTCTTTGATTCAGCAATGATGCTAAAGATGATGAATTATGATAAATTCAACACTACATGACTCCAAACTGAATAGATAAATGGAACATGAAAAACCAGCTCAGCTTTAAGACTAGATGTACTCTGGTGGTGACTCATTTCACATCGACAGTAACTACAAATAACTTTGGTCTTGTCTACAGACCCATCTGATGGGACTTTGAAGCTGAGCGTACCATTCAAAAAAACTTCTTCTTTATCCATTGTTCCTTGCTAGTTGCCATCCAACTTAATGCTAGAGAACTGCAGATGAGGCAAGGGGTCATCATAACAGAATCTTCTTCTTCTTTTTGTTTTATGGCGGTTGGCATCCAGCTTACTGGTGCATTACTGCTACCTTCTGCTCTGGAGTGTGGATCAGACGATAGATTTAGAATCTAAATCCCCATAACAGAACATGCTTTAAAATTTGTGGCATTAAGACGAACACGTTATTATCGCCTTAACTTTGACAGCCCTGAAAATACCAGAATGCATTGACCACCATAAATTCATGTTATCTAACACTGTGGGAGTACCCCGGGGTGGATTTTTACTTTACTGTGTTTATTGGTCTTGCTTGCAGTGGGCTGAGACTGGAAAAGCTGAAAAGCGCTTTTGTATTCTAATCACCAGCACAATAACTTGCTTTATTGCCAAACTTTGTATCATCACTGTGAAGTTGGCTCCACGTGGGCAACTTCTAACAATAGTTGTTTTATGAGCATGTGACAAACACCTTGGTAATGATGTGAAAACAAACCCTGATGATAAGAGCTGAGGAGGGAATGTGGGTGATATTGTTATTACCAAGTCCAAAATGAGTAAATCTGACTATTATGGTAGTAAATGTTCAGATGTGGTGACAAACAGGCTTTGGTGTTTGCTGACCTCGCTGAAGCACTTCCTGAGGGAGGCCGGGACTTCTCCATCCAGGACCTGCAGAACTGCTTCTATATCTTCCCTAGCAGCATATCCGCCCAGATCGCTGGCAAACAGGCTGAAGAGGTCTGTGGGCGCGAACACACACACACACACACACACACACACACACATACATACACAGTTTCAGAAGTGAGTTCAGCTTTATCACAGGAAGGCAGGCCACTAGGAAGGGCCAGCAGTGAGGACGACAGAAGCAACAATGTCAATAAAGTCTTGATAGATTAGACTCCCTGCAACACATCAACCACAACTCAGAATAAGAAAGAGGAAGAGACTGAGGGAGGGAGAGATAGATAGAGAGAGAGAGAGACAGAGAGAAAAAGAAATGAAAAGGCTAAAAGAGAACAGCACGAAAGAAAGAAAACACTTTCAATAACTGCAAATTGTGTGTGAGTACACATAAACTCTTTTAATACTGACAATAACAAAGGCCCTAAACATACAGTACAGTGGATAGATAAGGCAGTGCAATCACAGACAATTTAATGACCTAACAAGAATTAAGGCTGTGGTTACAAACCTGAGGGTCAGGACCCCCCAAAAGGTCACAATATAAATCTGAAGGGTCTCGGGATGATTACTGAGATTGGAAAAATAAAAGAGAAAAAGACATTTCTGCTAGAGCTGGGTGATATAGCTGAAAAATGTATCACGATAAAACGTGATCTGTGGCCGTAAAATGAGCTGCAGTCGACATCATGGTGCTTGCACTTGCAGGTGATGTCTTTTTCCTCGCTTACACCTCTCATAATCACATAAAAGATCTCCAACATTATGTTTTGCACTGTGTTTCAGCAAAGCATCTCTCACTCCCAGTCAGCATTTAAATCACGATGTCATGATAGTAGAAGCTCGGTGGTTGATGACCGACAGCCATTGGCGACGGACGATGGCATCGCCCGACGGCCCAACCCTATGGGGAGCAATGTGCTGTGGCCGGGGAGCAACGCGCTGTGGTTTTGTTATGAAATGTTTGCTTATTACGACCTCTGGATTATCAACTGGAAAAACAAAAGGGGTAAGCTATGTTCTACTATTGCTCTGGAGCTTGTTTTCTGCTCCTTTGTTGAGGAAACAATGTAGTTTTAGTTGTGTGTGTGCGTGTGTGCTCGGCTATAAAGAGTCAAAAGCCAAAAAGGTTGAGAACCAGTGACCAGTTAGATAAGGAGCATGAAATGACTCTTACAGGACACTACTCTAGTCAACTCGTGTAAACATCATGCATCTCAAATGACGTCAGGGTAAACAGAGCGGTACTTGTATAAAGATCAGTTGGGATTTTTGCATAGCATATGTGTGGTTTTGAATCTGTGTCATGACTGTATCAGTATAAACCAAATGCTTTGATCTTTAGATAAAATCTTTACTGTATACAAACCAGTGTATGATTTTTGCAGTTTAGGGCTGAATTTGTTTTTCTGACAGTGGATGATCCAAGGCAGATTCCTTTTTAAAACATTTCCAAGATTGTTATTGGGTGGAGCCATTTGTACAAAAGCAGTTAAGAGAATAACATAACAGCACCAGAACAGCATGAATTTCCTGTTAACTCCTCAGGAACAACTTACACTTGGCCTTCTCTTCATCGCGTCCTCGGGTCAGAAGCACCAGACCCACGATCAGATTGTTGAAGTGCAGCCCTTTGGATGAGCCTCCAAATGAGGTGTAGATCACCTAAACACAGAGCAGACACAAGACCATTTAAAAAAAAAAAAGTTTGCAACATGATCAACAAATTAGCAGAAGTCCATTCATTTACTATGGAACTGACAACAGGGAAACTGCCACTGTGTGAAGGGATTTTATTGTTTACTGTTTTCTGCACTTTCTGTTCCCCCATCAATGTAATTGTATTTCCCAGACAATAAACTGGGTGTATACAATATCAATAACACCTGTAACATCTACTACAATCCAATAAAGCAGCCACACAATACAGACAACTTTTGTGCAGAAGTTTAAGTGAATGTATGTGAAGTGCATTATGAAGTCATGTGCTGACTATGTCCCATTTCCCAAACATAATTTACACCTTGACAGTGGAACAGCGGGCACACTGGCACATGAGTTATGACACAGAGAAGCACACTACAAGATTATGTTATTTGTGAGTACACATTCAAAATTATGTTTTGCTTTATGTGTGATGTTTTTCCGTCTTCATTTCTCCTCTCCGCCCAACACACACACACACACACACACACCACACACACACACACACACACACACACACAGTAGATGTATTTCCTATCTGGAACCTAGTTGAGACTAAAGATGGAAATTTTGTTTGAAAAGGAGTAAGAGAAGGAGAGAGAAAGAGAATGAGAGCTAGAAAAAGAGCACAAAAGAGTGGGTGACCAAAAATAACAGCAAATGAAATGTATTGTCATTTGGTGCTTATTAGATCAATTAGAAACTCAGCAATACTCAGGCAGTGGGCTCACTCAGATTTCTTGTACAATGGAAACTGCTTATAGTGATCATGGTTACAGTGATCAACTGCTTATATGGATCAAAAACCTTGAGACAGAATCATTCTTATACAAATGCTGTTCACTTATAGTAATCAATAGTCCGCTTACAGTGTTCATTTGGGGTCTTTTCATAAATTAAAACATGTAGAAAAAATTTAAAAACAACAATTCTATTTTTTTTTTAACCTTACTCCCATGATACACGTGTGTGTATTTAGCAGCTGCGGCACCATTATCAAGTGTTGCAGCGCACCTCTGCAGGGTTGTGTGGAGGTGTGGGTGTGGGCATGTTTATTTGTAACCACCATGAAACAAATCAGAAAATAATGTTTTATTCCTCTCATTCACCAGCTTTCTCGCTACCACTGCTCGCTCTCCTCATCCACTCTCTAGCTCACTCAACCACTGCTCTCTCTCTCTCATCTTTTTTAAAATGAGACGGGAAGCCACATGCATGTTGAAATCATGACGAGAGACAGAAAGTCTCCGAGTGGAAAACATATTCTCCTTGAAGCTCATGACAAACTGCCAAAAACGAGCCAACAAGATGCAGCAGCGAAACAAGCATTTAAACAGCTGTTCTGTATTTTGAAACAGTCAATAAAATTCAGTAAATAGTGAAGCTGCCCATTTCATTACTTTATGTTCATGTAATAAATATACAAATGTTAATTAGATGGTAATCTACATAATAAATAAAGAAAAAGAAAAAAAAAACAGTTAAAGTAATCAACCACTTATAGTGATCAATTTGACCCGGACAGATGTGATCACTATAAGCGCTTTCCATTGTACTAGTTAGAGTGACACAATTGTCAAGGCATCACAACACTGAAAAGCACAAGAGGAAAAAAAGAGGAAAAATCGCACATTCTAGAAAAGTTACTGTTCTGACAGCAAGGTGGTGACAAGACCTGACAACATGTGTATTGTGACCCATCTGGAACCAGCCCTGTTTGTTAAGGAGTGTACAACATAAAGTGGTCTGTATCCCTTAAACAAAATGATCGCCAGATTGTTGAGCAGTGTCTCTGTCTCACATTTTTTGTGAAGTTATTTCATTATTCCTCAATGCAACATTTAAAAGAGAAGGAGGAAAGAGTAATTTAAAAAAATAGACACTGGCCAGTTCGAATGATAGTTGAGGCTGCTTCCTGGTCACATATAAATGTCAGAGTTAAATCAAGCACTACAAAAACGCAAAGACAAAAATATATTCATCATCAGTACAAAAATATTTATATCGACATTAAAAAATCCAAACCAGCCCAGCTCTTTTCAGTGAGTTAGCAGTCAATGCTAGTGGGCGCTGTTGCACTTGCAGCATGAATAACAAAGCTGTAAAGTTGTCTTGTACTGTATATATGTGAGGCGTAGTGAGATGACTGTGCAGTCAGTGAGCTAATGAAGTGTGTCCATGTCCATTAGGTCACTCACAGCAGAGGAGCTTCACTTGCGGTTTGAAAAAAAAGGAAGTCAAAATGTGTCATACTTTGCAAACTTCTAAATCTTCCCTCATTGCTGCATTCTTGTTATTATCTTCTGTATTCAGTTACTAAAACTAGTTGCTCAACTACAACTGCTCTTGCTTACCACTCATCCTCAATACAAATACTGATTGCCCCACTGATATTGTTCATAAAATGTAACAACATGTATGAAATACTGCATGAATGAAAACGCCTCACAATTCCTGAAAAGGACAAGTTCAATAATTCATTTTTTAATCTTTAGTGCTAAATGGCTAGTAGTAAAACTGCAGTGGCTTGATTCATTCAGAAATGTCTTATCTGCTCAACACTATGATCTGCTGCACATTTACTAAATTCATGCATTTCTATTGTATCATGTCTATCATGTCATTTCTATTCTTTGATTTAAAAACTGTACAGTACACAACTATACAGTGTATGCAAAACAGGTAACAGAGAGTAAAATAGCAGAGATTACAGGGGAATTCCACCAATCTCGAAGGTAAAGTTCAGTTTACTCATCATGGAAAGTACTCAGTCTGTGAAAACAGTTCTCAAGTCTGAGAAAATACCCCTGATATTATTGTGATGTCATCAGACTATTTATAACTTATATTATTTAGAAATTTATGACAGAAAGCCTACATTACAAACTGGAATGGTAGAGTTTGACAGACATGGACATTTACCGGGCAGTGAGGGTCTGATGGAAACAGAGAAGCTGGGGTATATTTGCTTAAAAAATGACTTAAACAATGAATCAATTATCAAAATAGTTGCAGCTTAATTTATAGTCAATCGACTAATTGACAAATATTGACAAAACTTGCTAAACTGCAATAGTGCAACTTAACATTCCAGTCCAGTAAAATGTGGATACATCTGCATGATCCTTAGGTGCTTGATTTTCCCAAACCGCACTCACGCAGTGTAGGATAGTTGTATGAGAAATGAAATTTTATTCATAAATAGATTTCCTCTCATGTAGTTGTCCAAAACCTTACTCCATGTCAGTCTGCCTGACAGGATGTTTACTTTCCTGGTGAGATGGCAGCACATCTGTCAACCACTGTCATTATGTCAAAGTCACAAACTAACTGAAAAGTGTTGTTTTGATTGACAATCTCAGTTGGATCAGGCTTCTGTCTCAGCGAAGCAACAACAGCGTTCCTCTATCATACTCTACTGCAGCAACATCGCTCCAATTCCAAAATGTTTAACCTGTATTACTATTTTAGCTTATGTACAAATGATGCTAGTAGTAAATTTCTTAAAAAATTGATAGTAGTATTCAGCAGAAATTCTGGGTAAACCCCTCAGACAGTAAATGAAACCATGTCCCCACTTTGGGGACATTTACAGTCATAGCCAATAGAGTGTAACTAAAAAGAGATAAAAATTACGCAGTTATTTTAATGCATTATTTTTATCTATATTTCCTTAGACCATGTTCAGAAACTTCATACACTGCCTTCAAACTGCAAAAAGGCCAAGATACCTAAAAACATGTAACACAGTTGCTCCAGATGGCTTCACTCTGTCAGAGATGTCGGGTTAACAAGCTCGATAGTTCTGCTTTTCTATTCTGAAAACTAAACATTAAATCACACATCTGCTACTCTGTCTGTCCTTGTTATGAAGTGTTTGCTTTGATGGAGCAAGCATAGTTTGTCTGAATCTGTATTATGAAACTGAACTCTGGTATATCCAAAAAGCTGACATATGAAAGGATAAAGCAACACAAAGTGTCTTTGTAAGGTGATGTTTGGTTATAGGCCTCCAGAACAGCTTCACTGCTCCTTGTCATAGATCTCTGAGCATTTTGAACTCTTACTGGAGTAATGAACAGCATTCTTCCAAAAGATATTCCATCATTTGCTGTTTTGATGATGGTGGGAGAGAGCGCTGTCTAACACATCACTCTGAAATCCCCCATAGATTTTCAGTTAGGTTGAGATCTGGTGACTGTGAAGGCCACAGCATATGATCCACGTCATTTTCATCATTTCCATTCAGTGAGCCTGTGTGCTGTACGGACCCTCTTGTTGGGGGTTGCATCCAAGGCTTCAGCTATGACATGATGCTGAATAGGATTTCTCAATGGCACCAACATAATGTGGCTAATAGACCTACTTGTAACACAATGACCCTTCAATAAACTGCAGTTAGGAGAGGCTGAGGCTGTCAAAGGCACTGACTGGGCTCAAAGCTCTGTTCAGAGTCAGTAGTTTATAATATTAAAGGAGTTCTCCACTGATTTAGCATTACTCTATAATAACAGACTCACAATGAAGAGTTTTTTAAAAAAAGGGATTTTTTTAATCCTCATCAAAATGTTGATGAGGATCTACTTGTGGACACTGTTCCTGTTGGCAAATGTATTTCCTCTTCACCATATTACATCATTTTGTAGCATTTTCAGGCAGAATCTACTTCTAGACACCTTATTTTGACTTAAACTCACTCATAACACAATGAATGTTAAGAATCGTCGAATATTCACACACTGCTCATTGGTCTTCAACAAAATATCTTGGACTGTACAAAGAGGCCACTTTTGCTGGTGCATCGGTTCAGGCAGGGACTGCTATAAGCCACACAGGAACTACACAATCCCTCCTACACAACATTCTTCCCTTTGAATGGGACGATGTGTCACTGAGACCTACATTCTGTTAGTGTTTACTATTATGTGATATAATGTGATGTGACAAAACAGAAAAATAACAATGTGTGTTGCAAGTGTGGATAATGAGAACAGCTGAATTAGAGCAGCATGTTGTTCAGGTGATGAGATATTCTTCATCATGTTATTCCCCTGATTTTTAAGTGTATTTATTCATGCATATATTTTCCCATTATGGAAACTATATCTAAGTGAAAACAGGAAAAGGCAGTAGACTCCACTGACTCAAAACTCATCCTTTGAAGAAGGCACAATGCCGTGCGTGGCCCTTTGTAGTCTATAAAGAGAAATCTGTAAATCCCAACTGTTTAGGATCATTTGAAACATTGCTAATGGCATCACAGCTAAATCTGAGCTGTCTCCTGTTTGAAACACTGATTCTATTTTTATCTAATACATGAAAGCGTTATGCATCCTCCCTGCATGGCCGCTGATGAGCACTGCATCTATATAAAAAGAACGTGTTAATTCAAGTCTAATGTATCTTGTGTTGCTGAGATTTCAGCACGTTAAAAAGAACACATCTGTTTGTTGACTGAGCGATTAGGCTTGGGCTTTCTTTGAACTGTCAGAATGTGCAGCGGCCACGCTTCTGTTTGAAGAGACCAGCAGTAAGCTTACATCTGGACAGCTGTCGCCGCAGTAACGGCTGCCATGGTGACAAAAGGACAGGAGAAAGGGGAGGGATGATGAGAGGAAGGAGAGAGAAGACACATGCTGTATAGTGTTTAATGAGGACTCCTAAGCACTGTGTTTAAAAGGAGTCTGGCAGCAGATCGGGGGCGGACAGGATGACTAACACTGGCCCTATCCACGCATCTGAAGCATAGGTATGACTTATCAATGTGTCCTGAAGAACTGCTGTGCTGAACTCATTTTTTCTGCTGCTGTTTTGATGGGCTAACACAGGCAAGTTCTACATAAAAAGGGTTTCATGCACCATATTATGGCAGAGACCTTCAACTAAAATCCAACCTGTCCTATATGAAGTCAGAGGAAATGAGTACACTGAAATATAAGACAAACTTGCAACAGAAAAAGAGCACAGACGTCACACAGCAAAGTACCTAATGAGTCATCTCGTTACTAAATTGATCATCATGAGATTAGACACGTCAGGATCTGTCAGATTCAGCTAAACAGGCGACAGTGATTGATCGACTACATCATAGGTTCTAGAGCTGCCTCTTCCATGATACTATCATCACACTGCCTTTTGTCAGTCCAATCCTTGCACTTTTTTTCTTTTTCTTTCTGCATGTAGGGTGGGGAGTTTAAGCATTTTAGCAAATTCAAATCCAGTATCAAATCCACTTATCAAATCAGAATACTTTAATACTGAATCCATGATCAAAGCTTCTGAAGTTTACCTTACAACATCCGCAAGTAACTAAAGGCTAAAATGACTGCATCTCAAACACATCTAATCAGCTTTTGTTGGCTGAGAAGGCTGAGAAGTTTTTAATGGCAGCCCAATTAATGTTCACAGCCTGAAAATGAGATGAGCAGCATAATATATGACATGTTAATTATATGTATGTAACACATTCAGTTAACAGCTGTAGACTTCCAGCTACTGTAGCTGGTGAATTACAAACATTGAAGGTCCTGACTCACAACTGTTGTCTTGATCAGATTCAAATGTTGATCTGATATGAGTCAAAGTTAGAGCTGGGCGATTCTGAAATTGATGTGACGTGATCAGCTGATCGTTTCTCTAGAGAAGAGTTTCCACTGATGTTCACACAGTGGTGGTACAGAGTGATGTGTCACAAGCAATCGGTCTGAATACAGAAACCAGCTGCAGAAAGAACATTAACCGTAGACCAGACAAACCTCAAGCCAAATCTGATGTCTGTCATTTTGACCATAGACAGTCAGCTAATAATGAAAAGCTGCTACCTATATGTTGCTTTTTGCTAATAAAATATATTTAAAAAAAAAAAAGAGTGAGGAAAAGATAAAAGGTTCGATACATTTATTGGTGTTGGAGCTAAAAGAATCTGGTTATTTTGCCAACCAAACGCCAACTATCAGAACCCATCTGTACCTCCATCACTGTACACAGAACCACCAGGATAACAGCACAGTGAGCTATAAACCTAATCAAAATCACCTAATGACAAAATTAACTGTACTGGAAATAAAACTAATGAAATCAGCAGCTCCAGTGCTCAATGCTAGCAAATTTGGCAAAGCTACTTTTGTCAAGTGTGATCAACAATTCTGCTGACAGCGATGTCAGGAGCCACGTAGGAGAGACGCTCCTCAGCGGGCTCGGATTCGATTTCTATTTGGAGTTAGTTGGACTGCAGGTCATTAGGTCCGTTTGGATTGCTTCACTGACTGAGAGTGTTACTTTAAAGAAGATTACTGAACCACAGCTCTACCTCCCTGTCTGCTTGATAAGTGACAGAGGAAAACTGCTTTAATTCTGTGACACAAATACTAAACTTTAATACATACATTTTTTTGACCAGTTTAGAGGCACTGACAGCTCTTGCTACTGCCATGTCTTCAGCCTTTCCCTCCATAATTGAGAGCGATTGGTTTACACTTAAAGATTGATCCCTCACTGTCTAATGTCCTTCTCCATCCTTCTGTTTCAACAGGAAATAATGTATGTAACATTAAGGGAGTACCTACAAGGACTCTAGTGGTATGCAGAGCTGCACTAAGACTGCAGATCAGTTAGGGCACTGGATGGATTAGGGAGAGGTATTCTTAATTATTTCCAGGTTATTAAAGATATACCTGCCTGTGCTAGACATCTACTCTGGATGTATGGCATTTAATTACAGGAGGAGAACACAGAGGGCTAAAAAGTCTCTGTTGTGACTAACTCCGGTTATCATCCTGACTCTATACCTTCAGCTAGGAAGACTTAGCTGTAATGCAATCCAGGCTGATATTGATCCCAAGTCCCATAACACACTCAACAAAACCACCCACGTCTTCTCCAATTTGTCTAAAGTTACAGGGTTTCAAGCTAGTACTTGTACTTTATCAGATATATCCTCTTTCGCAAAGGTTCGACCATCACTTCATACGAACTGTTAAGTTGAATGGCACTCGGTCTGTGACATCACTGTGGCTTACCTCAGCAACTTTAGGGGGAACTCCATCTCCCAGCACTTCCCTGTAGAAGCACTGCTGGGTCATGTAATAGGAGAGGCCGCTGGTTCTCTTGAAGGCATCCTTCAGCCGCTTCAATTCCACATCGGTGACTAGAGAGGTGCAGAGAGAAAGAGGGGATGAAATCAGAGGTGTTCAACAACTGTTCAACAACTTACGCTTCTGTTTGTTAACAGTTCATACTGTGTTTCTTGGTAAGAAAAAGGGAACTTGACTGTTTATTAGCCTGTCCGGATGCTACCTCAAGTAGCCTGCTACCACAGCTTGCTCAATCATGGTGTATGTGGGGAAAAATGTAACTGTGGGTAATTTTCATAACAGATCTTGCAGACAAAAACATCTAAACCTGAGCTACAGTCCATTAGAGGTGTACCATGAACAAAGCTCTGTGCTGAACAATTTCAGGAGCATCAACTTGTGATTCTGACTAATGAGTGGGGCAGATCTGCTTTTCAGCATCAGGAGTTCGATCTGACGGTGTATTATGGTCAGTATTAGAGATTTCGAAAATAAATTTATAATATCTGGTTGTAAATCAGATTATGAGTGAGTCACTGATAGTGAATTAACGGCAGCTGATATCAATCAGCTGATGCAAGCGCAACTTCAGCCTGAACTAATGTTTCAATTAATTACTGTGGGGTTTTTTCTATGAATCTGTTGAATGAACAATAGAGCCACCTGACAAAAGACATAATATATGACAAGTTTATTACAGCCAGTCAGCATGTTTGACACGTGTGTGTGTAAAAGGTCAGCTCTAACGCAATTTTCAATGTATGATGCCAATTATTGCTAATACACTAATTACTACACTGCTAGTAATGTGAAAAGATGTGAGTCATAGTGACGAACCCACAGGAAACAATCACCACACTTTACAGTTCCCCTCCACTCTCACAGCAGTTTAGCCTCTTTTAGTTCATTGTTTTGGTTGTGTGGCCCACTAATTCTGCTCTCATCAACCCTGTTTCCAGCAGCAGCAGACAGATGTTCTCAGGGAAAAGAAAAATCTTTGATAAACCTACAGTAATGCTACCTACCCAGGACCAAATGGCAAACAAAGTTAGTGACTAGCAGGAGGAGGAAATGAAACATTTTTATAAGTTCCTCTAAAAATGCTATCCACACATCCGATTCTGGATGAATCAAATCATCCAAAATATTGGACTTCTTCTTTAATTCCTCAAAACTAGATCAAATTGTAATTCTGTGGAAGTTATGTTCACAATGTGAAAGCACAGTTGTGGAAATGGGAGTAAAACCAGTACTTCAGCACTTCTCTACTCCTGGCAACAGCACAAGTACACGCTAACCTGCATCTGTGGAAACACAACTGCAAGCGTGCACACACACACACACACACACACACAGAGTCTAGTCCACGGTCTCCCCGTGTGATGATCTGCGTTAGTACAGACCTGTAAACGTTAGCAATATGAGGAACACAGCACTTCATATGACACACGCTCTATTGTCCTCTACTGCACTTCCAAAGAAAAAGCTATGTCAGTGTGTGTGTGTGTGTGTGTGTGTGATACTAGTTCCAATAGCAACAATTACCTTGCTTGCTCGGCTGCTGTGATGAAACACATACAGCTCTATTGTCACTACATCCAGATCAAACACTGATGGAGCTTTCCAGAATCAGCTGTACACTGAAAGCACTGTAGTCTAAACTGGACCATCACCATCATCAATTAAATAGTTATTTCCTTCATTCGTTCATTCATCAATTAAAACAAGCTGAAGATTTGCTGGTTGCAAATACAAATTAGCTGATTTAAGATGTTTCATATCAATATAAAAAGTGTACAGTTAGGATTTTGGACTGTTGATTTAACAAAAGTATTTTAGGGCATTAATTTGGGCATGGGCGAGTCATTTTTTAAAACATTTTATAGCTTAAATGATCAATGAACTACTGCCATTAGTGATTGATTGCTGTCCCAGTAGTCAGGAAGACTGTAAAAAAAAAAACCATGGACTGACTTAATGAGCTATGCTGCAGGCTTTTTAGACGTGTCATTTCATGCTGCACTGTAGGCTGGAGAGCAGTGTTGTAACACTAGCAGACTGAGGTGGGCACAGTAGAGCAAATAAATAAATAAAAAAATATATTTTAGCTTGGCTACCTACACTGGAGTGTGGTAATGCAACATCTAAATCCACTGGAAGTTCAATTTACACCATTACTCTTGCATCAGTCATGCTGGGAAGGTTAGCGCTTTGCCACAATCCTGCAGTAATATGATACCTACTGGGAATCTGAGCTTATTACCATCATCACCACTTTAGTTCTCTCTCTTATTTCACCCGGGCAACCACATCTCTCCATCAACAATCAGGTCACATTACTGGGAGAAAACAGTTTTCCAAATCTGCTCCAGTCTGACCTACAGTTAACTGTTTGTTGCCACAAACACCCGACACTTCCTGTCAATGCTGCACTATTTAAGCACAGACACAACAACAACACAATATCAAGGTTAGACACATCTAGTGCTGAGCTCTTCCTGGTGTATGGAGGATCCACTCATGCAGTGCTGCATCATGGAATGTGATCTGATCAGTGCAGTTATCCTAACTGTTAGAAATTCAACACGCAAAAAATGGTACCGATGCACAAATACTGTTGCACCATCTTTAGCCAGTGTGAGTTCATATATTTTTGATCAATCAAACTCTTAATGGCAACTAACTGATCAGTAATTAATGATTAGCATATGTAAGATGTATCTGTTACAAATCAAAGTTATAGTGGGGGAAAATGCATTGGCTTTTTATTTTCACACGTTTCAATCAAGCTCAGGTCAGTTGTGTTTGGTTTTACACTACACTGACACCCGCCAGTAGAGGGCAGTACAGTCCATATGGCCTCATGTTTAAACGTAAAGCTTTCCCAGCTGACTGACTGACAGAAAGACAGGATTTTGGGTAGCAATACTTCAGGGCAATCTACTTCTTTTAGTAGAAATGCACATCACAGTTATCATCCTGCTAATGCAGCTCCTTTTGAGCATTAGTCATATCAACATTTAAATGTAATTCTGTAGGTCATCTTTTTCCTATATAGACTTAAATAAAGTGATCTATAAAATGATAGAATAATAGCTTTCACTTGGATTCACCTCAACATTGTAATTTATAAACAATATTTTTTACTGTGAATTGTTCCAGTATATTTTGAATACACAACATTTCAAACACACACACATCCAGATCTTTTAAAAAGTATATCTTGGTTGGCCTGCTGACCTGTTTTCTCTCCACAGTAACCATAAACCACTTGTGAAAACTCAGATGTGTGAGCTGTTTCTCTAGTAGAGACACACAGTTTCAGTGTGACTGCTGTCAGTTGGCTTTAAAAAAGGCAAAGCAAACATACCCTCAAAGAACAGTCTTAGCTGTATGAATCTTTGTTTCATTCAGATACTACAAGAACACAAATGGTATTAAATCCAACCTACTACTCTGCTGCAGTTCACTCCACTCCTGCACACTTCATCCTTACCTTACTTACTGCCAACTGTACAAACAAAGCCATCTAAAGAAGCAAACGATGCAAATAAATTACAAGGAACTGCCTACAACAGCAATAACAGGAAGCTGATTTGATAGAATTGATGCAACCAGTGATTGATGAGGAATGTGTGGGTCTTTGGGGGATTTAAGTGAAAGTAAGCTGCTGGTGGACGGAGTCTTACTGCATTTTCAATTTCTAATTCACTCCTTTACTTGAACCTACTGGAGGTTTATAAAAAAAAAGTTATAAAAACGCTGCAAAAGAAGTTAAAGAGCAGACTGAATGTGTCTCCAGTAGCTGCCAGTCACCACTGCTATTCAGACATGTCCCGACAGTAAAGATGAGCAAAGAGTGAAGTGAAGCTGTGGATGATTTTCCAATTCAATTCAGCTCTTATTACTGGAGGCTGCATGTTGTAACTGCATTAACAACTGGAATTAGATGTAATTAAACACAAACATCCGACGCTATTATGAGAGAATAGAATAGCATAACCCCTCAAAATGTCACCTCAGAATACCCTGGAAACTCCTGCTCCACTGACAAGCAACAAAATAACAGCTATTTCTCATCCATTCACTGAATCATTTCAGTCAATCTAGGAGAGATTGGAATACAAACAAAAAAAGGATCTTGTTTTTGTTATTTCACACATTTTTTTAATGTAAAAATGAGTGTGTGGTTTGTGGGAAATTCAAGCGACTAGAAAAATCACAAGCAGAGGAAAGCAGGGAGACGGTACCCAGATTCAAAATGCATTGGAGGTCATTCTTGACCTTGGAGGCAGCATTTAAAAAAAAAACAATCTCCCATCAAGGTCCATTTAGTAGCCGTTCTGGAGCATTTGATCGAATCACACGACATTCCTCTACACGTAAATTTCAATTCTTCTGAACATTTTAAGAACCTCTCCTCCATGGTAGCTTGCCAGGGAAGGTTGCGTGATGGGATCTAAATCTCCAGAACAGATACTAAATGGACCTTGAGGTGAGGCTGTTTTAGCAGACACACGGATTGTTCTCTGGTTGTGAGGTACATCTCGATTGGCATGAAAGTTTGAATATGGTATGGAACTGCAAAATAAATATATTTCTTAAGTCGTATCAAGTCAACTGTCATGTTGCAGGGTTGTGATTTGTACCTGTGGTTTCATTAAAGGTCAATGATTAAAACAGCTTTATTTCCAGAGTTCAATTTCAATGTGATCCTGCTTCAGCCTTGTAAAAACAGATGAGAACAGTTATGTGGTTATTAAACACTTGCATAAACAAGAAAGGGGGTATTGCTCACATGGCTACAGAGAAGGAATTGAATTACAGGGAATGACTGTTGTGTCTGGAGATGGCTCCCAGGGTGAAAAAAAAGAACTCATCAAAAACAAATTAGAAAAGTCAGAGTCAAAGTCACAAGAAGATTTTATACCAAGCAAAGCGGAGGCAGGCTGATACAGACCGGCTTAATGAGGGTAGGATTTTGGTATAGATGAGGCAGAGTTTACAATGCAGTAGAATTATTCTTTCAGATAAGTGGAGGACTGAAGAGAAAAACTCATTTCAAAAAACCAATGCATTGGCTTGAGATGTCCTGAGATAACCTACAGGAGAGGAATCAGTGTGGAATAAGGTATTTGGCTGGACCGACCAAAGACCAGCCCTATAACACACAAATGTCTGTCTGTCACTGACTGACTCAGTGAGTGATGGAGTTACACCATTGGTTGGCCAGCCCAGTGTTGGAGTTTCCCTGTTGGCAGTTGCTCTTTCAAAATGAATTGGCGCAAACAGTTTCTATGACGTCCTCGAGCACAGCTCACTCTCAGCGGGGCAGAGTGAGCGCAGTCAGTGACAGGTGTGTTTAAAGTGTTTGTGTACTCTGAAAGAAATCATGACGCAACTGACTGTTAGCCTAGCATGCTAATCCTACGTAACCATATGGATGAGATCATATGTTTACAGACATCCACGTATAGGAACAGATGAAAGAGCAGGGGGAGTTAACAGATAATTAAGATAGTTATAATTCTCTTTTAAAGCAAACATCCCAAGATATGAGTGGAAAGTATTGTTCTTGCTGCATTTATAACCTTTTTTTGACTCAAACGTTGACCTAGTCTTATAAGGCCCAATCAACGTCCCATTAATGAAATCCTCAATGATACAAGCTGCTCTGAAATAAAAGGTAATTCAGTCTATTTTAGCAATATTCTGCAGATGGACAACACCTCTGCTGTCCACTGAAAACTGGATGTGAAGTTCAGCATTTTGTTCCTGGAGATCAAGAGAAGCTGCCCAAATCCTGTCCAAACCATTGTGCATGACTTAACAATCAAACTGGATCAAAGTTATAGAAAGATCAGCTGATACACCAATAAGGGGCCAGAACAAGATCATGCACACCCAAAAAACACAAAATATATGGACAGATTTTCCACACACTAACAATCAACAATGCACACACAGCCAGAGGGTTTCAAAAAAACAAACAAACATCAGTGCAAGGAAATAATAGTTCCACTGTGCACATTTTCAGCATTTAGAGACAGGACAACCTCCTGTAAAAACAATAATGTCAACAGTTTTTAGGTTATTTTCTATGGGGCACTCTTTTTTTCCCCAGAACATTTTATGTCATGCCACAATGAATTAATTTTGTCCATATTAAAAGAGAAAAGTCTCAGCAAAAGTCAGGTAGCAGGCAAACCTCATGACCTGTATAGGTAGATGGAAACTAGCACTTAACTGGCGACCCTTCAGGTTGCCAGTTCTGTCTCCTGACAGGCAGGATAATTCTATGGACTGAGTGTGTGAAAGATTAATTAAACCAGAGAGCTGCTCCTGAGCAGGGCTCGTCAGCCAACAGACTGTCGTCACTGTGGTTGCACTGGGGAGTTTCCAGGTGAGAATGCTCATAACTGTGTGAGCGTAGAGCAGGGCTTTCCTGAAAAAGAGACCATTACTCTTGTTAAATTCTTTATATCTTCCCAGGATAGCAAGGTGCCCACCTCCTCATAGCAGAGTATTGTTAAGACCCTGCTATATATGAATTATAAATATCTGATTATAATCCATCTGACGCTCATCCGTGAGAGACATAAGCCACCCAATTGGAGGGTGGAACTGATTAGTGGCGAAGTGCTGAATCACAGGCTTTAGCAACCCTGCAGGCAGCCAACCACACACGTGGATCAGCCCAGTGCACAAAGCTCCAGCAGCACAGAATATAGAGCACCCTTATGTGTCATGTAAGGTAGGAGCTAGGGCTTAACCATATGCAAAAAAAAAAAAATATATCATCATAGTGGTTAATTTGAGTGTGATTGTGATATGAGTCACGATTTAAGTGGAAGTGGTGGATGTGCTTTTTGCTGGCGTTTGTACCAAACAAGTATGTTCTCTTACGTCTGAAGAATATGATTTGTAGGCCAGGGCATCTCTGAAGCACCATAATGCTTCAAGTGTAATGGTATGTCGGGACACATTTCACCTTTATCAAAAAAAATTGCAGCTCCTGCCATGTGGATATTGCACTTGACTATACTGCAATTTCAATAATATTTCAATGAATTGTTCAGCCGCAGTAGGAGCTGCCTGTATTCACAAGACATAAGAGGCATAAAACCTTCTGCAGAGTCAAATCATCAGCCTGTCTCTCCTTACTCTCAAATGCTGAATTGTCTGCAGTAAAATTTGATCTGTTTTTATTCATTTTTATATTGCAGCTTTATTGTTTTATTCACTGCTCTGTGTCTGTATTACAATAAATCCTATTTGGTGTTTGAAATTTGTTTGATACTAAAGTGTTACTGTTATAATAAACGTGTCTTGGAAGCAATAACAAAAAAGGTTGTCTTTGTTGATTCCTCTCATTGCAGAGTATGAAAGCTGAAATGATTAGTTGATTAATCAGTTAGTTGATCTATTTTGATAAATGGATTAACTGTTCAAGTCATTTCCTAATTCTTTATTTCCTAATGTAAGCATGTGCTGCTTTTCTCTGTCTTAAATGATCATAAACTGAATATATTTAGGTTTTAGAGATTTGGTTGGACAAAACAAGCTATTTGATTTAGTCAACTTGGGCTGTAAACAATTATAAAAGGACATTTTTCACTATTTCACATTTTACTCAGGAAATATTTGGCAGATACTTCAGTAAAGACATTGTTAGATTTTTTTTCTCCAAAACACCCCTCTGAACAAAATAACTGAGAACCTGTTTTTATGCACGTTGTCACATTTGCAAATAATAAAAAACAAATGTAGAAATGCTGGAGAATTGGAGAGATGGAGAAAAAAAAAATAAAATATTGTTGCCATTTACTCTTGGCTGAGGTGGAAAAATTGGTTTATCAATCAAAACATAATGCGATGTAGTGCAATGCAAACAGACTTGGTGAACAAATCATGGATGAATAAATCACTTAAGGAAATTTACATGACATTTGGATGTAAACTGGACTGTTTATTTTTGTCTTAACATGAAGAACCCATGCAAGACTTTATTAGATTGATTAGATAAGACTGTTATTTAGATCACTAAAATTTGATAAGGTTAAAAAGCTTAAGAGGAAGCTCTGTGCCTGGAATGCACTTTTCCATTAACAACTGTATCTGTTATTAAAGCCATACAATGACTCTGAAAGAAAATGATGCTGTTCTCTAAATAAAACAACACCTTTGGTTTCCACTTAAACTCCATTAGCGCACACTCACATATTACACTTTCCATCTTTTTTGATATTAGTGAAGCACATTGAACGAATCTGTATGCTGGCACTACAGATTAGTTTACATTTATTCAACCCATTCATTCCCACTCACATTATGATATCTCAGGGATCACTTTATCTCAAACTGGTGGCTTTGTCTGACTTGAGCTCTGTAGATTAGGCCTGTGGGAAACTTGTAAGAACACTGTGCAGCTTTCACACACCAACAGACCTGTTCTTTATCCAAACTGTTCACACAGTGAAGCACAACATATCAGAAGAATGATTCTCAGTGGATATGATGATTATGAGACTGCAGTCAAATTCAAAACTGACTCTAGTCCATTAACATAATCACATTGTGAACATTAATCAAACAGTTTTCTGCTCATGCACGTGAGCATGCCTGAGCGTCATAGATAACCAGTAGTCCAGGGGTCGGGTTGAAGGTCTTGTTATCTAGACTGTATGTTGCACCTTCACTCCGGTGAACCCTGCACAGCCTGCTGACATCTCATCCAGACCGGACAGTCAATCAGTGAAGCTCTGCTGGAAGAAGGAGGCTAGACCAGCCTACTGTCATCCATCTTGCTTCTGTTCTCAAACCTGTGTGAAGGCATCAGTGCCAGCACACACTCCGTTTCAAGTAAAGATTATTTTCAATATCAATGAACATGTCGATTATTTTCTTGATTAATCGATTGGTCTATAAAACATCAGAAAACAATGACAAATGACAATTGCGATATTGTAGAGCGTGAGGTGACGTCATCCAGTGTCTAGTTTTGTCTGACAAACAGTCCAAACCCCAAAATAATGAATTCACAACCATGCACAGCTGCAACCATTAGTCCATTAGGTTACTATTTTGATCATCAATTGATCATTTCTGGAATTTTTTTGAACAAAAAATTCCAAACACTCCCTGTTTCCAGCTTCTGAAATGTGATCATTTGCTCTTCTTCCTCATCATATATGACAGTAACGGTTTAGACATTGAAGACATCATCGTGGCCTTTGAGAAATTTTCAATGCCATGTTTTCACAATTTTTTTTACATATCATAGACTAAATGATCAACTGATTAATAAATCAAATATGAATCAATAATGTTGCAACACTACAATCATGTAAGAAATGAAAAGTGGCAAATTCTCACATTTTAGAGTCTGGAACCATTAATGTTTGACAAATGACTTCAATGATTGATGCATTACTGAAATTGATTTTCTGTTGATTGACTGATCGAAAGGAATAATCAATTAATCATTGCAGCTCTAGTTTGATGTGGATATTATTTGCATTAATGTCATGTCATGTCATTTGATCCAGATTATGAAACATCTGGATTGAGGTAGTTCAGTGTGGAGTGTGTCTGCTTACACTGCCACCTGCCCAGCTGGTGGGTCTCATCTTCACCTTTCATTTAGCTCTCTGATGCAGTCAGGCCACAGAACAGATGTGACAATGATGACGTCACCATGACGACAATGATGAGCCAAACTAGAAACAGTAGTTTGACGACCAAACCTTAACCCGACGATCCAGACCACATCAGACGCTGCTAAATCAACAGGGACCACTGAAAACATCCCACTGGGACACCCTTCCATGGATGGACTGTCAGAACATCTAGCATGAGTTAACACTTACAGACCAGACCAAGATCAACTATCTGTGAACACCAGACCACAACTGCTCACAGCATCCACTGGGACAAGATCAAAAGTCATCGACCAGGAGTCAGTGGACAGCCAGGGAAAGATCAAAGAGGACATTCACATCTGACACCAGGCACCATCTTTGAAAAGAGACAGGCTTTACAATCTCTCCCCACATATATTATAACGGAACTGAAATCTATACTTAAACTCTTTCAGACATGCCCCCCTGTATATTAATCTCATGGCAATCTAACATGTAAATCTCAGTTCTGAATAAGCATCTGAGTCACTTTTACGTAGTAACATTTCCATAAAACTCTCAACTCAGTACAAGTCTGAAGTGAATGTCATCAGTTTAATGTGAAGACCGCAGCAGAACAAAGTGAGACATGTACAGAGATTACATACATGTCTTGTTCTGCTACTGCAGTAAATGTATTATCTCAATCATCATGTCTCACACATAAAATCAGTTTACACGCTGTGAGAGAGACAGTTTTAAGTGGCCGATGAGATTCTTCTCATGTCAGATCGGTCTATAAAAACTACTTCTCCCTTTGTGGTGCAACTGGTGCAAAAGAGATAAAGAAAAAACAAACCTAAAATAAAACATTTGCATCCGCATCAAGTATCAGACCAGCACTCCCTCTCAGTGTTTTTCCATCGCTTTACATACAGCATATGAACAAATACGGACTGCAACTTAAAGATCACATCCAGACATGAGGGATCACTTCTGCTTCACTGAAAAGTCTATTCTCAGTGTATGTGCACTGGGGGCTTCAAATTTCCATTTCACATTTGTGGAGGAGTTATATATTGGACCATGACTGGCTCCAAACAAGTCGGATGTCACGTGTACATTTCACAATCTTAAACTTAGATTTAAGGTGAGCACAGAGAAACTTTCCTCTTCAATGATAAGAGTGATTTTGGGTTTGGATCCATTGTGAGAAGCAGAGGCGAGAGTCACTGGTGCTCACCATGATCGTTAATTAAGGCTTTGACAGCAAGTCTTAAAATCCATCAGTGATGCAGCCTGTCTGAGAAGAGAAAAGAAGATCTGCCATCGTAACATTTTTAACTCAGCATTGTCTCTTTCTGTAAATGTCCTGTCCTGTCTGAATTAAGCTGCAAGGAAGATTAACGTAAAAGACACCCATGTCTGAATGACAGAAAACCATCCCGCTAACAGCTTGATGTCACACATTCCATGTCTGAAAAACAGCTTTAGTATTGTTATCATAAAAATATGGTACAGCCGTTTTCTTCTTGTATTCAGTAAAAGGAGGCATGGCAGAAACAATCAGGTAGTAAATCTTCAGCCAGGATCTTAACCATCTACACCATATATACACACAATTATGATAGCTTTTATAGAATACAGCTGCTGAGCCAAATGCTCCTGAAATAATCCTCCAAGCTGAGAAAACAAATTATTTTTTACAATTTCAATCATTTCTCATCAGCATGACAATGCATGTAATTCAAATACAATCTCTGCTGGCTCTTGTTGCTTCTCACATGAGGGCCTGACCCTTGTATCATTGGTTAAGTAGGACAGCAACGGATCATGACATGACCACTGAAAACACAAAGAGTAAATAAACAAAATGTGTAGTTTGTGAATTAGCAGGAATAAGTGTTGCACTATACTACTGAGCCAACTGCATGACAAAATAGGACTGCCGGATAATAGCAAAATTGTTACAATTAGATGGACAAATGTGGAGGGAAAACAAAGCGGTCCACATCATGGAGAACACTTTGTGTATTGTGATGCTGTGATGCAATGGGTGTATTCTTGGACAGTGGGCTGCATTAACTGCAATGGCTACCATTCAATTCACAGCAAACAATGGATCTGATTTCTACAACTGCCCCAGCACACTTTCCATCCACATACACACACACACACACAGGCTGGGACCAACACACACAACTGTTATTGCTAGATTCACATCGCTGCATCCTTTGCCTCGATCTCTCTCTCTCTCTCTCTCGCACACACGCATTCCAAGCACTCACACGCATTCACAGCATGTTTTCAGTGTTGGACCACCTTGCTAAATTAACATGGCAGCAAAGCAGCAACCAGCAGAGCCTCCTGCTGCGAGTTAATGTTTGCTGTCTTATGAAATAAGCCGAGCTCAGCTGGCCTGCTGCTATCAGCGAGACCGAAAACACCGGGGCAGGGAGCACCGAGGCGTCTGGAGGAGCATGCAAATACTGAACTCACATGAGCCCTGGTGACCTTTCAGTCATGGTGAAGTGTCAACAGAAACGCCTGCAGGCCGAAAACATACAGGCAGTGCTGTTAAAAATCTCATTTCACCTGTGGACATGACACCAGAGACTCAGCTGCCGTTTAACAGGATCACAAAGAAAAAAAAAACAAAAAACTAAATTTTGTTTTTATTTTCAGAGCCAGTAATGAATTCATTCTACAAATCCTCATAATGATGTTATAATCTCCTCTGTTCAGCATAGGCTTTCAGGTTTTATGCCTCTGGCTGATAAGTCCAGTGACCGTCACTACTTGGAAAAATGAACAAACAACAGGTGAATGAGAGGTGCTGAACGCCGAACCGCCTGATTTGCTCTGAATACGGCCTTACTGCTAACCTTTTCCTCTGCTCCGCTCACGCTTACCGCCATTTTTCTGAGCTCGCTCTCTCGCTTAACCACTCACTTGCTTACGCTCTGCCCTATTCCTTAAAAAGGAGTTATGCTACCTGCAGTTTCCCAGACAAAGACACACACGTTGTCTCACGTTTTGAAACAGCGCTGCTCAGAGGCTCCCAAACGCTATTGATTTCCGAATGAGTGGATATTTGACGTTCTTTTTTGGCATTTAAAAAATATGTTTGGGCCTGGCGGGGTTCTTGTTGCTGTACTATTATAGGGCGCTAGCTAATACCACATCAGATCAGCTGTTGACATGTACATGAGGACTTTTAATGAGATTCAAATATTAATATTGGAACACTACCTGTAGAGCCACTACTTGGAAAACTGTTAACTCAGTTTAGCATTCTTCATTCTAGATGAGCCTATGGCATTTTGCAACATTTGGCTGCACAAAGAGAAAAGGAGAGAAAACAACACACACCCTTGTTGTGCACCTTTGCTAATACTCACAGGCTTAGACTACCATACTGATTGAGTAGCCCTCAGATTAAGGAGCTTGTTCAACAGTCTGTCAAACTGATATGTAAATGTTAAACTGATAAAACGCTACATTCATTTATCAGTAAAACAAATACATATTAAAGTAATCTGGTGAAGCGCTCTCTTATTTATCATAATGTGAATAACTGTTACATAAACACACATACTGTATATGCAGGTAATCAATAAGGTGTTCATCTATCCTAGAGAGCCAGCCTGCTATCTAAGGCAAAACTAAAAATATACTATTGAAATACAGTCATCTACTATGCAAATTGCAATAATCCAAACAACAGCCCGCCCATGTTTCCATAGCAAACACCATACTGGAGGCCACTGTGGCAGCAGCAGCAGATAAAATCTACACCAGGGAGCATGAGGTGGGAATGCAAAGCAGCGGTCTATCACCTATGCTGATAAGGCGTGCTGACTTCACCAGAAATGCAAGGCTGAGCACTTCTCAGGTGACTGTTAGGCTGTGTGTCAGAGTAGTTAGAGTGACCATGACCATGGTTGTTGCACGACTAAATTATGTGGTGGTCAACCACAAAGGTTTAAATAGCCCGGGAAGGTGTTCCAGGGAACCTATGGAAATATTATAATAAATAGGATTACAACATTTATACATTACTAATACTGTGTATTTACATATTTTTAAGGTTTTCAGGCCCGGTCTATGTCAGGTAGCTAGAAAGGTGGTAACTGATAAGAGGCAATACAAGAGGAATGATGATTATTAATAAAAACGGCACGCCTACTTCTGAAACACTATCATACATTTTACACATGTATTATACTCGTGTACTGTAGGTTCCCTAGCTGTGCGTGTACATACATATATACACTGACTAACATAGAAAGGCCAACATAGTCAGGCTGCATTTGATTTGTCCAGCTTCATAAGTTATCACTGGCAATCAGGAACAGACAGTCTCCAAAGCTGTCTGATTACCAGCATTTTAACCAGGATTCCTGCCAGCATGTTCACACGGAAGAGGAACAGCTAACCAACCACATGCAACATCACTATAGTCAGGTGTTCTTGCAACAATGCAACACAATACAAAAGATCAAATATGACAAATATGAATCACCACAGAAGTGAGTCACCACCTCTGGTAAAGTCAAATTAGCAGGTATTCTCTGTTACAGTCAGCGGCTGCTTCTGAAAATATTCTTTCTCCATAGTTAATTGGTATTTAAAAAGGAGATTACTTTAAACATTTACCTTTATGTTACTCAACACAGAATCATAGAAGCCTCCTGGATTATTTCACAATACCATAAAGGTTATAAAGGTTCCTGTCAGGTAAGTACGTCGAAGAACATAATGAGCATCATCAGCTGACTGCGGCTATTAAAAACTACAATTGTACCATTTCATCACTTGATTGTAGAAGTGAAACAATTAGTCAATTAACTGATCAGTCCATTCAGAGTAAATTAATGAGTAGCGATTTTGATAAGTGATTAATAATTTCAGTCATTTTTCAAGTAAAAATAGAAATCTTTCTGGTTGCAGCCTCTCAGATGTGAGGATAAGTTGCTTTATTTTGTGAAAGCAAACTGAAGAGTTTGGCATTCTGAACAGTTTGCGGGACAAAACAATTTCAATATGTTACTTTTGGCTCTGAGAAAGCATGATGGCATTTTTCACAGTTTTCTGACATTTTATAAACAAAATGATTTATGGATAACTTGTGAAATAAATCGGCAGATTAATCGTAAATAATCTAAAATATGAAAATAATCTATAGTTGCAGTTAAATGTTCATTGCAACAATGCACTCTGGGATTTTAGCTGATGTTTTGTGCCTTTTACTTCTTTTCATATGATTTTTTTCCCCCTACAAATGCTAATTTTACGAACCAATGATCAACTTTGACAGTTTCCTGCTCATTCAAGTCAATGTTCAATCATGTAAGTAAACACTCTATGAGAAAAATGAAGAGGACTTTCACCTGTAAAATCCTCAACACTGGTGCAGTGGGCCACTCTGTCTGCCTCCTGTTTTAGCTTTTCACAACATGTGTGTTGGATCTCTGCTTTGATTGGCAGAGACCTGTCAGTGCTGAAATTCCTTTATGCCTGGACAGGTTGATAGAATTCATAAATGTATCTACCTATCAAGCAGCAGCTGAAGAAAGCTTATCTCAACGTACTTGATGTTTCAAGCATCTGCACTGGTACCATTTCATATAAATGTCTTGTACTATGACAAGACATGGTAAATATTCCCATCTCCTGTTTGCAAAAAAACTTTGTTTCAATTTACTCTTCACACTTATACAAATGTGTGCATTGTCAACAACATAGATCATTTTCTCTATTTAAGAATTTGCACAAATAACACTGCAAACATTTGTGGATCTGACCCCTTTTCTGTAGTGGACAATATTATGTCTACAACTTCAGAGAAAAATACTATATACACTAATACTATGAAGCATATGCTAGCAATCTGTGGTTAGAAACTGTAAACAAAGTGAACACAGCACACAATCAACCTGCACAATCAGGCTTGAAGGAAGTACAAATGACTGAGCTTACTACAGAGACACTTGAAAGCCTCGTCTCTCTCTAACAGGATGCTTCCTGACCATTATCCTAGAGGTGTCCTACTAGAGTGAGCCTCCATGAAAACTGACCCCATAATTGCTGGAGTCGGGCCTGCTCTGGAAATTAGGAATGCTGCCATGTGACTGGTCAGATAAGGCTGGATGGCTGGATAATTCCACCGCCTGCGCGCGCGTGTGTGTGTGTGTGTGTGTGTGTGTGTGTGTGTGTGTGTGGTCACATGTGATCATCAGAGTGGGAATGGCAATCTGCTTGAGGAATGTCCAAACCACCACACAAGGAGCTGATATTGAAAAGATGCCATTTAGGCAACAACAGGTCGAGGTTTGATCAAACATGAGCATCTGGGTGAAGATAACTTCAGCACAAGACCCTAATCATTTAGATAAATATGAACGCAAAGGACAGGTGAGTCCAGTCCAACTTCCTTGTAGGACCCTGGTTAAGTTATTACACTGTACTGAATGAATGTGTAACAGCCTCTCAAAGCCTGGAATCCACACTGACAAAGTTCAGCTGTTGCCAACCCAGGGAGTAAAGTCCAGCAAGAAGGCCACCGGGAATAAGATCTCCTGTGTGCTTCCTGATATATGCCAAAGAAACTAGAAAAGAAGGAAGGGTCATTACTGTGTAGCGTGTGAACCCGTTAGCTAACATCATGTAACATAATCTACAGTTCTTGATGTAATGACCAGGTGTTGGTAAATTAGCCACAGCTGGGCACACAGACAAATGGGACTACAGCCCAGGTGTTGATTTTTATCACGGCAGACATCGCTTCATTCATAATTATGATGCATTATTTTCTGATGATCGAGTTTGTTGTTTTTCTAAGTTTCTGATAGCCATGAAATGTGTGCCTTTTTTGTTTTATAGCTAAGGGTTCATTTATAGCCTACCAAAGCACAATTAATAATCAGAGGATGTTTGTAAAAGTTTCATTTGAATAAATAAAAGGAAGAGAGAAGGAATGAACAATACAGATTTTGTTAATGTTTATTTATCTAAACTTAATATTTTCAAAGGACACTTCACTTGCAACTTTTTTTTTTTTTTTTTAATATGCCATGGTGAGCATTTTAATTTGACTCGCCATGAGCCCTGTAAAGTATGTCTATAATCATCTTTGGATATTATTTGGACACCAACATCAAATAAACGAATGTTTACATTTGGAAAAAAATCAGTCACTATTCTCTGAAGTGTGTTCTTTCATTTGGTCGATGCATTTCTTCATCAAAGGTCATACGATGTAGATATGTTGGGTTTTAATGAGCTTCTCCCATAGGCTTCAATAGAACTGGCACCAAAGTCTGGCACCAAGCAGGGCATTAGAGCACTGGTATAATGACTTAATGACCCTTTTTTCTTTTATAGTTTCCTTGTACGAGGTCACCCACGCCTGACCTTGCTCACGTGCACCAACAGTCAGCAATAACAAAACTATTATCTAGATAGAGAGATTTATTTGGCAACAATACTGATATCAGATATCGGTCCAATAATGACTGAAATTGCTGGATTGGGTATCAGTGAGAATAACAATACAGTCAATTTATATCTATGTATTTATTCCTTATGTTTTGTTTTACAATATTAGGAAAGCAATATTGAAGTCAAGCCTGATGTTGCCTTACACATAAAAAAATGATCCCAGTCTCTTCCACACAGTGAGGCATACAGCTTATTAATTTAACACTGGTATCGGATCGGTCCTCTGTATCAGAACTGAGGAAGTCGTTCAGTGCACTCCTAATAAAAGTACATGCAAGACTGCAGTCACTCAGTCCTGACGTACGATTAAATTATCAAGGATAAAAACACAATAAGGCTAAAAGCTTGTTTCTACTGTGGTCCTTTAAGGGTCAAAGGGGGTAGGATGGCAGATATTCAAGTCTGGCAAGACCGGTTCAAACACATGCGATACCAAAATACACAATCAAACTGACCAACAAACAAAGACAAAAACAGAAGAAACATACAACAAGAAAAGCAAACTTATGATTGGCTTTTCATCAACCATTTATTTACAAAAAGTTTAAAACCCCTCTCTGTTGCTTCAGAGAACATGAAGAACTGTTCCAGAGAACTGCAGCAGTGTATGAAAATGTGCCTGCAGAACTCTTGAGTCTGAAAGGAATGATGTCTATTAAGCTTTGTGTTTTGCTTGTTCTATCTAGACTCACTTTCACCTGATCTGACAGCAAAATGCTTTGACAAGTACCTATTTGAGCTGAAATACATTAACTGACGTTGCAGTAGATAGAGGCCTTGGACTATAAAACAAAGATCAACCAATGGCATCTCCAGTAAAAAAAATAGTAATTGCCCACAGAATAATTTGAAGAGATAAAATGCAGCGACAGCAATGTAAAGCACTTCTGTTTGTTGTTCCGCCCTGACTACACAGCTAGCTCATGTGTGTTCAGTTTAGCAGAAGCAACCTGACAGTCCTCTAGCACAAACACTGACGATTAACGTTAGCCCACATCACATGGCGAGGCTTGAAATCCGCCAGACGAAGGCTAAAACAAACTGTGCAGGTATTTTCCTCTGTAGCAAGCCAGCTAACTGCCTAACGTTAGCTACTAAACAAGTAAGGCTGGTAGCGGCACAGACGTTACAACGTCAGCTAGCAGAGGGGATAAGAGCTCCGGAGCATATTGTAGTGTCAGCCAAAGAAGTTAGCACACATTCAAGGCTGCCTGTACAACTGTTTGGGCAAATACTGTCAAGCCAGCCCATCCCTCCCCGTTATATCCAACAGCAGCCCCACAAACAACGCTTTTCGTAGCTATGGAGAGAACGTCACGCCAAACCCAGTCCAAAATATCTGTCAATTTAGCATGACCATGCTTATCAGCACAGGCTCAGCACATGAAATTTCACTTATCACCATTTATTTATTACCAGGAAATAATAATTCGATTCGGGAAGCACACAATCCACGAAACTGCATTTAACTACAATTTATATCAACTCAAGTGAAAGGAAATCCCTTCCTACTGCAGCCCAATGTCGTGTATATTGGAGGACGGCGGCTGCGGAAAACACTGACTTAGCTATTATTAAACTTGACATATAGTTAAAACCCGGGCAGCTCTGCGAATATTTTCAATGCCGAATTGAAGAATTGGTCGAAACATTTCTGCGGAGGTCATATCTTCTTTATTAATATGTACGTATCTTGTCTACTAAGCAGAGCCACTTAAACATACAGATATTAACGGGTGGTTCAGACGTGCCGCTCTTAGCCTAAAATCAGACAGTTGGCTAAGCTAGCTGGATTTAGCCCGTTGCTTTAAGGCTTACCTCTCTTGACGGCCTCGTCATACGACAGGAATCCTATCCTCGACTCTTTGGCCCCCATGCTCCCCTCATTTCATTGTGATATGAGGAAATAAACGTTAAGACCGGAGTTCTTCGGACGTGTCGCCTTATCCGTTTGTTGTGAAACGGTGTAGTATGTGTGTGTGTGTGTGTGTGTGCGTGTGTGTATGTGTGTGTGTGTATGTGGTGAACGGGTGAATGTGTTCAGCGACGCCTCCAGTCTGTCACATGATCTGACTCCACAGGTCAGTTGATCAGCGCTTTTAAACGCTTGTAAACACAACCGACATGATAGACAGAAAAGTTTTATTTTGACCTCAGTTTCTCCCTACGAATTCCACCACTGTTTTTCAAACCAAAATGCATTTTGACTCATTATGCGCAGTCATACCCAACTGTCAGTGTGTACGTGTGTGAACGCTAGGCTGTAAAGCAGTGTGAGTGGCTCCATCTTGTGGCTACTCCGCTGCATAACGCTACATCGCCACAGCGACCGGGTAGCACGTTGGTAAAGAGCAACTACGTTGTACTGCACTTTAAAGTTTTGAACATAAAGTTGTTGTTGTTTTTTTTTTTTTTTTTTTTTTACTGTGTTTTCGAATGCAGTTTATTTCACATGTACATAGCCTCCAGTTCATTTCGCTTTATGTACGGCTAATGGAGGTAGCCTATATCTGCTAGTTGCCCCTTTTACATTTACTGAGAAGCCTTCCGCTTCTTGAACTCTTCAAAAAAGTACAATTTTAATGTTTGCTGACTCATAGGTGAGGTGCCTTCCCCAGAGAAAACCACTTAAGACTTTTTAGAATTTGTTCGAAGAAATTCATCACTTTGGCATGTTCCAAATATAAGGATAACGCTGATACATTTTGACTAGTTAATTATAACCATTATGCAATATTCCTAAAAAATATACTACGAAGACTTAAGCTTCTAAATCAAATCCTAAAATTTAACAATATACTGTCAATCAGAGGCATTCAACTGACCATTCTTATTTAAATGCATTTCCCTCATAAGCATAATACTGTTAAATTTCCAGATTTTAGACTGGAGTTTGGTTTAACGCTGCGTGCGACTTTATTTAGCATTGAGGAAGGAAAGTATAAAGCCTTGTTTGAGTTTTTAAAAGTAACTGGGTTAATGAAGAGGATTGGGGTTTTTTTTTCGCTCTCAGTTCTAATGGAAACAAGGAACTCTGGCCAACACTCCAGCATAGTGGGTGGCGGTAATGCACCCTAAACACTAGTTGCCACCCGCCATTAAACAAAAGAAGAAGACGCTGCACGCGTACCGTACGGCAACGCAGCGTCACTAGAGCTTCCTCGGTCACTCTATTGACCTGAAGAATGTGAAGGTGCTCACAGCTTGTCGACACCCTACGGAGATTCAACGAGGAATATATTTATGAGATATATTGTCACAAGTAGTGCTCTTGTTTGTTTTTCTAGCTAGTTGTCCGCTTACAAAACTGGTTGCATCATTTTAATAGACTGAAGATGGTGCACAAAGTTCTGCTTTACTGGCCGAATATCATTGGTGAATAATATTGTACATTAACTTTTCAATAATGTAACGTTACGGGAGCGTCAGTTTACTGTACATAAGACGTGGTAGCTGAAAACCCGGGTAACTCACCCACTAAAATAAATAATAGCCAGACTAGGATATTGTATGGTACCCATAATATGGTCAGTTAGATGGAGGTGACCAAATGTTTCATTGAATTCAAAAGTTGTATCACGTGGATGATCTACTGAGTTAGTAATGTATTTCTCTTTTTCAGGATACTTTCGAATTGGCCTTGTGTTTGCTGCTTGGGCAGCATATGAAATACCAGCAGTGTTTGTTCTTTTTTACTCGATCTCCATAGCACTTGATGGTAACGTACCATCTGTTCACTTTATTTGACCTGCAGGATCAGGCTTGGAATTTTCACTACTCTGTAATGTTGATAGTTTTGAAATGATGTGGCTTGTAGGTTTTATTTTGAGCTAGCATCAGACTGGACTATTTTGGGTGAAATGTTGATAGTGATATTATAACATTGTTAAATAATGATATCTGTGCAGGAGTAGATGGCTGGCTGGCCAGGAGGCTGGGTCAGACCTCCAGGTTTGGGGCCTGGCTTGACGTAGTGGTGGACAACCTGGGCAGAGGCATGCTGTGGAGCCAGCTGTATGAGGTCTGATGGCTGCAGCACATTCACCACATACAGTACACACACACACATACACACATACACACACACACACACACACACACACACACACACACACACACTAGTGCTTACGCCAGGCTGCAATGTGATGATGATCACATGAAGAACTGTGCCTCTGGCGTATTGGCATCATGTTTTATTGGACACTACTTCAGGCTTCATGTCTTAGATTTACAGTACCAACACAGCATGTTATTATGCAAACTGTGTTTTAATTGGCTGCTGTCATCAAGCTGGTAAACACTGTCTCTTGATCTCCAGCAGCCTGTACTGTTACAGCAGTCAGGATGGATTTGTGGAATCATGCTGTTTATGCCAAAAACAGGCCCTGCTGTCAACATGAAGCAGCAGAAGCCATGTTTTCTATGTTTTATTTAGAACTGGCCAATGTTTCAATCAAATCATTTGGGATTTAGGCTGCTCACTTAAAGGCCAATAAGTTATGGTTCATATCATGTTCTATATTCTACATGCAGCAACAGTAAACTCTGGAGTGTAAACACTCCAACAAGCTGCTGTTCAGGACGTTGGCCATCATATCAAGTTTAAAGTGTTTTTGTATGTATTAGCCCTTTTAACACAAATCCTGTTTACTTTGAACGTTCTCCAAGGTAAACTGTTACTTTTTAGATTTTTACCTTCTAGGCAGTGATTAGTTTCACTTTTTTCATTGCGAGTGCGTCATGCCTGCACTTATTTTGTGGTATTGCAAGGCAGACTTTATAATACTGTTAAATTTTAGGAGACCGATGGCTGCCTGGAAGGAAAAACAAACAAAAAACAACCAAGCAAACATATTCAATATATACACCGTAGTTGTGACCAGAAATGTTGGCATTTAAGTAATATTTGAAATAAAAGCTACTTCCCCGTTTACATATGTTCAGTTGATGTATACAGTGAAAGTGAGGTGCTGAGTTGCAAATGTTCGCAATATAATAATGATTCAACCATGAATGACTCCCCTCCAGATGTGTTTTAAGATGTATAAACAATAATAATAATTTGTGTAGTGACTTGATTTCGACAAAACAAAAAAACCTAAGCCACAGTGAGGGGCTGTTACCGGGACATGTAATTGACGCGTCGTCATGCGGCGGCTCCATGTACTAAATCAAACATCCTCGGACTTGCGCTTCAGATGTGTTTATTTATCAACGTGCACCAATAAAGCATTTGCTATGCATACACTTATATCTATAACTTGCATAAAAACAACAAAAAGGCTTAAAGATTAGCCTCTAAACGGCGGTCAAAAAACTGTGTGTTTCTCCCGGTAAGCAGCACACCTGAGGAGTAATTGCCTCTTCTTCAACATATACCTTTCCATATGCTGCTGTCCAATACGCCACCTACTGTGGCAACCAGGGATTGACTTTAACACAGTTTTAGATACAAATGGCTCTAACAATTTGTATCTGATATGGTTTTCCCACAAAAAAATTCAATTATCTTGTTTAAATCCTTAAAAAGACATCTGCTTCTTCTTCCTTATTAAAAATGCTATAATCTATAAATATACAAATATTATTCATACAAAAGTTTAAGTGCTGGACACGAGATGTCTCCTCACTGTAAAGTCCATTCTCAGTGTTTGTGCACTGAGGGTTTCAAGTTTCCATACTTGTGTAGGTTACCGGCCCACAATTGACTCCAAACTAGTTGTGATGTCACAAATCCTGCTCGCCCCTTAAAATCTGATTTTGAGAAACTTTCCCCCTCCAGCAGATGATTGTGAAAACAGTCCTAGCGTCAAACTCTGCACAAACATTATTCTGCACAGTGAGGCTCAAACATCCAACTGAAGTAACATGAAGAGAAAAAAAAATGAGCTGAGGGAGCTTTAAATATCAAATTTTAACCAAAGAGTTGATTCTCACTGCTGATTTGTGTCCCCATGTGTGCCACACTGAACATGTGGAGTAGAAGGAGAGTTGAACAAAATAATATGACAAAGCATGGATATTCTCAAGGCTATGAGTCAGTTTCTGGAGCTCTTCCTTTCCTTTGTCCACTGTAAACAATGTTATAAAGACTTCTAATAACACCGGCACTGTGGCCGGCCACCCTGCACATGGCTGCAGGAGAAAAATTGATGAAAGATGAACAATGAAAGGATTGTTTGAAAGGTGAAGAAATAACCTAAATCAAGTGCCAAACAGACTCAATTTGACCTTTTAGACACAATGTACACAATGTGTGTAAAGGTCAGTGTGTTTGGTATATGTAGTAGGATTCCCAGGAGAATCTTTGAGACATGAGCCCAACCGAAGGTCACTGAAACATATCTGAACTAAGCAAACTCCCTCTGGGAGAATGTGCTGTGTACAGATGAGACCAAATTAGAACTTTTTACTATTTAATCTAGATGTTTAAGCGAAATGAAGCCTTTAATGAAAAGAACAGAATCCCTACATTCAGACATGAAGGAGGTTCAGTGATGTACTGAGCCAGTGACACTCACTGGGTATCTGGAGCATAATGTTGAACCAAGTGTCAGTGAGCTTGATCTCCTCAGAAGATCACAGGTCTTTCAGCAGGACAGTGACCAGAAACATACTTCAAAAAGCACCAGAGACTAAATGCTGGATAGATTCTAGCCAGCAATGAGTTCAGATTGAAATCCAATCAAACATGTGTGGAGAGAAAAGAAAACAGCAGAAGTGAGACGGCACCCTTACAATGTGACAGAAGAGCAGCAACTTAAAGAAGAATAACGGCTCAAACTGCCAATAAAGAGGTGTAGGACGTTTATTCACAGCTGTTCAGTTTTTTTCTATTTCTAATTTTAGATTAGCATGTCAGTATTTCTGTCAATACCATTTTTCTGATATAAAAGCAAATCTTAGGTTCTGAAAGGAGAACGCTATGTAAAAGAGCAGTTTTCATTCACTGTATTTGCTCCTTTCCTGTCATGTGTCTACGTCAACACAAACATCACTCAGAGTCCACTGATTTCTTGATTTTAGTCTTTTGTATTTTCCCCTCTCATTTAATTTTTGCTGTGATAGTTTTAATTTTTTCCACAAACAAGTTAGATGCTTCTTACCGGATGATGTGTACAGAAGAGTTGATATTGATGTTTAAAAATAAAAGAACTTTTACTGTAACTCAGCAGTAAAAAAACAAACATGTGGCTAAAAACTAAAGAACAGATGCTTCATAACAGCTCAGAGCTTTTATATATCAGCTGGTTCAATCACTGCCTCAATCAGCTGATTGTTCACGCTCAACATTCCAACAGCAAAACTCCAGCAATAATTTATGAATAATTATTAATTAACCTATTTCAATTCACTGTATTTCATTATATGTATGCATAAGTAATTAGAAAAACGGTATGTCAAAATTATAATTTTGCCTTCAACTCTAAAGGCAAAATCAAAAATATGGAGACCAAATATCTTTCAATTTCAACTTATTTTTGAATAATCTGAGTTATTCTAAAAAAAAAAAAGTGCAAAGGCACCAGTATTTTCAGTCATGTTTGACTTACTGTATTTGTTTTGGAGAATGGCTGGTAATGAAGAACAAGTGTGGTTCTTTGAGACAGCTTCTTGCTTACTGTGACATCAAGCTGAACAGTAACTGAACCACTCAGCCTCGATTTACATATTCCTACTTATGGCAAAGTAACAGTGGTGTAATTGTCTCTTGTCTGTCGTCCTGTATGTGTTGTATGGTAGTGGGGTTGGCTGGTGTCTACACTGGAGTGGTGTGTGTTTGTGTGCAACCACAGTGCCCGAGGTGACCACTGGAAGAACAGCTTCACCACCAGCCCTGCAATCATACAAACCATCATGGCCAATGGTAACAAGTCTGTCACTGTTTATAAGTTGATGTTCATATATACTGTACAGCTCAAGATAAATCACAGATCCTGTCAGTTGATTTGAGTTTCATGTGTGTGTGTGTGTGTGTGTGGTGCTGTCAGGGTTTCGGACACCCCTCGGCATATGGGTGGTGAGCGGGCTGCACTGCCTCCCGCTGTGGCTGTACGGGTACCAGCGAGGTTTACTGTCCAGCTGGTTGTATCTGCCGCTCTGGATTCAGGTTCTGGGGACTGTGCTGCTGGCTGCAGGCCGCCTGCTAGCTCTGTCAGTGGAGGTAGGAGATGCCATTGTCATAAACATCATGATGATAAAAAGTTGAAGTTGCATTAAAGTGCTTGTCTAATTTGTCTTTTCAGGTGTTTTGTATATGGACATACATTGATTTCCTCACCGATGATGAGCTGGAAGAGAAAAAGAACTGAAATCCACTCAGCAGACCTTTGCTCTCCTGCCTTCACACTTATTTCATGTTCTCACCTCAGTAAAAAAAGAAGAAAAAAAAAGATCAGATCAGTGAACATGATTGATTTTATGCAGGGCTGAGCAGCTTTTATGCTGAGTTACTAGGTATGGCTCATCCCCCCTGCTCAAAATTAGAAGAAAGCAGTGAGTGAGTGATAAATAAATACTAAAGACTATATATAGTAGTTATAGTTGTTGACTAATACATAATAAACACATATCTGCTTACAGCTACATTATAGTGTGATATAAGCCATTTAACAACTGCTTATATACTGACTATAAATGCTAAATAGGGGAACTTAAAATAAAGTGTTTACATACATGCAGGGAAATAAGTCTAAAAAAACCAAAACCAATTGTTTTTAATTAAAACTGGTTGAATATCTGGCAGTTTTGAATGTACTGTCTTACCTGAAGCAACAGCTGTTTACCACTGTGCTGTTGTAATGTAAGAAAACTATGACAATCAATGCAAATATAACCAAACTATAACCAAAAACAAAGCTGTGAATAGTTACAAGGTTTTCATGTGATGATGATGATGATGATGATGATGATTGATGGGAAGAAAGATCTAAATGGATTTGGTTACATAAACTAATTGTAACCAATTGTGTAAAAACTAATTGTGAAATACATTTTTATGTGTTGACTGTTAAAAAGGTGTGGCTTTATTTCTTACTGTGCATGATGTTTATCATTATATCATTAGTTTGAATATTATTAATATCATCAATACACATGAGTCTGATTAGATAGGTAGATACATAGATAGATGTTCTGTGAATTACTTTTAGCCCAGAAAGTTAGGACACTCTCTTTATTTTTCGGCGTTTCTCCTAACTCAGCCAGTCAGGAGCAGCTTTTAGCCGTAGGATGTTTTGTGAATATGGGCCCTGAACGTTACAGCCATATGTAACAAGCGCTTTATTGAGGTCCAACACTGATGTTGGGTGATAAGGCTCGTCAGGGTCAGCATTCCCACAGGTGTTGGATGGGGTTGAGGTCATGGGTTTCTGTGTAGGCTAGTCAAGTTCTTCCACAGCAAACTGAGAAACGTAGCATTTCTTTACAGGGCTGGCTTTGTGCACAGAGGTGATGTCATGTTGAAAGAGGAAAGGGACAAACACATTCTGTTTGAAATATCAGTGTATGCAGTAACATTAAGATATCATTTAACTAGCATAAAGAAACAGAATTCAAACTGAAAAACAGCCAATGTCAAGAAAAGGTGACCACATACTTTTGGCCATATAGTGTTTTCTTAAACAGTTTGCAGGGATGTATGAGTAAAGAGCCACTTTAAAAGGAAGGAAACAGTGTGATTTCATATGAAGTCCATTTAATATTTAGTACCATCAATATAAAACTCATGTATGTTTACTACATTTTGGGGGCATTTCATTTCATTTCATTTCATTTCATTAGAACTGAGTATAACTTCTAATTTACTTCAGGTGTGAACACAAGGTGAACAATAAGATATATGTATTGACCATCTGCCATAAACCCAACTCAACAGTGATACAGTATCCTCTTGACCATCTGTACTGTAGGTTAACATTCATTTCCACGTGTGCTCTGTTGAAGCCGAAGCACAGAGTGTAGCTGAGCGTCCTTTTTCAAGGGGGAGGGGGCTAAGGCTGGACCTCCTCTCACACCACTGCTAGAGAGAGACGTCCGACAAGCACTGAAGCAACAGCAAGGCAAAGCTTGTTTTCTTCATTCATGTAAGAAAAAGCTGGGTACTACTCGAAGGCATCACATTGTTCAGTAACGTTGCAGATATTAACGCCTAAATCCATTTCAAGCTGGACTGTATTTGCACATTTCCCTCTTATTTCTCTACAGAGCTGCTCGTCTCGCCTGTCAGTTTCAGTTTATCAATGAACACAGAGCCATGACTGATTTTTACTGTTATGCTACTGTATTTAAAAGGGTCAGTTCACCCAAATGATGAAAAAAACTGTATCTCACTTACCTCTAGTGGTATGTAACCATGCAGATAATTTTGGTTTTATTTGTCCAAGTTTTCATATATCTGTCTCTGACATTTCCGGTGAATGGAATTTTATTTCTGGGGTTCACAGCAAGAAATTACATTTTAAAGACTTCAACAGCAACATTTTTTTTCTCCAGAAACACTGTACATATTACTCTGGATAATCTGTTCTCACGGGAAAAAATTAAACCGAAACTATCTGCATGGTTAGATACCATTAAGGCAGTGGTTCCCAACCCCTGGTCAGCAACACCACAAGTGGTCATAATAAAAAAAAAAAAAAAAAATGAAGAAACAAAGTTCTGCCATACAAAATGATGTTCTGAAATACTGTGTGGTTTTACCCCTTCATGCCAACTTATTCAAATAAATCACTTTAAGAATGGTAAAACACTCTTTGATTGAACTGTTCACATTTCAGACATGCACACTGTGGTGAAGGGTTGCAAGTATTGTAGTTAGGGGTTACAACAGAGCTAGACTGATTATCAGCCAGGCCGGTATATTGTCCGATACTAGCATATTGTAGATATATTGATATTAGCATACATATACAGATGAGTGACAAATTAAAAGAAAAACTGCTCCAGGTGTGAATGCTTGACCCCTACAGTGAGGGGATCTGGTGGCTCTGTTATACTTTGGGGGCATTCTGCTGGCATGGTTTGGATCCACTTGTCTCCATAGAGGGAAGAGTCACTGCAAATCAATACAAAGTTGTTCTGAGTGATCACCTTTATCCTATGATGAAACATCTCTATCCTGATGGGAGTGGTCTCTTCCAGGGTGACAATGCCCCAATTCACAGGGCACGAGGGGTCACTGAATGGTTTGATGAGTATGAAAATGATGTGAATCATATGCTATGGGAGATTTTGGACCGACATGTTAGACAGCGCTCTCTACCACCATCATCAAAACACCAAATGAGGGAATATCTTTTTGAAGAATGGTGTTCATCCTTCCAGTAGAGTTCAGAGACTGTAGAATCAATGCTATGTTGATTTTTCCTTTGTCACCCGTCTGTATATATCCCGGCTTGTAAATGACAGGCGACTGCAGTACAGAAAACAGTTTGTCCACCAGAGAGCGCTGACAAGTTTATTTTTCAACTGCATAACGTTCCACTTAGTACATATCTTGGTCACAGTTTGTTTAATAGCCACTTTAATAACCAGGGATCTTTTAAAAATGTTTTGTGTGTTAACATGGAAAAATAAATCTGATATTTTACAATCAATATCAGCTTCATATAATCCAGTATTGCTCTGTTTGTAGTCACAAGCAAATAGGAACCACTGCACTGGAGGTGAGTGAGGAAAATGTATTTTTAGTAATTTGGGTGAACTGATTCTTTATGCGTGGCCCAGAAGCTTAAGTGCTGCATGTAGACCTGCATCCAAGTGAGCATACCTGCATCGAAATAGTAAAAAGACATGTCGTTAGTTGTTTTTAGGGTTATTTTCTTGTTTCTCCATTTTGATTGAAGGTCAGCACCCAGACAAACAAGACAGTTCAGCTCTTTAGTGACACTGTTGATGAGAAATTGAACAGAAACAGTCTTTATGAAGGAGACCGATGGGAAAATATGGTCCAGTAAAAAAAAAAACATATCTGGAACTTTGTTTTAATGGGATATCTGACAGGATGGAGTGGAGAGGAAAGGCTAAATGCACAGGTAAACAGGCTGGCAACACACACACACACACACACACAAATACACAATATTGGTCCCCATTGTAGTGCCCTTAAGGGTTATCAGTTTATTTAGCACTTAGAAGTATGGGTCCGTCTACAGACAGATAACTGCAAGCTGGTGTAAGGCTGGTAGTCATCAGAGGAGCACTTAGGCACCCGGAGCTCTATCTGTGTATAGTCACACACACACGCGCACACACACACAAAGCCACACCTTTAGCTTAACAAATAAAGGCAGGCTTATACAGACCTCTGTACATGTAGCATCTTCCTCTTTCCTCCTATCCATGTCCTTTGTTTTAAAGTCATAGTGTTCCTTCAGAATTAATGGCTCACTCAGTAAGAAAGCATAAACAAAAGGGCTACATAAACATACACTTTTGCATATAAATTATTGGCATTTTAATGATGCTATGTCAGTACTAAGCTGGAAAAAAAAAAAAGATAAAATAAACTGAAACAAGACCTGTGAAGCCTGTTATGTGTGTAACAATATACCCACTGGTTCAACACATTCCACTGTTTGTAATCTCTCTCCACCAAGCAGTTCAAAACTTTTTTACTAATGTCTTCTTTAGGGTCCACTTTCATTCCTTTGCAAAGAAAAAAAAACAAAAAATAAGAAGCCTTCAACTGAAACTTAAGTGTACAATCTGCTGTATTATTTTACTGTACAAGTGTCAAAAATATCGGACATTTTCCATCTCTGATCCAAGTGATGATGCTGATGGATGTGGGGTTTTTTTTTTTTCCCCCACAGATGTGTGGGGTCCAGATCCTGTCAAAGTACAAAGCCCTGGTGAACATGGATTGATCTGTGATGAGTCTCATGGCTGGTTCAAATACAAAATCAAAAAATGTTCTCCGATTCCAAACTGAAAAGAAAAAGGCGAGCGAGACAAGAGAAGAAGAGAGGTCGTTTGTCATCCTTACAGGACGTTTGAGGTTTTTTTTTTTTTTTCTTGTTTCCCCCCCCCCCCCTCAGTTGTTTGTCCTCTTTCTCTTGGAGAAATGCAACAGTCTGCTCTGTGGGGTGAAGCTGCATCCAGTCTGGAGACGCAACTTGGTGGTTTTTGTGGGTGTCAATGAGGTTTGATAACGGTGTCTTCTCTATTTTTTTTTTTTTTTTTTTTTAAATTCCACAACTAAATGTGTGTATGTCTGTGTGTGTACTGGCAGCTTCAGTGACTGTAAAGCCGACTGACTTTGCCGGTGATGCTTGAATTTACTGTGTATTACTAATTAAGTGTGTGTGCAACTGAAGCATCACATTTGGGCTTATTTCGTGTCCTCGCCAGGCTAAAGCCCACGTGTCTCTTTTTTTTTTTTTTCTCTCTTCCCTCATAAAATCAGCCAAGACAGGGGCGGGTGGGGCCCAGGCTCTGAGCCAATAGGAAAGCTTGTACCACCTCCTGGGTCTGCTGGGGAGTAGTGTTGACGTCCTCTAAGGCGTCTGCCACAGCAAACTGCCGGTCCCTCAGCCGGTTCCAGTTGGACAGTACGTTGTGGTATTCAAACACCTTCTCGTAGTTACCCACTGAGTTGTAGAGCTTGATCAGGCCTCGGTAGTCGTACTCCAGCCCACTGTAGCCCTCTCCAAACAGCTTCTTACCTGTGAGGACAAAGGAAACTGTTATTATATTTGTAATCATTCCATATTAAGTACAAGCTAATTAGGATGCTAATGGGTAACTTGGCTATTAAATCTTGAACTGAAATTAGGTGTTTGAGGCTGTATCAACAAGAAAGAGAGGCACAGAGAGTCATATCAGTTTGACTCATAACCCACAAGTGACCACAGGCCTCAATCATAAAGTGAGATTAGCGAGCTAGTCACCCATTTTTTAACTGGGGTAAATCACAATGGTAACCTATTCTCAATGGCTAACGTGCTCTGAATCAGATTCAGTTCATAGGATCAGATCTGAAGACGTAACTAGGCTGCTAATTGAACAGCACACTGGAAAAATGGAGTCATCAATTCTACAGCAGAGGATCTTGGCATGGACAAAAGTACTGCATTCACAATAATTCACAATTAACATGAGGAATATGCTTTTTTTTTTTGCACTTGCATGACATTTATGTCAATATCATTTTAGACTTAATGAGATGAAGACTGTAAATAAAAATCATGCTTACTGTAGGCTTTTTATTAGAAATAAAACATTTGCACACTGCCAGTAAATAATAAATGGAAGACTTGGTCAGATAGACCTGATGACGCAGTGAGGATTGGCTGTAGCTTTGGCAGCATAGCTTGACTCAGGCTGACTTTGCTTTTGCTTATTTAAAACCACAGCCGTACTTATAATATTTGCATATTATTTGTACCATTTTTATCTTCCTCTCTATTCTGACTCAGTGATTATGTTGTATATCTGTTAGCTAATTTCCTCTTTGGTATTCCATTCAACATCTGATCTTGCATCAGAAGTGGACTGGTAAACCCACAGTAAACCAAGCCAGTTGATAACCAGTTTTGTGATACCAGTTAAACAGAATCACCGAGGTTAGGCTCGGTGACGTGAGGTAAACCAGAGACCCTGACTGAGCTGAACTTGCTTCATGATGCGGGACTTGTATATGTTAATGTTCGTCTCGATTCAGATGCAGCTTCGGTTTTTTAAAGCACACTGCGAGATAAACAGTGACATTCTGCACGAGTGACCCCGTCCGTCCCTTCCCCGTGTCTGACCGATAGCGATGGAGCGCAGGTAGAGCCTCTCTGCATCTTCATACTGGTTCATGTCGTAGTTGTAGAGGGAGGCCAGGTGACCCACGGACAGAGCCACCTCGTAGTCCTCGTGGCCCAGAAGCTGCTCCTTAATCTGGATGGCTTTGATGTGCATCTCCTCTGCCTCCTAGTTGCAGGATCACACAAACACACACACACAAACATTGAGACACAGATCACACACAAAGGCAACATTTTCTAACACACATTTTAGTTTCTTGGGCTTGTCCAATGAGCAAAACATTTGGTCGATTTTCCACTGGATAGGTTTAATCGCAGTCAGCAGTGTAGGCTTGTGTTAATCCCTGTGAATGTCAACACTTGTTATGTTACGCTCTGAGATGAGTTATGATGCCTGTTGGGTCTCCACACTTAACTACTTATTTCCAAATACATCTTGAATGATGACTAAAGAGACTAATGAGTTACTCTCTGTGGAGGTCTGATTAAAAACATGTCTCTTATTAACTGCAAGATGTTAGATATTTTCCATGACACATCTGTAGCTATTTTTCACTTTAAATAGGGACCAAAATTCAGCCTATCACTGCAACAGTAACTTCATATCACAGCTGAATAAGACTTCAGTCATGTGAGCCTGCTACTCTGCTGCATTTAGCTTTGCGAGATACAATGTAGCCTGATCAGCTAATAAGAGCCATGAAGGCTACGTCATCAGTATTATTAGCACTAGGCTCTACTTTAAAGGCAATTGCAAAGACTAGTGTGAAGCACTTTATGTGCAGCTACTAACTCTGTTGTAAGCTACAATAACATTAGTGCAAAGAAAAAGAAAGTGCAAGAGGTTGTTTTGGTTTTTTGGAAGTGGTGGGTGTTGGGAGCGGGGGCGTATTGTTATGTTGGACTTGTCCCTTGCCAGTGATGCTTGAAATGACGAGTGAAAATGTAGAGGTCACAGCAGGTCATCATAAGTGTTTGAGCTGTATTACAAGTTACGTTGTAGCCGTGTGATCAGATCAGATGTTATAGTATTTATTTCATCTAGTCAAAACAAATTCTATCTCCATAAACCTTGAACTTCCTCATGGACTGGTAGAGTCGTCCTAGGTTGCCGTAGTGTTTGGCTGTCTGGACGTTGAACTCTCCGAAGGCCTTCTTGGCCAGCTGCAGTGAGGAGAGGTGTAGGTCATGAGCCTCCTGGAGAAGGCGCTCTTCTGTCTCTTTATTGTGGCAGTCGATCGCAATTTCCTCCAAAATCAGGGCTGATGTAAAAAACACACATTAGAATTCTTTCAACATTTTGAAAGTGGAGCCACAGCACTGTGTCATTTTGTTGGTGCCAAACGTGAAATTCTCCTGGAAGTTACAGTCCATACCAGTCCTTGCATCACTTTACTATTATCTTCTCAAAGAGGTATCATATAGCTGCTAACAGATGCCAGTCTAAAAAAAAAACTCTAACGGGGTGCCAGTGTAACTTACACACAATGGGCAGAAGGCCAGTGTCTCCAGGAAACATGCCTTACCTTTGACTCTCTTGGAGGAGGCCAGCAGCAGATGGTCCTCAGGCAGAATGTGAGTTATGATGTCTATGGCACGTTCTGCATGGAATCTGAGGGACAGACACAGCAGCTGACCCAAACATTTCATGCAACTCAGACTTGGCAAGAAAAGCTATTCTATTCAGGACAAACACTTCCGAGAATGAGAAGCGATTCTCTTGAATAAAGTTGTTTTGAAGCTTTGCTGCTCATACATTGCAAAAGTGAATCTGGATAACAGAGGTCACAGAATTACTCAATTTTGAATCAGTCCCTTTGTGTACAGAGAGGAGTATCACTGGATTAGTTAAAAATACAAACAGCTTTCACTGAGCCTCTTGGTACCTTTAGATCACTGTGTCTAAAATGATCTATTCTTTTTTTATGTACAATATGAAATGGCACACACTCATAGCATGCAGCCAGCAGAAAAGCCAGTAAAGCGAGTAACAGAAAACACCATAACAGTATGAGTCATGGTCTTGTGCTTCATCTACAAGAGAGCTCATGTCTAATGTAATTAGCCGGCTGACTAGGAATAGTCCCGGCTTTGTAAGATTCATTGTACTCACAGAGCGTTGTCAAATTTCCCAGAGCTGTACTGGTGCACATATGAGGAGTAGGCCAGGTCTTCATGGGCTGTGGCGACGTGGATGTTCTTCCCCCCGAACACAGACTGTCGGATGTCCAGCGCTGTCTAGGATTTGAAGAGAATGAAGGGACTTTTATATGGATATACATCATTGCCACACTAGTTTTCAGCAACAAATAGCCCATGAAAAAAAATAAGCACACACTTGTGTTGTGTTGTATTGTTGCCTTACCTGGTAAATAGCAACTGATTGGCATATGTTGTCTACATTTAATAAGTAAAATCCATAATCTAGCAGTGTGTCAGAGTATTTGGGGTGTTTGTGTCCAAAGTGTTCTCTGTAAAGACACAAAACAAGCCATCAGAAACATTTAAACAGAACAAATAATAATAATGTAGAGTCCTTATAAGACACAGCAGGTTACCTTGCTAGAAACACTGCATGTTTGATCAGCTGCTCTGCTTTTCTGAACTCTCTCTTCACCACGCAGGCCTGTGGCAGACAGACAAAGTCAGACTTCACACACTGGGTTTCACTTATCAAAAGCTCAATGGATTTTCTTTCATACAATAAAATGATCTTCTGTAGTGGTGTAGATACATTCTGTCTGCACAAACATGCTGTAATATCATGAACATTGTTAACCTTGGAGGCTTGCCGGAGGACATCAACCACTACTTTAACAGGTAGCCCTGGAGTAATTTCCTTCATAGCCTCTATACACCACCTGTATGCCTGGAAGACATTGAAAAAAATGCAGAGATAAAGATATGAGTTAAAAATGTCTCAACACTAGAACCACACTGTAAAATAAACATGTCATTATTTTCTGAGAAACATTGGTGATGAACTGTACCTCATCATAGTGGCTTTTGGCGAAGAGCAAGGCACAGAGCTCGCCGTACAGCGCTGCCTTGTTGGCCTGGTGGCCATGTTTGGCTAATTTGTCCATATAAGACTGAGCAAGCTTGAAGGTCTCCTCCCCCAGGTGGTACTTACAATTACCGTTACGGACATGAAGCAGCCTGCGGAGACGAGAGGGGGACAACTTTAACAACAATCTCAGTTTGTTCAGTCCAATTTAGTTACTGGATGTAGACGTACATATAAGCATAAAAGAAGATTTCAAAGACCAACAACATGATTCAATTTAAACAAAGGTTGGTGCGTGTATCTTTCATAAGGCTGCAGCACTTCTTCATTTGTCAACCTATTGATGAGATCAACCTTTCCTGAGCTTATTTTTTGTTTTTGTGCCGGAGTGGCAAGTGCAGCTCTACAGGTCAAAGGCACATTAATTAATAAGACATGACTGAGTGCTGCATCATTTGCACTGACAAACTTAACAAATCCAATATCTCATATCTTCAAAACCTTCAGTTTACTACAATTCAAGTTAAGACACTCAGCGTATTGCCAAAGTGAACTAATTTACACGTTCTACACAAAGGGTGTCCAAAGTAGAGCTGCAGCGATTAATTGATTAGTTTTCAACTATTACATTAATCACCAACTATTTTAATGATCGATATATCAGTTTGAGTCATTTTTTAAGAAGACGAAAAGTCAAAATTCTCTGATTCCAGCTTCTTAAATGTGAATATTTTCTGGTTTCTTTAGTCCTCTATGACATTAAACTGAATATCTTTAGTTTGTGGACAAAACAAGACATTGGAGGATGACATCTTGGACTTTGGAAAACAATGATAGATGTTTTTCATCATTTTCTGACATTTTATAGACAAAACAACTAACCAACAGATAAATCAATAATAAATAATAATAAATATTTGTTAGTTGCAGCCCTAGTCTAACTAATTCTTGGTAAATATAAACCACATACAGACTGTCCGCAGCTTTTTGCGACTGACCTGACACAGCATTCCACAGCCCGGAAGCAGTGGAGGACCTCGCTGTGCAGTGTGCAGAGCTGCAGGCACGACAGAAACACTTTCTCAGCATCTCCATACCAGCCAGCGTCAGACAAGAAGCCCCCTAAGAAGGAAAACATGACATCACTTGAACAGTCTCGCCATCAGCAGGGAGGTGGATTCAGCATCACCCGTGGTAACTGGTGCTCAAAACATATTATGCAAAACAACACTCATAGTGCGAACTATGTGAGGGGGCAACACATCTTACAGTGTCTTATCTGCCAGATATTTGTTAAAGGAAGAGACACTCATCTCTAGAAGTCTAACATCGAACAGACTATAAACATGGTTACATTAGAAACCGGAGCACATCCGGTGCTTCACTTCCATGATAACGCAGCTTTAAAATATGTGCTACAGGCTCATCTTGTGAGAGAGAGTCAACTCATTTTTCACAAACAGTAACTGTCATGGCTTGCTAGCCAGCCAACTTACTGCTTAACAAGCATCCATCACAGTCTAAAGATGTAGTAAATCTCTCTAGATGCTGTGCTGACTTTAGAAACAGATTGAAAAAAAAAAGCTTTTCCTTGTGTAACTTGCCCGCATTAAACCACAATGCAAGTGAATATTTTTAATATTTTCATCATCATCAGTTATATCTTGTGGCAGCAAAAAAAAATTGTCTACCTAAGTGGAACACTGCTGTTGTTGCTTGTGGGTGTAGCTGAGGAGCTGAGCTATGGCTTGTTTGTAGTAGAGGTCATGGTTATACTGAAATATATTAACTTACTATTTTATATTTAGGGCCTTATTTTAAATCATACAAGCCAAATAACAGGAACAAAGTGTAAGGTCACTGGTGCACAGATTGGTTGTGGTGATTGATAAATATGCTGTCACCCAGTCTCATCACTGGTCTCATGGCTCTGGAACAAAATGAGCTCAGTGAAGTATTACGACAACAGCTCAACAAATTGAGAGACTCTCCTCTAGGAAATCACATTTTTGGAAGGTACAGAGTGGCACGACATGAGCATGTGTTGATTTGTTAACAGTTAAAAAGAAAAAAAAAAAATACCAAGAATAGTTTAGTGAAGCCATTTTTATGATTGCATCAATCCAATGCTGTCTCTCACAGAAACCATAATTGGTTATGCCTGTTATTTAGTAGCTGCCTGTCATTTGCATGTGATTTAATTAAAGTAAACAGTCGTGTGTAATGAGACTTCTTTCTGGCGCTGCACTTCTCAAATCAGAGGCTGCACATTTATCAACATATCTGTCCCATAAGTCATTGTGCCACCACAAAAGTCAGACACGTAATGTAAAACGACTTGTGAAAAAAATACACCAACAATGAATTCAGCCTATCTCTGAATCCTGATGTATTTTTCCTATCAGCCAACGCTATGATAACATCATTCACTCATGGTTCTCAGTATCACACCGCCTATCACCAAGTGTCTGTTGGAAACCTTTCCTCCCCTCACTTCCCCTCCCCCACCATTTACCCAGCACAAAGCCAAACTGGATGGCCTTCTCTTTGACATGAGCGTCAGACTCTGCGATGTAGGAGCAGCGGCGGCTGAAAGAGTTTGCCAGAACTGAGGCCACTTTCACACCATGGTCCATCAGGGCCTGGAAGCAGTGGTGAAGGAGATGTCTGTGGTAGGGAGGACGCAGGAATGGAACATGTTAGTAGATTGGTAAATAGTGACTAATCTATTGTTTGTCATCATGAACATCTGGCCAAACAGTTACCGACAATGACTACTGCTATTGCATTCACATGGAGTCTATCAATGCAGGCTGAAAGCAACAACATACAGCACAAAGATAACATTATAGACAGAACATCAATAATGTACCTTAACCTAAAGGCTTCTGTAGTTTGAACAGGGTTCAACTTTTACCAAGGTTACATTCATCTACTTTAACAAAACTTCACTTGGAACTGGGCTACAATGGATCACATACAACTTGTATTGACATATTTGTTCTTAAGTGGCACACGTGAATATATAACTAAAATAACCATTAAATTACATTCATATTCTGTCCACCATATCACCATCAAGGCTTGCCAATTTACTGAGAAGTTTTTTTTTTTTTTTTTTATTGGCACAGCAGCTTTTCAGTTGTATACAGTGAACTCTCTCCAGCAGCTGCCTCCGGGCCTTCATGCAGGTGAACATCCTCTGTTGCACCAATACTGTAACTTCATCTGCTGTATAACAGTCTCTCACTCATCTCCCTGAATGGGCGCTTCGCTTTCGTTTTTTTTAGTATGTAACTTCATGTCAAATCATTTCCTCTTCTGCCACAGTCCCACTCTGCTCTGATGACTTGGCATGACATTAGCAGCCGTACTATTAACATTTTCAAATTTTAAAAAAAAGAAGTTTGTGTTATATATATATATATTATGGGACTACTGAAAACAAAATATTTATTGTGTTCGGGTTTTACCACTTGATGATAATTTCTATTTCTGAATGGCAGCAGCTACAGTTTGTCAGGATCTCACCTGTCACTCAGTGCGCTGTAGCACATTACACAGAGCAAAGGAGACAAAGCCGCACTAACTGGCTCCTTTAAGATAGCCTCAAGTTTGCTTAACAGCAAATTAAAGCAGTTTATGTAACTTTTGTCACACAACTATGCTGTCACGAGTAGAAAAAGTTCAAAAACTGCCATCATTCTCAAAGATAGCTGCTCCTTGGCCTGCCCTACTTTCTCTGTTAGCCGATAAGTACACAAACAAAGATGCAAATTCAGCCCTAAACAAACTGCTAGCACCTGACTTTCCTCTAGATGTGAAGTTAAGTAACCTATTTCTCAAGGTCAACATTCACCTTGAGAAATATGTTACAGGCCCTGATCAGCCTACATGACAAATTGTAGTTCCTCTTCTCGACTGTCACTCAGATAAAACCTGGCATCAGGACATCAGTGCTGACACACTGAACTTTGTCTACACTTTTCTTCAAACAGAACTGACTAAATCATTGAACTATAGTGGAATCATGTCAGTGCTGTCCTGCCATCATCACAGGTTCTCTATATGGCATTTTTATGCTGCTGTTTTGTTCTTTTTCTACTGCTGTGTTTTGTTGCCTCTGCATTTGTATGTATGATTTAACATATACCCTGCTTGAGTTGTCTGCCAGCTGTCTGTGTGCACACACAGGTGAATCTGACTTGGAACACTTACATGAACAAGCCACTATCCAACCCCTCCTCTATCCAATGAATGCAGTTTTCAGCACACACAGTCTGAACTAGCCCTGATAATCATCTGTTTCAGGGACCTGACTCTCCAGGACCACTTTGTCTGCCTACTGATGGGTCAATGTGGATGGTGTGAGGTTTCAGGGACGGCTTAGTCCCATTATGTTCTTACCTTTTGTCTGAAGCCCGCAGCACTTTAGCAAACACCTCCAGCTCACAGAACTCCCCTCCCAGCTGGCAGAGCCGACCCTGCTGGTAAAGCTGAGACACACACACAAAGAGATGGAGGGGGGGAGGATAACGTGAGCATGGAGAATCACTGAGAATAATACAGATGTCAACTCTTCAATTAGGAGCACAATATTGACTCTACCGGTGATAACTGATCTGATTAATAACGTGCAGGTGTGTAGCTACAATGGTGGAGTTTCTGTCCTGTTTTCCATCTGACTTTCTGTTACAGTTGTGTTTTAAGTGATGCTTTACAAAAAATGTTGTCTGCTGTTCAGGGTTTAAACAAAAACATTTGCTGATGTCTAGCCTGTCATCGAAATGCGCTGAGCTGGAAGTTGGTATATTCACTGGCTCTCCATGATGGGTCTATGGGGGACACTACCAGTCTCAGCTGTGTCTCTTGAACTGTCAGAGTGATAGGAGACTATGTGAGAGGATGGTTTCATCGGTCCAAACCACGGGGAAATAGTTGACCGGTGACACGCTGTTATTTGGTTTGTGCATGTTTACTCTTCCAAATGACTTTGGACACCAGGGCTTGTAAACTTTAGTCACGCTAACTCACATCTGTTTTAGTAACCTGCCTGTGAGACAAATAATTATTTCTAGTGCTGAAATGACAACTTAACCAACTGAAGAGTCTTTAAGACAACTTGTTGTAAGCCATTGTTTTACCATCATTGTACAATATATGATGTTTGTGCTATCACTTTGTACTCAATGGTGAGTCTGATTAGTCAACTTCATTTTTCTGTGTGCTTAGAAATGCATCACATGTCTCTATCGTCAACTGGGTGTTTTATAACTCACTTTACCAGTGGTTTAACCATGTTTGATGCCTTCCCTGATGATAGATCTATGGAACCCTCATACTGTGGCAAGTCTGCAACCTCCCAGGATGCAGACATTGATATTGTTCCTGAGTAGAAATATCTGGGCACTGTGATTGATAACAATCGCTAAAGAAATAAACCGCTGGACCTTTAGACAGATTGAATTATTTTAAGGTGCGCACTGCTCTTGCGACTTTATCTGTATTTTATTGAGTCTGTTCTTACTTACTGTACAGTGGGTTTGGATTGGTTGCCTCAGTCTGGTAAATAAAAAGAGGCTAGTTAAGTCTGGTCAAGGTGGCCAGCGAGGTGATGAGGGTGCAGCAAAGCCAGCTTCAAGATATTTATTATAAAAGCGTTATCAGTAAGACTCAGCTGACTCTAAATTGTCCAGATGACTCACTTCATAGAGAGTTTGACCTCTGCTACAGGATGCACAAAATAAATACACTCTCTAGACTCTTTTATATCTGTAGCCACTGAAAGACTTAATTTAATATAGAGATTGGCACAACAGCACTTTATCACCAGGAACTTCATATTATGTGACTCTAGATTAGGTGTTGGTCTTATTTTGATCTTTTTCATGTACAGGACGGTAGTGGTGTTTCTATTTTGGTTTGATCTGCAGCTGTTTTTTATATGTACATTTATTTATAAGAATATATTTTTTATTATCCTTCACTATTGTGACAGTGACAGTGTATCCATGTGACCTGCGTGTTAATGGCTGCTAGCGAACCAAATTTCCTTTGGGATAATTATGAAGTTTAAGAAGCTACATAGACAAAAATGTGATGTCAATGTGTGTGTGTGTGTGTAGGTTTGAACTACAGGGAATTCAGAAGGCTCCTGGTGCCTAGCAGAAGTTCACCTGTGGTATTGCACATTACTTCAGACAATGTATCCTTTACTTTAAGAGTAACAAAAGTAAAAACCTCGAGAATTACATTTGGTGAGTGGTTTCATTCAGTATGTCATGTTATTGTTTTTTATTTATAACATTAATTAAAGGCAATACAAGCCAAAATATTTAAATCATGAGGAAAAAGCTTAAAAAACCTTCACAACCTAACTCCCAACTCAACAGGGTCAGACAACACTTGACTTTGGTGAGCAGGAGTTCCTATCAGAGATTTGTTTTGTGTTATTAACATATAAATTACACATTAGTATCCAACTGTGCTGCTAGTTTGAAAAAGACTGACAAAATGTGTAAGAAAAAGAGGGATGGCAAGAGCGACAGTAGGACAGTGTGAGAGGGTGATTAGTGTGAAATAGTGTTTATTTTATGTAATGTAACTCCATGTAGCTGTGTGCATGTCATGCGTTTCCTGTCTGAAAGAGGTCTTTGAAAATGTAGCTAACTCTACCTACCTGCACATTTTAACAAACTCGGCCTCCAAGATGCGTTTTTTTATTCTCAATAATACCTGCTCAGCTGCGTTTAAGCCGAGTGAGAGCTCTTCATGGGCTACTACATACTACCACAAGCTGGCCATTCATGTCTTACACAAAGGACATCAATGCTTATATCACAGCAAAGGCAGCAAAATGGTTGTATTACAAATCAGAACTAAATGCATGAAAACCTGAGGTTTGATGCTAAATAGTACATTTCATTTTACTAATCTGCCACTGTTGTCATTTATGCTTCTTGATGAAAACAAGCCTGAGAATAGCAAAATACAGCCTTCTGTAAAAATGGAAGAAAATGCCCCATTACTTTTCCATGTGTTGCCAAGTGAAGACTTTCTGTTCATGTCCCCCCTTAATGACAATCTGGGTGAAATCTATTAATAAAGCTGGAAATTTTATCTCTGCTAGCAATAAAACCTATTTTCTTGGGCAGTTCAGCACTCTGAGGGGCAGTTTACACGTTCTGTTTTCGTTTGTTTACAGGAGATCATCATTATCATTTTACAAATGGAAATACTGTAATGGTGTTTATTAGTGGTACAATGGATCGTAGTTGATTCATGATCCGTACAGATCGCCCCCCACGGTTCGGGACACATGTGAACCTAACTGCAAAATTTAATGTCTCATTTAAGACAACGTAAACAAACTGATGTAGCTACAAGTCATGGACGGACAGCGTGTCGCTAACAGGGATTTTGAAGAGCAACAACCAAATCAGCATCTAAGGTATCCGTAGTGACATCTGCAGCTATGTTTACCTGCTGTTAAATGTCCTGCAGCTGAGCAGCTAATTAGCTATCTAGCTGCTAACTGACGTAATGTTTGTTTGGTGGCTCGTTCAACAAACTAAGCTTCAAGACAAGACTTGTGTTCATGTTTGTAAGTTATCAAGTTTAGATGATGTGGACACAGGCTGTTGTTTCATTCACTACCATGTTTAAAGGAAGAAGGTGTCATGCCTCATATTGCAATTTAATTTAACAATTGAGCTTTGAATATTTTATATATTTTAAGATTTTATTTAACCATTGGACATCTTGAATGTTGTTTTCATTTAAGACCATGGGCAAAAGTTCCTTGCTGTAAGTGTTTTACAGAATATATGGAAAATAATGTTTTATTTACCCCCCCCCTTTTTTTTGCTGATCCGTAAAATGGTCCGATCCGTGCCTCAAATCCGTGATACGATCCGAACGGTGAGTTTTGTGATCTGTTGCACCCCTAGTGTTTATTATTTAACTCTTGTGTTTCTTAAAGGTTTTTCATTGTGCATAATTATGGCATGTACAGACAGACCCTATCAACCCGAAACTTACTCTCTCAGGACATTCTGGTCAAAACACTCTCCGTTGGTAGATAAAACATACACATAGGTAATATGATAAAACCTAGACTCTTTGCAGAGGATTACTTAAAAGCTTTTTTTTAAAAAAAAAAATGTTAGAAGCCACGGGTAAAATACTAAGGATCAAGGCCATACTGAGGACACAATGTTCACATCCACAAGTGTTTTTTCTGGGAATTTGAGCAGTTCAGCACTCTGAGGACTTCTGTTTACAGGAGATCATCATCAGTGCTTCAACTGGACTTGTGCCCACTGGTATGACATGCTAGTGCTTTTCATTTCTATTTCATGTTTGCTATCTTCTCTTAATGAACATGGGTACACACAATCAGGTAAGAGTCCCTCCTTTCACCTGTGTAAATAAGTGTGAAGAGGAGGCAGAGGTGTGATGCTGCCCTCCAGCTGTCTGGGAGGTGCAACATTTATTTAACCACCTGTTGGAAAATATCATTAATTTTTGGTGTTGCCATCAAAATTCAGTATGTGTGAATAGCACTGTCACAGTCCAGTACCAATGGCAGAGGTTCATAAAGATAATTTAGCATTACGTGGTTAAATGCAAATTCTGTAAACATGACCCAAAGTGGAAGACATCTATAGCATCGCAGACATCACTTTACTATTACTGTATTTCTATCAATAAAATGAGAATGTGAAGAGACTCAGCTTACTACAGCCGACAGACACCACAGATCACTGTTTCTGAAGAGACAAAGGCTGGAAGTCACTGATGATGATGTTGCCCTTTTATTAATATTTGTGACATGTTATGGTTATAGTGTTTCAAGACTATAACATTAATATCAGATTCAATATCTTAAACTTAACAGTTTCTATACATTTTGTCACACTTGACATAACTTTTAAACCACCATGTAAGGAAACTCGGAGGCAACCTACTGCTTTTAAGTTAATAACCTAATTTACAGAAAATGTAAATTAATAATGAAAACGTGATATCAATTTAAAAACCTGTTTTGATGTCTGATTAGGAACAAACTTTTATCCAACCATAGTGCCAGTGTACATCATCAAAGAACACCATTACTTTTAGTAACATTATACTGTATATGACCATATATATTGACAAGTGCCCTTATATTGACAAGACAGTGTAGTTTTCCTGTGGTCGGAGGAACAAATGCCATATATGAAAGGCGACTCAAGATATCAGAATTTCTAAAATCCTGGCTTGAGCACTGCTTATGGAACAACACTGTTCTGACATCTCTATTTCAATATCTTATAAAGTTAATATATTGCTGTTCTATAGTTGCTCTCGATGGCGAATTGACAACTTGACCGCTCTAAAAGGCTCTTCACACATGTTGCAAGTAGCTATGTTTGCCAATAGGCTAGGTCAAAACAGATTCTTGACAACCTGAACCAACAAAACAATGTTGACTTACATGACAACACTGACACAGTTCATTTACACGGTCATTGATATAATTAGCTGCGAGGACAATGCTAGGTTTTGGCTTCTTATTCAAACATACGTTCATTATACCGCTATACATACTAGCTATATAATTTTTAAAGAAAATATTAGGCAGGGGTAAGTTGGCTAGACCCCCAAACAAGTATTTTTCCCCCTTCAAGAGATAGCATCGGGTTATCGATATTCAGCTAACGTTAGCAGCTGATTGCACAAACACGTACAGTCTGGTAGCTGTCAGATACAGATGGGCCTGCTTTGACTGGTAAATCTTACCTTATAATAGACATCGAACTGTATATTTTCTGGGAGCGAGCGTATGTCCCTTCTTGACCGGCTGTAGTTGTCCACTACAGCCGAGATAGCGGTGTTGTACAGTGTTTCTGGGATCCATTCGAGCTCCACCGCAGCCATGTTGTTTTCCCTCTCCAAAAGAAACCCCAGCAGCTACAGCCCTCCCCGGCTCTCCCTACACTCACTTACTGCGATTAAAGCACGTCCTCCGCGAGTCCTCATATAACACTCGCTTTGCAGTGAGGCTACAAAATACTCGCGCTTTCGCCGAGTTACCGCTACACTTCTAAAACCGCTGTTAAATGTCCATCTTTCTCCTTCATCTCCGATTATTCGTCGACCCTACAGCAGTTCCGTGCCCCCGTCCCGTCCCGACGCACATATTTACTGGCGCTGACGCAATGACGCAATTGTGCAGTCAATGCAAAAAAAAAAAAAAAAAGAAAAAAAAGAAAAGCCTTTTATACTCAAAGAGAAAAGTCATATTTGGTGGGCTTTAGTAACGGTGTTTACTCTTTAACTACTGTGGTTATTAAAGGGTGTCATTTTGCATAATTATGGCACGTACATACCTTGTCAACCTACAACATATTCTCATCCCGAAATAAAGAAATTCTAGGTCAAAAGATTCAAGATTGAAGATTATTGTCACTCCAGTTGGTTATACAAGTACAATCGTGTGAAATATTTTGGCTGGGAGGCTCCATTACAAAAAGCCATATATATATAATACATTTTCATTTATTGTTGACATTGTCAGAAAGGTAATAATTCTAATTTATGTTTATTATTGAGGTCGTAGTGAGTGGTTTTGGTGTACTGGGGTGCATTACATTAAATGGTGTTCCTAATATTTTGTCCATTCCATTAACATACATGAGGGGGGCAAAATATTAGGAACACCTTTCAATATATTGCACCCCAGTACACAAAAACCACTCACTACGACCTCAATAATAAACATAAATTAGAATTATTACCTTTCTGAAAATGTCGACAAAAACTAAAAATGTATAAGCTTCATAAATGCAGAATTTATGACAGAGCTGTGGTATTGGATTGCAATAGATTGCACAGGTGTACCTAATGAAGTGGGCATTTGAAAAACATATATTTTTTAGAAAAAGTAAACACAAAGACATAATCAGTTAATTTAAACCCTATAGAAAGTTATTATACAGATGGCAGTTATTGCACAAAAGGTTGGAAAGGCACAAAAAGGTTGCATATAGAATCACTGGTCTGCAATATTGTCCAGAGGTTTGACTGCGCTTTGTGTGTGTGTGTGTTATTTATTTTGTAGTCTTATGGCCTGAGAGGAAAAACTGTTCCTCAGTCTGCTGGTGTGTGTATTGAGACTCCTGTACCTCCACCCTGACGGCAACAGGGAGAACAGGCCATTGTGTGGAACTGATGGGTCCTTAATGACCCTCAGGGACTTCCTGAGGTACCGCTAGGTCCTGCAAAATGCCCCCCTTTAGCACATAAAACATACATATAGACATACATGCAACTGGATTTACAAGGAATTCAATTTGAATGAATGTTAAATTGTCCAGTTCTTTGTCTTCCTACAATTGTGAGTTTATGTGTAAAAATGGCTAAAATGCTCTACATTATTTATCTGAGTGTGTTTCCATCCACATAGAAAACTATATAGGAACCAAAATCATTTCTGTATATTAAATCTTAAGTCTAATTTTTAGGAACGAAACACAAATCAAATCAAATCATAACTGTTTTTGGAAGTTTTGCCTTTAGTTGGCCCTAAAGAACTCATTGGTTGCTTCTGGATGTACAGTACCAGTCAAATGTTTGGACACACCTTCTCATTCTGGGATGGTGTGTTCAAACTTTTGACTGATACTGTATGTTAAGAATAATTTCTCTGTTTAAAGACTAAATATTGTCCAATGAGCTATGATGCATTCTAAGTCCATTATGTTTTTGTGTACTTCTGGTGCCCCTGTACATCAGCGACATCACCAGTTAACACTGTTTGTTGCAGTTCTTTCAACAGTAGTCCTTGACACATCCACACAATTTTCTTCACATCTTTTCTTCATCATTCCAACTATTCTTCTGTTATCCACTATAGTGGTCTTCTGTGGTCCACCGTTTTGCAAAAGCTCACCAGTGCATTTTATCTTCTCAACAGTGTATGAAACAGTTGATTGTACAGTTGTACATTTTGGCTGTGTCTTTGATTGATTTATTTTGACAGTTCAGCCTCATGATGGCCTGTTTTATTGGCACTGACACTTATTTGGTCATCTTGTTAGGAAACAACAGACTCCAAGTGTAAATGTAACAATCAGAATGAACTCGAGACCTAAAATGGATGTGAACAGCATCAAATTTACTCTCATTGTCCTTTTTTCAGAGGTCCAACCTCTAGAGGGCACCAGATGCACTGTCTCTGTTACGACTGACGTGCTAGAAGAAGACCGGTTGTGACGTCAACACGTTTGAGCATGCCTACTACGCTCGAACATAAACAAAGGCAGGACGGAGCGGTGCATTAAACTGTACTCTCTTGCCATTTTATATGCTAACATTACCGAAAAGATTGGACAGCGACTCGTTTCTGGAGCCATGGAGAACGCATTATTGATTCGAGTGAGCGTGTTTACCGACCAAGGAGGCAGGAAATACATGGAAGATGTGACCGAGGTCATAGTTGAGCCCGAGCCGGGAGAAGATGAGCCGACGACGGGGGAGCCAGGAGAGAGCAGCGGGGGGGAGTGTACGGTCAACTCGGACCGGGCTGGTGAACCCACGAGGTCTCCGCGGGTTTTAGATGCGTCCTGTGAACCTGTACGAACGGAGGACCACTTTTCATCAGAAGAAACGTCTTTACCGGGAGGTCAGAGCCCGCCGCGAGCTCCATCGAGCGCCGCAAGCCATTCCCGCCGTTCCGTGGCTTTCTTCGCAGTGTTTGACGGTCACGGGGGTCGCGAGGCTGCGCAGTTTGCACGAGAGTATTTGTGGGAGTTCGTGAAGAAGCAGCGGGGGTTCTGGTCGGACTGTGACCGGGAGGTCTGCTCTGCTATACGCAAAGGATTTGTAGCCTGCCATCACGCTATGTGGAAGAAGCTACGTAAGTTTACCAACACAGCTCACGTTATGACATTTGACGTTATCAGTTGACGTTAAGGGTTTCCACTACATTTGTGCCGCTCCCCCTGAATATCACGAACAGCACGCCAAACTTCACTCCCCCAAAACCACAGACTGTAGTTTATGGCCTACACCCTGAACAGTTTCCACTCACTCATCGACGGGGGCGCTTGAATGGTTCATATGAAACCAAATTTACTTCTTTATTCTGCGGACTGAATAAAGTCACCTTCTTTGTGCCATGTAAACAGGCAAAACGACAACCAAAAAGCATTAGCATGCTGTTTAACTGTTTCTCTATTTGAATACAGAATATAAATCAAAAGTAGCAGAGCTAACGAAGTGAGCGTTAGCCGGATTCACTCCAAACAAAGCCTGCTCCCGCAGACACGGTTAACCGGTTACCCAATCAGGGGTATGTTCGCAAGGTATTCTCTGAAAAGTAGTCAGTATTTTATCATTTTCTGGGTATCACTTTGTTACATTGAAATCACCTATATAACCCTTCACAAAACCTATTAAAATGTGTTTATTGGTGCTATGTTATGCTATGCTATAAAGAAACCGGCCAGCAGCCTGTTCTGGTATCTGCCTGGATATGCCTGGGCATGTCAGCTGTTTAACAGCTGGTCACAGATGGTATCTACACAGTAGTTGTAAAGCGCATGTCTGACTTTGATTACATTGGAAAGATTTGCTCCAGGACAGATAGACACTGAATCCATTGAGCTGACCTTTAGGTAACTGTATTCTCATCACTCTATGGTCAATAAGTAGCTCTGTACGTCAAAGATGGTGTGATTAAGAGTAGCACAAAGCAAACACAAAATAAGAGCTTCTATCTGCCTGTCCCTTTTGAGAGATTATTTTGCTGTGCTGTTATAAACATGTACTTCAGTGAAATAGGCAAGAAGTGGTTATAAATTCATAAATATGTTCATTGTCTCTCTCTCATCATTTCAGCTGAATGGCCAAAGACACTTACAGGTCTGCCTAGCACATCGGGCACCACAGCCAGTGTAGTGGTCATCCGAGGAAACCGCATGTATGTTGCCCATGTTGGGGACTCAGCAGTGGTTCTAGGGGTTCAGGATGACCCCACAATCCCCTTCATCAGAGCTGTGGAAGTCACACAAGACCACAAACCTGAACTACCCAGAGAGAGGGAGCGTATTGAAGGTCTGGGAGGGAGGTAAGGCTTAACCCACATGACACCCTGCCTCTGTATTTTATTTAAATATATTATTACCTTTAATAGTGTTATCTGACATAGCCTTCTTCCCAGATTGGAAAGAGTGTTTTTGTAACCCTGTCTGCACATCATTGCTCGGAACACAGAATTATAACTCTTCAGGTGGATTTTTGTTAAATGGCTCACATTGAATCAAACTATTGAGTCAATTTTTCTATTATTGGTTGTTATAATAATAATAATAATAATAATAAGTTAAAGGTGACATATCATACTCCTTTTCAACAAGTTGATATTGGTCTCTGAGGTCCCCAAAAAATGTCAGAAGTGTTTTGCTGAAAATACCACTGATTATACATTCTAGCATGCCTCTATATCCCTCTGTTTCAGCCCTGTTCTCCATGGGCTGTCTCTGTATCTATGCAAATGAGCTGCTGCTCCCCATGCCCCACTCCAGAACTGGTTGTGGCTTTCCGGCCGGGATACAGTGCGAGATTATATGACTGCAACAGGAGACACTGATTGCTGTTGACAGTATTCATATTCATACTGGAATTGCAACAGAGCTACAGTAGCATCATTAATACTATTATTACAGTAATGCGAAGTGTAACATTATCTGTGGACCAGAATGGATGTATTAGCCTTGGCTTGACTTAACACACACTGCCTAGCGGGCCACCACAGCTTCATGGTCTGAGCAAATTAGCTGCTGAGTACTAATCAAAATTACACAATGTTGCTGTGGGGCTGGGCCTGTAAATAATTTTGCAATATTTTTAGGCTGTATTGCAATACACAATATATATATGTGTCAATATTTTCAAATCTTCTCTAAACTACTGTAAACTACTAAAATACTAAACTACTAAGTAAACTGCTGTTACAATGAAGTTAAAAAAGTACTGTTATAATGGAGTTGAATAAAGTACTATTATAATAAAGTTAAATAAAGTACTGTTAAACAAATCTAAAAACAAATCTAAAAATGTCCATAAAATGAATAATATTCTTGACATTAAAATGCTGATTGAAGTAGAAAGAATGAAGAACGCCTCAGTCAGTATCAGTCATTCATCCTGTCCTCTGCCCTCTGCCACTGGTGTGATTCACTGCCTCTAATGGGTCTTCACTTGGGAACTGAGGTTAGATGACTTTGGGCATCTGGAAAAAAACAACTCTGTGAGACAGGGATGACAGCGATATGGTTACAGCCTACGCCACAATCTTTCATAAATAACATTGACGGGGATGTACACTCTTGTCATTGTTTTCCCGTTAGCCCTGAGACAGATCACTACAGATAACATCAGGATAGTCTTAACAGTTTGCAACCCTGCATTAGTTTGCTCAGGCAGAAAGTCTAATTCCCCTCTCACATAAAAAAAACTTAAAAGTAATGCCAGACTGTTTCTGCTACCGAAACAAAGGGTGTAAAAGTAGTTCATGACTGATGAGGTCTATCTGACTGGAATGTGGCATTTATAATGATGTGGATTATTTCTCTAATAAAAGACAATCTTTCATTTTTATTTCCAGTTATCATCACACAGTTGTCTCATGTTATTCTGAGCAGCAGTGACAGTCAGAGTGTAAAATCATCCACACTGTCAGCTGTCACTCTGGGGATAAAATCAACTTTGCACAATTAAAATGCAGCTAAAATCATCATTATGTGTTTAGTGTCGTAAACGATCTCTCTGTTTGTTAGAAGATCTGTTTTAAAACAATAGTGGAAATAGAAAGCCTGCAACAATAAAATGTTTCTACTTACCCATAAAAATATATATTGCTCTTTTTTACTAGTCACTTTATTGTAAACTCAGGACTTCTGTCCATGTCAGGATCCTGTAGGAATGATGACTCCTTTTTTTTTTCCAGTGATCTGATTGGTCAGTGGTCAGAGTGTTGACAGGTTGTGATCCGATCCTCTGAAGTTAATCTGCTCTGGAACAGTTTAGCTGTTCAGCATAAATTAACATGGTGATGTACCCCAGTAAGAAGTGACATTGTTGTAACCCAGAAAACCCAGGGTTAAACCTGAAGTTACCTTGCTAAACCAGAATCCTGCTTCATAGGCCGCTGTGGACAGTGCAATGGACAATGATATCGGGGGATGTGGGGGGAGGGGATTACATTAATGAATTACTCTTATTGGCTTTTTACTCATGAAGTTTTTATTACAGTAACGTAATATTTGTAGCTGTCATCAACTCGAGTACTTCATCTGGTTCACTGTCTGTCCCCTGCTCCGCTGTGTGTGCAGCACAGACACGGAGGGCTCAGCCCAATCCTCGTTGAGAAAGAGAAGAGGAGAGAAACTAGTGCGATGGTGACCATAAATGACAGCAAAACATAGTAGACTACTCCGCTCTTTCTCAGCAAGGGCAGGTTTGTAGTGTCAGTCAGTCTGGACCAAAGTGGTCCAGACTGACTAACATTGATTCCTGTGGGATTCCCGTGGGATGTGAGTCAATTTCACCATTCATCACATGACTGGGATGAGACAGGAAAGAAAGTCAACAGGAGCGGGCAGGATGGGAATCATCATCAATCATCATGATAATAGGTCAATTTTACATATAAATATGCAGTTCTAATATGAATAAATTCTCTCTCAACCCAACCGGTCAAGGCAGATGGCCGCCCACCTAGAGCCGTGTTCTGCTTGAGGTTTCTTCCCGTTAAAGGGCAGTTTTTCCTCGCTGCTGTTGCCAAGCGCTTGCTCGTGGGGGAATGTTGGGTCTCTGTAAATTAAAGAGTACAGTCTAGACCTGCTTGCTCTATCTGAAAAGTGCCCTGAGACGACTTTTGTTGTGATTTGGCGCTATATAAATAAAAATTGAATTGAATTGAATAAACGCTTTTCTTTATTTTGAACACAATGCTAGTCGCTCTGTTGTCTTTTTTATTCTTTTTTTGTTCTCTCCTGTCTACTCTGGTGGCTGATTGCTGGTTGGTTGCAGCTAGAGGCTGGCATTTTTGGGGGATTCCTGCGGGAACGGGATGGGATGGGAGTCATTCCTCCGGGATTGGGATGTGACAGGAATTTTTTTTGTTTTACTCTGTCATGGGATTGGGATGGGATAGGAGTATTTGAAAATCCATCCCCATGTCACCCTCTAGTCCCCAGAGGATGAAGCCTACTGACTTTGGTGATCCACACACTTTTTCCCCTTAGCGTCACCAGAGGGTGGACATTTTTGGCTTTTGGTGAAATGTCTTCACAAAAATTGGATGGATTGCTGTTAAATTTGGTACTGATATCTGTGGTGTCCAAAGGATAAATCCTAATGACTTTGGTAACTTTTCCCTTAGTGGTCAAGTTTTCACTTCTCTGTCTCAACATCTACTCAATGTATTGGCACAACATTGTATTATTTTATGTACATTATTTTTGGGGGGAAATGTCTAAATTTTTGGTTGGATGGACCATGGATTTCATTTGCAACCCAGTGAGTTGCAACACACTCTTGATATCTAAAACTTTTTGAAATTGGAAACTTTCCTTGAACTAAGTAGCAGCTTCTCCTCTCCTCTACCATTCTCTGTCTGCTAATAGTGTGATCAAGAAGTCTGGAGTTAACCGGGTCGTTTGGAAAAGGCCAAGACTGAGCCACAATGGACCTGTCCGTAGGAGCACTGTCATCGACCAGATACCATTCTTGGCAGTAGCCCGAGCTCTGGGTAGGAAAAGCAACCAACATCATATGTTTGGGAAAAAGTCAGCTGTGACTGAACAGAACTCACTAGTTTTGATGATGATGGGATAGGTGATGCTATGAGTAATAATAACATGACACAATAATGTCATAGTTTTAGATCTTTGCAGTGTTACTTTTGGTTGCAAAGTTATGTAGGTGCTTTTGTCTCTCACAAACATATGTTAAGTGGAGTAATGCATACTTAAATCTTTTCTCAGGACTGTGTGGGCATTTACAGACTGTGTTTGATTGACATCTGACAAATGTTAGAACCTCAGTTTTTGCAGTTGAGTGATAAGGTTTGCTTTCTTAGTTACTCACTCTATTGTCACAAACTGAGCGGTTTTGGTGATGGTAGGTATCAATTCAGAATAACAGACTCTGCCTGTTTACTGAGTTAATTTAAAAGCATGTTGCCCACCTCTTTTCATACAAAACTGAGCTTTTTCAGATGTCCTGGTAGACAAATGGTTAAGGCACATAACATACAACCACAAAATCCATTGAGTCTGGCAAGGAATCTTTGTTACATATCATACCCCCCTCTCTCTCCCTTCATTTCCTGCCTAACTCTATACTATCGGCCATCCAATAAAGGCAAAAATTACACAAAATAATAAAAAGTTTTCTTTGTCCAGGTCATGGAATGCCCTTTTGTGTTTTATTCAAATGAACCTTTGCCAAATTCAGTGAGAAAGAATTTTCAGATAAGCAAAAGATAGTGTGGGTTATATCAAGTTTTATTAAAACAATTGGACCCCACCCAGCCAGTCATTGTGGAGAGTGTTTTTCTAGTGGTGCCTTCAGCTAAGCTATACTTCTGTGCAACAGGTGACCTATGGAGCTATGACTTCTACAGCGGGGAGTTTGTGGTGTCTCCAGAACCAGACACCAGCGTGGTGACCCTTGACCCCAGAAAACACCGCTACATCATCCTGGGCAGTGATGGTCTGTGGAACATGGTGCCACCTCAAGAGGCCATCTCCATGTGTCAGAACAACGACGAGGCAATGGTGAGTGGAGACTTATTTCTCTGTAGCTATGATCATTCTGGATCATTTTGCATGGATAGCTTCCTCTCCTCCCAGCACATTTTTGATCAGTTGTAGACTAAAAGTTAAGAGAAGCAAATGTGATCAAAAGGCAGATCTTGTCAGTGTAATAACAGCCTCCAATGCTGCAGGCACCATGTGGGGTGTCAAGTGCCCGGCAGCTGGTCAGCCATGCTCTGCTGAGGTGGCGCCAGCGGATGTTGCGTGCTGACAACACCAGCGCCATCGTGATCGCCCTACAGGAGCCTGGGACCCCCCAGGACACCCTGCACCATGAGGAGGTGCTGCTTGACTTAGCCAAGGTGTCCCAGTGTCCTCCCACGTCCGAATCCCGCGCTGACACTCCTCTCCTACAGGTGAGGGCAGGCGGGCATGAAATTTTAACATTTCTACATGTATAGGAAGAGCAGTTTGTCTTCACTGTTTTTTAACAATCTGCTTTATGTTCTGCAGCGGCCTCCAGAGGAAGACTCTCCCTCGGCCGTTTGTGACCTCCTTCCTACCCTTGAGCGACGGGATGGACTATCAGGCAGCAACAGCCTGTACCACATGAATCTGTCTGACCCGTTTGCTCTGACTCCACTGTGTCCAAACGGTAGCGCTGAAATGGCCAGTCAGTCAAGTCCGACCGATAGGACAGTTGGCAGCAGGACACCCAACAGCAAAAGAACTATTGATGCATCATCATCATCACCATCATCAGGCCAGTCGGCTAAGAAAGCCCGACGCAGGACTGCAGACAGGCCTCCGCTGGTCCAACACAACGCAGAGAAGAAACAGAAGGAGTCTACCAACGTCTCCCCAATTCTACAGCAGCATAACAAGACCACAGTGTGTGTGTGCTGAAACACACACACACACACACACACACACACACACACACACACACACACACACACATAAATGAACACATCAACATGTTGCCTCCCATTGTCAACCATGTCTCTAGTGGCGTTTCTGTGGGTGTCTGTCGTCTGTTCCTTATGTTACTTTACAATACTCCTGCACATTCTCACAGCGCACAGCCAGCCTCGCACCAGAGGTTCTGGAAAGTCTTCTTACACAGTACCAGTACAGTTCTCATTTCAAAACTTTTTCGGGGGGACATCTTTGTGTCTATGTTTCAAAATTCCATCCTGAAACACTGATTTAATCTTGGTCTTACTTCACCTCTTTCTGGTAACAGTTGTAAAAAAATGAATAATGACTAATGATGCTGATGTAAATATTATGCATTTTATAGTTGAGTACTTAGAAGTAAGTGAAGCTGTTCATTTAAAACAAATATATATTTTTTATACAGTCTTTTATTGTACGATGATAAAACATGAAATTTCCTTTTTAGATGAGCTCCATCACAGCTTTCATCTCTGGACCCTCCTCACTCTGTCCACATAGCTTTGCATGTACACTCTTATTCTTCATCGTATTTAATCACTGGAGATTTGTCTTGAATATAAACTGAAGGTGCTGCTACATCACAAATCAGTAAGCTACTACATCATGTATATTGATGTATAGGGATGTCAATGATTAATCGATTATCGATAAATATATATATATATATATATATACATATACATATATATATATATATTGACCAACAATGCAGAAGACGAGGGACGTGCTGCGTAACTGTCAGAAACCATTCTGTAGATTTGCTGGAGTATGCGGCTGCACCACTAGGTGTATGCCTTAATAATATGGTTGGGTTACAGGTGTGTTTGGTGACCATGGACTGATAAAGTTATAAAGTTGGAGTGACAGTATCTGTCGCAGCTGTTTCCAGCAGCCAGACTAATGTTATCTACAGTGAACAACACACATCACTCCATCATGTAGAGCAGGTCAGCAGATTATTTGATATAAAACCAGTCAGACCAAAGTCTGTCTTGGGGTAACCTGTTTAACATTTATACGATAGTTACTGGTTATTTACTATTGAAGGTTAAATGTTAATAATTGTTAGATATGTCCAACACATCTAGTCTGATCTAATTATGTCCTAATGAAGCTGGTAGTTGTGCAACTGTTTGCTGTGTTTAATATTTTGGATTTTGTCAGGCCAGTTGTGGAATAGACAGCGACAGACCAGAGTGGAGCTCTGTCATTTTAAATTAAGTTATTTTGTGTTATTTAATTTATCATTCAAGTAACTTGGTGTTTACTTTATCTGTTCTTTGAACTAATTACTAATGTAGCCTACTCTGATTCTGTGTCAAACATAAGCCATGTCAGTGGTTAACATGATTTTATAATGGAAAAACATCCAGCGTATTTCATAAATTCTTAATGATTAACCGATAATCGATTTTTAACACAGCCGACCCTCGATTAAGGAAACTGCTTGAAATTTGCATCCCTAATATGTAATAAGTGATGGTAGCATTTTTTTCCTTTGAGAGTACACATTTGACATAATGCATCTGCCCCTGTGAAGTTTAAAATGATGGAAGGTGTTAAGTTTCAATTGCATGATGCATCATAAGGCATAAATCCTCTCCCTCAATCACCTTACATTCTTGTAAAAGTTTTTATGTGTTTTTGCTTCCCATGAGCCAGCTCCACTCATTCATACATCAGGTAGTGATCTTCTATGTTTCCAAGAATGCCTTTCAACAGCCTCCTGCTGTGCTATTGCAGAGGTTTGGTATGTTTGTCTCAACAAATATGGATTTCTCCCTCTGCATTTTCTGGATGTCCGGTGGCTCTGAAACAAAGACTTCCCTCGGTAATGAGGGACCGACACAAAACCTGATGTTTACAATTAATGTGTGTGATTTTATTTTTGTGCAGCCAGACTTCCATTGTGGCTGCGCTGGATATATCAGTGATGTCATTTTATCTGTGTTTGACCATAAGCTATTAGATTAAGAAGAACACTCCACCACAAGTATGTTGGTCCCTCCAGACAGAGGACTGTCTTGTATCACCAGTCCATCCTGCCACCTTGTTTTATCTTGTTTGTTCTGTTTTGTTGAGGCTGATTGAAGAGGTTTCTTAGGCATTTTCCTTATACAAGCCATTGTCCCTCCATGCTGCAGCTGCAGTTTTACATTACTGATGTATGCACAAGGCTCATTTGTGAGTAAATACACTCTGCATGGACTTTCTGAGAAAATATTTTTGCACTACTACGGTGACTTTAATTGTCTTTGAGATGGGGGTCCCCCCCACCAACTTAAAATGGTGCAGCTAGGAATGATTACATGATTGGAGTCTAAAATGAAGACACAACAAAAAGATGTTTTATGTCAAGTAATCACAAATCCTTTTAACTTTATAGGTAGAATGGAATCCTCATTAAGTTGAGGACTGTTTGCAGAACATGGCCGTTCCCTCTTTTGCCTCTGGTGGTTTCCAAACATGACAGACAAGAGTATGATTCAGATGATACATATTCTCTGCAAGAGAAAAATGACCGATGTTTCAATCTTTGTAAAATATTGTTAAATGATGTATTTTTAATGGAGTAAAGTGCAATTTCTAACAGGAATTTGTAGCAAGGATTGGTTGAAAAACATATTGTACAATGTTGTAGGAATTATCATGTTCATGTTTGACTCTGCGAATACAGTCTGTTACTTGGCTTGAGATCCCTGTATGATTTTTATATACTATTTTTGAGAATTCTCATGAATCTTAGTCTACTCATTTACCCTGTTGAATAATGACCTGATCCCTGATGCAGATGCATGTGTATAGTGTAAATGTAAAAAAAAAAAACACTTATCTGGAAATGAACATATTTAAATAAAAATGTCTCTGAAGTAATTACTATGGTTTGTTAGTAGAAAATAACTTACTTTTAATAGTCAATGCCTATGGCTTGATTTTGCTCTGAATTCGTAAAACTCAAGCACATCTAGACCACAATAACCTCATGCCCAGGATGTTACATGAAATGTCAGATTATTGTCTGAATATTTAGAGTTGCATAAAAACTTGGTGTTGCATTTTGATCCTGCCCTCTTATTTGACTTCCATATTGAGAACATAATAAACCCTTTTCACTCTCCCACCTTTTTAATTATCTTTTTTGGATGTAATATGTATGTATTACGTGTTTTTTAATACTGAAAAACATTCATAGATTTGGCAGTCTTTCATCCATCACGTGCTGACCTAAATTTGTCTTCAACTCCATTCTGTTGCAGCCATATATATTAGTATAATATAATATTGGCCATTCTTGATATAGTCATGCACACAGTAGTCCATTTTTACCATTGGTCCTTAGTTTAATGTCATCATGTCACGATAGGACGAACAGGAATCAGAGGCATAAATTGGAATAACTTGTGAAAACACTTGAATGGTCCTCTCCTGTAGGCCAGTACATGCGGAGATCGTGTCTTGATGGAAAACCTAGATTTGCGAAACCCTCGCGAGATTTGTAAAGAAGTAGTAACTTTAACCTACACCATGTTTGAAGTGAGCTTTTAACCCAAACCATGATATTTCCCTAACCATAACCAAATGGTGTTTGTGCCTAAATCTAGCCGACCTTAACTACAGCGTTGTCACAACATAAAACGTATCTTCAGTTGTATGATTGATAAACGTCAGGTTCATGGATGTATAAAGAGAACTCTCTTTATACACACTAAGAATTCAAAATAAAAGCGTAAAAATTGTCCATCTGTAAGAAAAGTGCTGGTGCGAACCCAGTGAAAACTCGCAGGGTGAAGACTAGACTGCTGCAAAGGATTTTTAGAAATAAAATACTGCTGTGTGTTCTTTGACTTACAACATAATCCGTGATATTTCAAAATATGGATTTTATTTAGAAAGTAATTGTAGGAAGCTCTTATGTGTAATATGTCTAACTTCCTGTCAAGTAGTGAAATGTGATTTGCATGAGCGGGAAGAATTGTGGGATGGGTAATGTAAACGTAAACAGCTCGTGTTCGCTTCTCATATCATAAGAACATTTCTTCTTACCAGTGTAACCGGTTTAAACATGGGATATTCATACCAGTAACGTTAATAAACCAAAAGCAAGAGTGGAAAACTAGCAGTAGCTAATGTCAGTAAAAGTTAGCTAACAAGTGACTGTCTCGAGTCTCAGGTAAGTTAAGTGATAACGGCAGGCTGACTGACAGGGAAAAAGTGACAAATAACGTTTGTTAAAACTATTGGCACATTTTTAGCAGTGTTAGCTGTTAACACACAGCTGGCTCAAGTGAAGTGTTTACCGTCTGGCTAACATTACCGTAAAGCTTGTGAGTTAATGAGTGAGCATAGCAGTGGCTTCTCTCACATTTCGCTGAACATGTGTCTGTTTAATACTTAACATTAGGTTTAGTAAACATGTTTCCTGTTATTAATAAACATTTCTGTGTCGCAGGAAAGGAGGAATATGGCTGCATCCTCAGTGGAGTACACCATAGGAGGAGTGAAGATCAACTTCCCCTGCAAGGCTTACCCATCCCAACTGGCCATGATGAATTCAGTGAGTAACACATTCACCATTAGTCTAACCATTGAAATGCACTTGCAAAGCATGCTAGCCTATTACAATCTGTGGGAATTATTGGGTTGTCACAAGTAAAAATGAGATAATAAGACGTACATCTGAAACAGATTGATGGAGTTCGATAATCATTTACATAATGATTTATTTGGAAAATCAACCAGTTTCTTGAATATGTGGAATCCATTTCTCGCTTACTTGAGTGGACAGTCTGGGAACAACTCAGGAGACCTGAATGTTTAAAGGTATACTATGTAGGATCTGTCAGTTGGTGTTTGTAAACACACAGCATTCAAAGTTGGCCCCTCCTCCCTGGCAAGAGAGAGGGACAGAAGCCCCTTTTACACAGCCTGTTCAAAGCGGGAATGCTGCGCCTTTATTCCACCTTGCTGTTCTGTGTAAAAGGTACTGACACGGAATGGGGGGCAGAGTTGCTCCGCCAATAAGCAGGCTACAGAGGTAGTTACAGAGCCAGATCGATGTCTGCGCAAAAGATACTGCTGGCATGGTGGGACAGGGAGCTGATGTTGTTGTGTTACATGCCTCTGAATCCAGAATGCCGGCATGCTATGTAAAAGCACACAAGGGGGCGGCATTATGCCGGCTTTGTTTGGTTCAGTCTAAAAAAGCAAAGGTGGCTTGATGACAGATGTTCTGTACGGCTATAATGCAGGATCTCTGTATAAAAGAGCCTAGAGAGAGAGAGAGAGCAGCAGCAGTGGTTGAGCGAGCTAGAGAGTGAGCAGTGCTGTTGAGAACAAAGCTGGAAATCAGATAAATAAAACATTATTTTCTGATTGTTTCACGGCTGTTACATTGTAGAGCAAAAATAAACATGCCCACACCTCCTCACAACCCTGCAGGAAGGTGCCACATTACCAGATTTTGTGTGAATGTAGAGCTTCATCCTGTCTGCTGTGGCCTCTCTGCTCTGTGTGTGTGTAGCTCAGTCCTGCCCTCAAGCAGACACACAGACCTGTAGCTCTTTATACATTCATGACACAGAAACAGAGAGCAGCAAAACAGCAAAATAATAAGAAAATACAGGCAGAGGGCAGAGTCTCTGTAGATAAATACACCGCCACACACTTCTGGTGGGTCATAAGTGATGATTGAGAGGGATTACTTTTGTATGAGTCTATACATTGTTTTCTAAGGAAAATCCTGCAAAGTGCGCCTTTAACACTGGTTACTATGTTTATTTCTTGAAAAGAACTGAATACACTGTAGTGCATTAATATGTATTTGTCTAGGTGTATATAACATTTTTCACTGTATACATGGTCATTACTGTCTGAATACTACTGCAGTAACCTTTGATCTTTTCTCCCTTTTTCTAACTTCATTGCTATATTTTTTTTCCTTTGTGTATTGTAGGTTTTTGTTTCTCTCTCATTGTGAATATGGGTATGGATGTCAGGATGTAGGGTTTTGATTTTTTTTCTTGATTTGTGATATGATTGAAAAGCTCTAAAAAAAGGAATTTACATAGATCTGTGACACAACTGTGTCAGCTTTGGGGATGTTTCAACCTTCTTGTGCAGTGCAGTTAATAAAAGGCCAATTAGCTGCTCATGCTGTGTAAGGTTGCAGGGGACGGCAACCTGTCCCAGCTCACAGAAGGCAAGAGGCAAATACCCTCAGAATGTAACAAAACTATTAGTACCTGAAATTGTGCAATACAAAATGTGGATTCGGCATTTTCAACAGTTAATCACGCTGTGCTGATCTGAACTTTATAGACTGTAGAGTACAACTGACAGTGTAAATGTGCCTGCACCTTGTCTGCAGATCATACGAGGGTTGAACTATGGAAAGCACTGTTTGCTGGAAAGTCCTACAGGAAGTGGAAAGAGCTTAGCCTTGCTCTGCTCGGCTCTGAGCTGGCAGCAGGCACAGTTTGGTAAGTCTTCTCTGACTGTGATCAAAAAAACAGAAAACAAATGTGTAGGCGAGTATGCCTCCTGTTATCCACAAACAAAATGGAAATGCTTTGTTGTACAGATATTAAACTGGAAATGGCCCAAACAGACAGTCTCACTTGGATGTTTCCACTTTTGTGTCTCTTATTAGTAAGATTCATTCACATTTTCATGGATTACTTGCCCACCCCGCATGCAGACTGAATCAGTGTCACTGATATTTTCATACATCTGTGTCTCATTGTGCGATGACAGCTAAACTGGAACAAGGAGGAAGCTGTGTGGAAGACAAGAGCCAGTCAGATAAAAACTGTGGAGACAATAAGAAGTCAGATGTCACCACTGCCTGTCAGTGTGTGTGCCACAGCAAAGCCAGCTGTACCTCCGCTTTGTCTCCCTGCAAAGAGGCTGCACAGCTGCCGCCTCCAGCATCTGAAACTAGTAAGTATCTTGCAGTCCTTCATTTCATTAGTGGGACCATCTGAAACATGCATAACTGTCATTTGCTTGAAGGTGCAAATTCGGTCAGAAGCAGGCATTCAGACTTATTATAATAATGACATGGTTTGTATGAAACTATTGAGTTCAAGTAGCAATTAAATAAACTAAAGATGCTATTTTTATTTGAGAGAAGGTCACCTCATTGTACTGTAGCTGCAGTTTCCTCCAGAATCCCAACCTTGGTATATGATTCATTGCAGTGGCATCTCATGCATCAAGTGGTGAATCATCATCAAATCATTCAGTCATTCAATGAATTGTTACACCAGGACTCAGCAAATAAATCTTTGGTAATTACATGTTACATTTGCTTAGAACAACTAAGATAATTACATGTTAGTATAATAATGAGCCAACGTCAGTATTTAGATTTACTGTGTGCTTCTGTTTTATTATTCTTATCTATATGCTGTTTTTATAAATACTCAACATAATTCCTGATGTTTCTTTCTTCAATACACGTGACCTAACATTATGAGAAATATTATTCACCTGTGCCCGGTTACAGTACAGTCTCACTCTAACCTTCTATTAAAGCCACATGAGTCTCATGTTTTACCTGTAAGACTCCTGCCATGTTACCACCACCTGCAGATAAACAGAATACTGTGAAACTATTGGCAGGACTGTGTATCACGTCACCCACATACACACGCTCATGCATGTTCACATGAATGATACAAACCAAACAGAAACCCACAAAAAACAGCTCCATAGAACTACTAGGGTTCAAAAACTCCACAAGACACTTTTAATATGTGTTGTACTGTGTTTCAGTATCCATACCAGCGGAGTCACAGCCTAAAAAACAGTCCATAGCCTCTCGTCTGTCTGAGAAATTCCACTCTTCCCTCAACTCTGGCCGAGAGAAAGATGATGATGACTTCCAGCCAGACAGGAAACGAATTCGCACTGCTGAACACAAGGTAGCTATGAATGATTTGCATATACTATTGTACATTTCTATTCACTGTATAACAAATTTAAAGGGTGAATATTTACATTTTTTTGGTTTGATGACATTGTTGTAATACTATACTGTAAGCACTAGGGGTGAGAATTTGATGGTAACTCACATTGCGATGCTGTCATGATGCCTTGCCCACCATATTGATGGTACCAAGATACAGGTGAATCAAAATGCAATGCACAGTATTACTGCAAGACAAAGCAGTGATATTCCAATATTTAACATGGTTATCTATTTCTTCTTCACTACACTGACTACATGTATGCTTAACTCTTTACATCATGAAATTTTGAAAAACTTTATCAGTTACAGCCCACTTTAGGTTCAGCATTGTATTCTTATTTGTGATTATTAGACCCTGGCTATGTGTCTGTAGTATAGTTTTTTGAAACAGAAAAATATACTTCCATTACTGATGATGAATTTCTTTTAGATATTAAAATAATAATTTCCTGTAGGGGTGTGTGATATGACGATATTAGGTCGTGAACGATTAAAACATCTCCACAATCTGCCTTTACAGAGATCGTTAGTATCGTGCTACAGTGCACATTGTATCAGCTCAGCTCCATGATGCAGCACAGTCTGCTAACAGGAGGCTAATGGGTAACAGCACTGACATGGTGAGTGCTTCGTTCCACATCTCCAATCTGCTGGAGAAAATGACCTTTCAAGTAAAAACGAGCTCACAGCAGAGCACTATCTGCACGGTTCACATCAGGAGCTTTAACTGTTTGTTTTTAATGTCAATTGCTACAAAAACAGCGAGCAGTGACACTTGTGTCAGATCTTGCTTTTAGCCTGCCAGTTGTCTGAGCATCGTCATGTCGCCAGCTCACCACTGTCTTGGTGCATCTTTTAATGGGTGCACATCTTCCTAGTTATCCAAAACAACACGCTAATGCTTCTAAACAACATCAACTGTTTGCTTTTGAGCTGTGAAAGTAGTTTAGTTGTACTGTCACTACTTTTTGATGCAGCTTTGCACACCTGCTCTTATTTATTTATGGAATTGTTTGGTGTTTTAATGTAATTTTATGTGAGTCTTTCATGGGTGTATGTTTTGTTGTTTGTGAGCCCCTAACCTAAGACAAATTTCTGTCACGTCATAGACAATAAAGTTTTTTGAATCTTGAATCCTGAGTACTGTACAGTAACTTGCAAAAAAACTTAAAAACCATTATGAAAAAGAATTGTGATAAGATCGTGATCCTGCCTGAAAAAAAATTGTGATATGATATTTTTGCCATATCCCCCACCCCTACTCTTCTGTGTCTCTTTCTCAGTAGTTTTTGCGATCTTGTTAGTGGTCGCCAAAGCTACGTCCAAAAAAAAAAATTAAAGAGATTCCACTTAATTCCACTCAGTGACATTGCTAATATCCCACTCTCATAATCTCCCCCAGTTGTATATTCTCCTTTCGTGTTAGATAAGCACACTTTATGAAGATGTAGTGACATATTCCTCAAGTGAACAAGATGATTAAACAAGCTGTCTCAAGTGAATTTTTTGCAAAACTGGCTAGTACTGTGTCTAATACAGACATGCTGTGATGTGGAGCTCAGTGAATTCCTGTGTTTGTTCTGCAGAGTCGTAAAAGGCAGCGTCTGGAGCAGGGAGTAATCTTTATAGATGATGAACCAGAGGAGGAAAATCATCCCTCAGGACCTGCGAGTTGGACTGCGGAGCCAAACAGCCAGGCAGCTGGTTTGTCTTCATCATGCTGTGTGAGTACACTTACAGATGCTGAGTTACACCAGTGATGTGGTTTTACTGACACAAGGGGGCAATACTGTCCATTTATTTACATTGTAAATATCAGCATTAATGTGGACCACCTCTGATATTACTGCTATGAAACAGTTGTATTGATTACCTGTGTGGTGGAGAGCTGATCAATGCAACAGTGGTTATGTTGGGTAGGCTGTCATGAGTTTTTTTCTAATGGAGCAATTATACATGTGTGTTATTATTAGAATTAGTAGCAGGAGCAGTGCTGCAGCAACACTTGCGTTGTGTGTCCAACTGTCTGAATTTAGGAAAACACAATTTATATATTCATTTATTTTAACAGATATTAAGCCAAAATATGAGCAACTTCAGTACAGAAATATCAGCAATAGATCTGTTTAACTGCAGACATTTTGACTTGACATAGCAGGAAATGCACAGGTATAACTGATTTCATTAATGATGGGCCTGTCCCAGTGAACCAGCATGCCATTAATGGTTAATTGATGATACCTGTGATTTCCCTGCTGTGACATGTCAAAATGTCTGTCGTGAAAAAGATCTATTGCTCCTCGGACAAAAAGTAATGCTGTGCAACAGGGGCCCTCCTATTGGAAGAACCCAAAGTATCAGTGTCATAAATGACTCTCAGAAACAGAAAAGTGGTTAAGTTTCTCATGGATGAGGCTGGTGGTGTAGATTACATCCACTAATTCTTATTTTGTGGTTTCACCATGTCAGCAGTAGATTCAGTATCACCACTGGGTGGCGGTATACACCACCAAATTGTCAAAGGCTGTGGCCAAAATTTAAGTGTCTTGGCTTTAGTCAAACATTGCTGTTATTTTATGTTATTTTATGTGCAAAGAAGTGTGTTTATATTAACAGCAAGGTAAGTATATACATGCAAGGTTAAGAAAATAGTATAAAGGCAATATCACTTAAAGAAACTTGGCCACATGTTTTGTACCCACACAGCTATAATCATTTGATTTCAAACAATTTTGTTTTATTCACGTGGTCATTTTTGCTTATTTAATATGAAGTCAAGCGATCTGATAATTATTCATTGAGAGCTTTTTCAAGACTAACTTCCCTTTTCCCCTCAGAGAGATTTAACACAAAAATGTACAATACAAAACTGGATGTCTAGTAAAATTCATATGCACCATAAAGTAAGAACCACAGTTAGCAGCTTTTATTTCTTTCAGACTCAAAAGCACCAGTTCTCAGTCATTGAAGAAGAGTATTCAGACTGTTGTGCCATGAAAATGTCATATAGCCTTTCAGCTGCTGCCGTTCTGCTGTCTGCACTGGCCATTGGTAAAGGAAATCTTAGCATAGTTGAATTGTTAAAAAAAACAACCTTTGAACTTTAATTATCTTCTACAACAAATCATTATGTTTTGTAACCCCTGACATCATTACATCTGCAGCAGCTTTGGTGGTATGTTTTACATTTTTTATGTATTCTATCATATATGTAAGCATGTATCTACTTACCGCTCTAATACAGGTAAGCTGAATACCCTACAGTAGATGTATTATGAAGGTAACCGTGTGGTAATATTAGGGAAAAATTGAAAATTAATTTTGAAAATTAAGTCCTTTTTGTCCATCAGATTTTGATTATATGCCGACCCAGAACATATAAATCATGTTTTTCTATTATTTGAGTATTTTGGCAAAGCTCTTTGTCTAATAGAGCATCTTGTGTGAACCCATTGCTGCAGTCAGAAGCAACCAAAGCAGGTGCATCAAGTAGCAGCATGTTCTTAAAGTATCAAGATGCCGTTGTGGTGAATAATCCATGTGTCTGAGTTCTCTCCAGGCCCAAAAGACCAACAGGTTACCCATAATCATTAGACAGGTTCATCCATAGAATGCTGTTACACTTCTCACAGGAATGATTAAACTCTCAGAACTGCATCGAAACCTGCCACAGGTGTGTGACTTGGATTTGGAGCTGTGGATGGTGGGAGGTGGAAAAAGTGGAGGAGGGAAAGTGAAGTCGAAAAAGCGCGTCCGTCTCTAGTTTCCCTGCAGCTACATGACCTGGGCTCTTTTGTCCCACGAGCGCTGACTGACGGCCTGAATGGGGCCCTTTGAAGCAAGCTCCAGTTTTAATTAAGAGGGTTTGCCTCGCCTGGGCCGCTGATCTGTGAAAGCCACGGGGATAAATATTGAATGGGGTTCACCCGCTGGTTACTGCGCCCGAGGGATAAACAGGTGCTTTGGAGGGCAGATATTTGCCAGGGCCCCTACCTGCACAGTGTGGTCATATCAGGAGGAGGGGGTGTTCGGTGTCATGTCTTCCGAGGTATTGGTTATTGAAGCCCACCCTTATTGGAATGAATTCCAAGCCTTCGAAAGCTGTGGAATGAGTAGCAAATTGGCGTCCAGCGAGAGGCGCCAGTGATACCTAAGTGATCCACTGCCTGCGGCCCCTCAGTGCCCTCTGACTGGCCCCCTGGAGTGTGAGATTTCCATCTCTCAGGTGTTGGCAGGGACTAAAGCAACAGAAGCCTACCTGTGAATATTCTGAGGTGTTCAGTAACACCACTGACCTCTGTTCTGTCAATCCCCACAGTTTTCTCTTTACACGTACACCTGGATGTACAAGTATAGCTGAGGAAACTCAGTAGACCTGTCTTGTACAGTCTACTTTTTAAATGCAGTGTTAATAAGAAAGCAGTTCCCCTAGGTAGTATGTTGTTTGATAGAGAATGCAGAGCATTCTCATTTTGCTTGCGGCACCCAAGCAGCAACACCAGTGGAATTGTCCTACGCTGAAAGAACTGGTATGTTCTTGTTTCAAGCAGAGCTGGCGTCCTGTTTGCCCCCTTTGCCAGTTATCTACATTCCTTTCTAGGGGGTGTCTGCTCTGGGCTGTGGGGCCAGGCTTGAAACCTTGTTGTCCTGGCATCTCGGGAGGCAGGCGCGTAAAAGGATACTCTTGTGTCAGCTGTTTCCTGCTGCAGCTTTTGACAAGGGCCTCTATTCAGCAAGCCCTTCTACACTGCCCCAACCCACCTCTCCTCCCCCCACCTGCCAATGAATAAGTAATTATTGGCCATCTTGGGGCAGGATATTTGGATGGCTCTATTTAATGTGGCAGCAGCAGGTAAGGTGATCGGGCCCAGGGCCCAGGCTGTGGAGCGTAACTGTTCCAGAGGAGAAAGGTAACTTGAACTGGTGTTGGGGCCCTGCAGCACCTCTGTTTATTTTTCACATCGGCTCAGGGCTCGTTATCCCTCTTAACTCTGAGAGACGGCTCTCTAAGGGCTCTCTTTGGCTTACACTCCATCACACATTGTAATATTTGATGGGCAAACATGCTTGGAAAATCTGAGCCTCTGTGTAACCCTAGCTACTTGTTTGTCATCAGAAGTGCTACCTTCTGATCCCCATCATATGTTGTGATGCGTGACAACACATACCATTCATTCTTATTTGGAATCAGTCTGGTAAATTTGTTGAGGTTTTAGGGATAAACATGTTTGCCAGACTTGTGGTTTACATTTATTCAATAATAACAAAAAAAAAGGTAAATACTTAAAAAAAAGAGGCCAGACACTTGTTACAAAAGTTGAAAGATAATACCATGCAGTGGACAAGGTGTGCATATCAGTGTTAACCCTTTGATCTGATGCCATTAGCTGTTTGACTATTCAAAGTGCCAGACTGTCAACATAGATCTCCACAGTCCTCAAGGCCTACCTCACAGTAAAACTGACGCTTGGGGCATAACAGGAGGTTACCAACCTGTTGTTTTTCTGATCAGAAGGTAATGATGAATGAGCAGTCTTCTCCCCTTTATCATCTTTATTTATTCACTCAACGTAATTATAGTGGAGACACAGGAGAGAGATATGATTTAATGAAAGAGACTTTCCCACTCTGCAATGGAAGTTAGTGATATAGATCATGAGATATATGATTTTATATTGTAATAACAATATATATCATGCTTTAGTAAAATCATTTTTCTCTTCTACACACTGTATTTTCAGTTTCTACATATATACAGTATGTTTCATTACATTGTTACGTATATGATTAATGATTAATCTCCCGTTAAAACTAGGTGGCTTCACATTTTCACATCTGACTGACAGGAAATCTGAAACAGTCCGGATTGGTTCTTTAAACTTGTGGCATCTCACTGTAAAGGATCTTCCAACACAAAGATGGCAGCTAGAGAAAAGAGAAGAAAATGTTCATTTGAATGATTTTATCCCATCTCATTTGATCTACAGCAAGTCCCTCTACTTTGACTGTCAGTCAAATGTCATAGTGGTTTTTATTTGATTTAAATATTCACAATACAAGAACTATAATCTTAACTGGTTGCCAGTTTGATAAGAAAATGGACTTCAAGATTTGATTTTTAAAAAAGATGTTCATAGTATTCAGCCAGGTCTAACTGCTACCTATCTGATCTAAGCCTCTTCACTGAAAATATCTTGGATTTTTTTAGAAGGAGCAGATCAGTAAAAAAATAATTTAAAGGGTTTAAATTATCCAAAGGTTTCTCTCTCTCTCTCTCTCTCTGTCTCTCTCTGTCTCTCTCTCTCTCTCTCTCTCTCTCTCTCTCTCTCTCTCTCTCTCTCTCTCTCTCTCTATCTCTCTCTCTAATCTTTCTGAAAATAATTTTTATTTTAGTGATCATTTTAAAAGTTAACAACAATAATAATATTTGACTATTTATGAGAGTCATTTATGAGGATATAAGAAGCCAGTGATTGGATGATATATGTGAGCCACTAAATGGTCAAAGAATACACCACTTAAAAGAGCTCAACACATTAACAGGATCAGTTTCATAAGCATTGCCGGCTACACTTCACCTGTGAGCAGGGCAAAAAAGAACACACCACATCACCGGACAGCCAGTTATAAAGCAGCTAGATTTTGTCAGCCGCCACAATGGTGGCCTATCATCTTTCAGGCCCAGAAAAGGTCACCTGGTGCAGAGTGACAGGACACCTTATGTATGGATACAAATTCTTTATGCTTCTCTGTGTGTTTTTCAAAAGAGTATACAAGACAGTCTGTCAGAAAACCTATTCAGGCAGTAGATAATAGTGATGAGTTGGTAGCCTCTGGTATCATTGTACCCTGAAAAGCTAAATGTAATTTAACTTGAGATGATTAAAAAAAATAACTAACAGCACAGAGGACATATTTCTTTGTTGCATATCTCACTTGATTAGTGTTTGCATGTGATATAGTTATTAGTTGATTATTTACTAGAAACTTTAAAACACACTGATAGAAATCATCAGTCAAGCATTAACATAACAAGATTAGATTTACGATTAGTAATTTATTAACAGTGGCAATATTGAGAAATAAGTACCACTGTTGGTCAGGCCACAGAAATAGATAGTCAGCCAATCTTATCATTAGTTTAGTAATAGTGTGGAGTGGCTAGGTGGTTGGTATCACATTCATGCACATAGATTTGCACAAAAACAAAAAGTGATATGTAGACATGCTATTTTGGTCCACATACATGTAATGTTGTCTTGATGGTGCAGAGTGGCACGACGTGCACACATTACACCACAAATAAGCAGCCAGATGCACAATGTATTATACAGCTGTGCTTATGTTTGTGGAGATATTGAAAGTCCGATCATGTCATTCCACTAACATTGCTGGTTTTATTTAGCAACACTAATCTGATAAATTTACATAATAACGGCTATATGCATTTTAACGTATTTCCGCCACCTTTGTGGAAAGGAGGCCATGACACCCAGGATTAATGAGATGAGGTGATTAACAAGAATCACCTGTTAAGTTATGGATCAATGCAGACTGCTTTACGAATATTCCTGCTTGTAATCACAATAAACTGAAATGCGTCTACTAGTTGAGAAGTGTTCAATTCAAATTTCGTATTTATATTTTTAGCCATTGTTCCACCTTTCCTTCACATGTCCTCTAAGTATTTAGTTTGTCAGCGGAGTGACTTTGCTAACAGATGTGGTTCTGAGATGTCTGGTCTCAGCGCAATGCCTAAGACCCAGTTTCCAATCACCCAATTTTTAGCTCCACAGAAAACATCCATCCTCTCTCTACATTATTTAACAAGAAATTATAAAATGAATGGAATTTATAGAGTCAGCACAACAGTAAAGGATTGTATTATCAGCATAAAAATGACAGTTGCTGGTAGTTGCTAGTTTTAAATCACCTCCGTATTTGTTTCTTCTTTCTCCATCCAGCCCCCTGAACCATGCTCCCGTTGCCCGTGTTCTTCAGCCAAAGACGATGTGAAGGACAAAGACAAAAACGGCAAAAAGAAGATCCCAAAGATTTTTTTTGGCACACGCACACATAAGCAGATAACGCAAATTGCCCATGAGCTGAAGCGCACCACTTACTCCAGCGTGCCAATGACTATCTTATCCAGCAGAGATCATACCTGTGTCAACCCAGAGGTGGCGCCTCACTCTAACCGCAACGAACGCTGCAAGGACCTGTTGGAGGCCAAAGATGTGAGAATGGACACAAAAACATACGCACACACAATAAAGCTATTTTAAACTGTTACCTTAAAGTAATCTTTATAGTATCAAATACTGTGGACTGTAGACTGATTTAAAGATTATAAGTCTGACAGCAATTGTAAAAAGCCTAAATATACATGGTTTACAATCTGATGTGACAAGTGCTACATTTGTCCATTGCAGTCCATTTGCTGTCTGACTTTCTCAGCCTGTCTGTTGCACTCAGCCCCATGCCCATCGGTTTAACTGAAGACATACATCTTTAAAAACATCAATAATATATAGTCTTATTTATTTAAAAAAAAAAAAAAAAGCTTGGTAATTTCCTAAAACAGCAAGACCACTCAGACAGTAGTAAATAGTGAATTTGTGGATTAATACACCTTTGGAGTTACATCAGGATTTGGCTACACCGTGGTGGTTTTGGTTTTTTCATAAGATTTATTGGAAATAAGAAATATAAAGAATATTGTCAGCCTCATCCTTTAAGGGATTCTTCTCAAACATTTTAACAAAAACACAGTTTTGGGGGATTTTGTAAACTCAAAAATCCAGGTCAGACTTTACTGTGGACACATTACTTTTATTCCATGAAGACCACCATCTGTATGTCTACTTTAGTCCATAACTCAGGCCAGTTCAATCCCTCCATTTGTCTGTACTGTCTTGCCTCACAATGAACTATTCTGGACTTGAATTGGACTCTTTTGAACCAGGATTGACCTCCATCCAGCTGTGAAAACCAAAACCTAATGATACACAGGGCTTAGGGCTGGGTATCTTTCAAAAATTTTCAATACTGGTACCGATACCTTGACTTCGATACTGGTTCCTGAACAATACTTTTTTCGATACCAATGTTATAAAATCCATTTTAACAAAATGGAAATAACATTACAGTACAAATCTTTAGTTTTATATTTCAGCTCCTTGGCATTTTTACACACTCAAAGCAGTTTAATAACAGAAAAAATATAAACCTATTTACCACAATTACTTTTATACCGTTGACATCATCATGCTAATCTTAGCACAACAAACAATTCAACCCATATTGTCAGCTAATGAAGTCTGGATGTGGCACCCAGCATGTACTGTGACTGTAATGACATTCAAACTTACCAACCAGCAAAACTCGCTCGTTTTAACGGTTAGTTTTAAAAGAGAAAGTGTGTGAACATAAGTAGTTTTATCACTTTCCTTTTATGATAGTTGTTTTGTGTAGTATATTGTCTGTTAGTGCTAGCTGGGTTAACAGCTCAAAATGTAGCAAGTGGAGGCAGCAGCGTCTGCAGGGGCTTCATCAGTAACAGGAGGTTGGACCAAAACACGTAACGTGCAGGTAAAACAAGATGAAGCTGTATTAAAATATCAAAGATAATGATACTGCCTAGCGTTTGACATCAAAACAGCAGTGGTTTGGCAGCTGGTGATAGGCTGCTAACATAGCGAAGCAGTCTCTATGTGACCATAATCAAACATAACAACACAGAAATCCACAGCTAACGTTGGCAGAGTCTCACATGACGCTGTTGTCAGCTGTTCGCAAGCCGTTTGCAAGCCGTCGACCAACTGCTGTTTTGATGTCAAACGATAGGCAGTACCATTATCTTTGATATTTTAATACAGCTTCGTCATGTTTTACCTGCAGGTTACGTGTTTTGGTCCAACCTCCTGTTAGTGATGAAACTGCTGTAGATGCTGTTGCTGCTTCTGCCATTGCTGTTTATGGTGAGAAGCTACAGCCGGATGTTCCAGACAGCTCCACCCCTGCTGGGTATCGAAATTTGGTACCAAATGACAAGAATTTTTTTTGTTACTCACTAGTATCGAAGCAATTCAGACATTGCCATCAAACTATCGGTGCTAAGTTCGGTGCTTAGTCCTATACACTCTTTCCCCATGGAATAACATTTTTTATCCACTAAACACACTAGCTGGTAAATTGAAATATAAAACAGACACAAAATGTTGATCTAAATTGATTTCTCTCCCGCACATATACTCCCTTGACCTTTCACCATTATGTACTGTGAAGGAACCTTTGCTATAGAGTTTATTGTACAGTTGTAACACAAGCCCACAAGTAACTGCTAAGTCCAGACAAAACTCCTTCAACAGTGTAACCTCAGAGCAGCAATTATGCTGCAACAATATCCACAATTGGTCCAGCAGACTCTTTTTGACACACTAAAATGTCAAGAGCCATTGAGTGAGACATGAGACACTTGTAACCCCCCATACTGTCCTAAAGTTGAGGCGCCTACTGTAATGAGGACAATTATGCTGTCATTGGAGGTGTTTGCCTCCCATGGCAATCGTCTCACTTTGTCACATGAAATAGGTGGCCCAGTCATAACCCCACAGTAGAGTGGGTGTCACTAATGCTCTGTCTCTTCATCACCTCAGGGTCTGTCTAGTCAGCGTCAGGTTACGACACTGTACAGACACAGTGATTCATACACAGAAACACAGATCATTTGGCTAAGAGTGTCTTCAATCAAAACACCTGCCCTCCATTTTAACAGAGCTGTAAGCTGTCCATACTTTCCTAAAGGTGGCTGCGTGGCTGCTAATCCCCCCAACTCCCCTTTCACTAAGCACACAGGGTTCAGTGTCAGCAGAGTGTCCAAGCTTAGCACATCATTGTGAGAAGGCCACCGTTTCATCCAGAGATGATTACTGTGTCTGGAGGTTACTGAGTCCAACAATGTACAGTACCTGTGTGACAGTGTCACCTCAAGCTGTTAAAATTCATAAAGAACAGGGTGGGACATCTAAAGAAGGCACCTCTGCTGACACAGTAATTGATGCTTAGTACATGAGATGCTGTTTCTTCACACATCTAGTACATTCAATATATGAGTGTCAGGACATATACACCCCTTCAATAGCAGTAACACCTGATCTAAGGTAAAAGTGGAAACCAAAGAGAAAAGAAGAAATTAAACAACCCAATTGTCTCTGAAATATTATCAAGTTCATATGATACATATGTTATACTTTGTGGATTACTGGTGACTACAGAATGGGAAGCTGTAGATTCCGAAGACTGTTACCTCTAACAATGTTTTTTTGAAGATCAAAGCTATTAGTTGATAATGTGTATGGATTTTCAATTGTAATAACAAAACATTGGATGGACATTCATGTTCCCCAGAGGATGAATCCTATATATTTCTCTAATCTCCTGACTTTTGCTCTGGTGTGCCAGCATGAGGTTGACATTTGTGGGTTTGAGTGAAATGTCTCAATAACTATTGGATGGATTGCTACATACATCCATGGTGCCTAGAGGATGAATCCTAATGACTTTGATGATCCCCTGACTCCTTCTGTAGCACATGACATCAGACTATTACAGCTTTTTTCCACTATGGGAACTTAACGACCCTTAACGTGGAGCTTCCCATAACCTGAACATTTGAGAAAGCGCAAAGGTGGTCCGCTCTGCCTTGCTTTTCCATTGTATTTTACAAGCTGGGAAGGATTGGATGATCATTGAAAACCTGGGTCAACGGCTACAAGTTCAGTTTTGGGTTGCTAAGTCATGTTAATGGAAAACACCATTAGTCCAACGTTAGTCTTGTTCAAACCAGGATTGATGTATGTCATTAAATAGGCTACAATGGGACCGACTACATAATGTTTTCTCACTTTTACTGTAGGTACAGTGGAAATGTACTGTGAGGTGGTTGTTAATGCTTGATCTCCTTATTTGGTAAGAAATTGTTGACTGCACATTACTCCCTCAATTCTTGGCCTGTAGTTAAAATTCTTTCATCATTTTAATCTCTCAATTCATTTGCTCCAATGGTCTTCTGCTCTAAAAATGTCAAATTTAGTCTCTTTTTCTCAATTTTCTCAAAAGCTTATTTTCGAGAACTCGTCAGAAACCATTGGGCCAACTGTCCCGAAACTTAGACAGGATCATCTACTGACTTTTCTGATCAAAAGTTATCAAAGAAATTTCAATACATCAATCTGTTTTGAAATTATACATTTTTAGACCTGTGTCTTTAAGTTAAATTTCACATCAACACTCATAAATCAAAATTGGCTTAAGATATGGTAACCAAACTTGGTGCTTGTGTTCGGATGCTAGATCTGAGCTTTGCTACGCAGTCCTGGGATATTCTGCCACTAGGAGGTGCCACAAATGAGAAAGGTTTATATCTTGTAATCGGCTGCACGGATTCATATGAAATTTGGTTAGTACCACATAGGGTGATTACTCAGTCAATGCACAAAATATGGTAAGGATTGATTAAAGTGGGCGTGGCTTATTACAAAAAATCTACATTTCTGGACATTCACATTTCAAACTTCAAAAAATCTAAATAAATCACCTGTACGTCCTACAGAGCTGATATCTTATCAGCACATCCACTGAATTATAATTATAATATAAGTTTGCCTCACTGCAGCCTATGATCAATTCAGAAGTCCGTCACTCTATATTTTTCAAAATATACAAAATCAGTAAGAATCTATATCTCCACAAGTCTTCATTCATATGCTACCACAATTCTCTTGGACATTCTTTGGATACTAGATATCACATGTTTCAAATGGTGTTCAGATAAGTCACACGGTGAGTCCGCATTGATATAAAGTGTCTTACTGTTTGGATTGTAAGCACAACATTCTCTATTTCCAATTTTTGAACACATTTCACCAAAATATTTGACAATACACCCGAGAAAAGCAGGTTGATGTGTGAGTTTTTTTCAGAATTGTATCCCCAACAGTTAAATTGTTGTGAATTCTTTAAGGTTTTATGACGTCCCTCTCTCTGCCTTCTGCTTGTGAGGTTGGTTTGGTTTCCTGGCTCAGGAGCTGGTGGGCAGGGTTGGAGAGGGCATCAGGAAACTACCTGCACCTGGGTAGTTGTGGCATCCTTGTTAACCTGTTTCTCTTGTCTTCCTCCCAGGCCTCCAACAGCCAGATGGGTTAGGGTTTTGTGTTTTGTTTCATGCATCACACACACTTCATTCATCCAACTTATTCACTCTCATTGACTTCAATGCAGTACTTTAATGTATGCAGAACTAAGTTAATGTTTAGTGTCAACTAAACTGTGTTCTCCTGATGGTCTAGTGGTCTAAACACAAGCTGTATAACTGTAAGGTCACCAGTTCAATTTGCACAAAGCAAATTTCATGAAAATATCAGAAAACATTTCTTTGTTGATAACAATCTTGTGATCAGTCTTTTAGCTATTTATCTATAAATCTGGAATTTTGGTGAGTATTTGAACTTCAGCTACATAAAGTCCCATAGACTTCCGTTGTACTCAACTTTGAGGTTGTGAAAACTAAAGACAGTGTGTTTACCAGCAGAGCCGATTGTCCAGGGGTTAATCTGCTGACTATGATACAAAAGTCCAGGGTCCAAATCCCCGGGTGGGCAAGTCCTACTTGGCAACAATGTAGCAAGTCATGCATGTTGTATATTTTCAAGTGCTTATTGAGGTCATATTAAGTCAAAGGTTGCCTATTTTGACCCTGTGAAGAAAAACAACAATGTAAGATCTAGGAACACCAAAAATTGGCAGGTGGATTTCAAATTCTACCCACTACTCGGGCACATATAATGACACTCACTGACCTCAAAGTGATGCTGTAATAAGCGAGTTTACATTTTTACAATTTCTCAAAGAGCTTGGCCTAGAATCAAAATTCTTTCATCATTTTAATCTCTCAAGTCATCTGCATCTGGTCTTCTGCTGTTTTTCACAATTGGCTTGGACCCTGATTATTGCTGCTTTCAGCTCTATTTAATATTGTTTTTTGTTGTAGTCCTCCTTGTTGGGATGTTAGGATGCATCTGTGTGACCAGTCACAAATGAAAGCACTGTCAGCAACCACTGAAAATACTTGAAACGTGCATTTAGTATTACTTCCCGAGCGGTGCCAGAATTTAGTTCCAGGACCCTGTCTCCAAAGTGGTCGTAGAACAGCAGAAACAAAAGTAGGAACAAGTGATCCAAAAAAAAAGTTATCTGCCAAAAGTAATTGTAGTTGTATGATTCTGACTTGTTTGTTTCCAGTCCCTAATAAACAGTCAATAGACAGCAGTATCATACATTGGTCTAACTCTAAGCTCTCTAACTCTAATTTTTCTGTATCACTAAAAAAAGTGTCTATATTTCAGGGCCGTTCATGCCGTTATTACCACGGTGTCCAGAGGATGCGGGACCAGCGCACACTGCAGTGGGTCCATGGACTCCATAAAGCCTGGGACATTGAGGACCTAGTCTCTTTGGGCAGACGGATCCGCTCGTGCTCTTACTATGCTGCTCGGGAACTTATGGAGGGTGCCTACATCATCTTCTGTCCGTATAACTACCTGCTTGACCCGATGATCAGAGAGAGTGTGAGTAGACTTTGGAAAAAAAGGTAGGGGGAATTTAGGGAGGGATAGACTCATGAATGGACAGATGTATAATGGTGGAAGATGGATGGGACTGTCACTGGTTTAAAAATATGCCACAGTAAACATAATACACCTGTTATTACACAAATTCAAATTTTAAGTATCTTGGTAACTGGCAGATCATACAGCATGTAGAGTTTAGGAATTAACCACTCCTTTTCTCTCCTTCGTCACTGCTTTCAATCTCCTCCTCTACCAGATGGAGATCAACCTTGCAGGCCAGATCTTGGTGCTGGACGAAGCCCATAACATTGAGGACTGTGCAAGGGAGAGTGCCAGCTTCACGTTAGACCACAAGAGTCTGCTGATGTGCAGAGATGAGCTTGACGGCATGGTCAACAATAAAATCAGATGCTCTGAACATGAGTCCCTTAGGGACTTCTGCTATAGCCTGATCAAGTCAGTGACTTAGTGATTCAGTGACAAAATTATGCTCATATGTGGCTCTCATGATTTGAATAGATATTTACTCCGGTTGTCTTTTTGTTTATGGTGTAGCTGGATCCAGGAGAGCCAAGGCCTGATGTCTGAACGGGGATATGAGAGTGCCTCTAAAGTCTGGAGTGGGAAGGATGTACTGGGCATTTTCCACGGCCTTGGTATTACTGCTGAAACCTTTAGCATTCTGAAGGTACACCAGCTATCTTACTTGTAGACTTGAGGTTTACCTCATGCTTACCCGCAGATCCCACCAGGTGTGTCTGCGTCACGTTTGATTCAACACGGTTTTGTTCCATCCTCCACACGGCATCCTACCCCACCAGGAGTGTTTCAAAAGCGAAGCATTTTGACTGTGGTCAAGCCATCCACCTTTTAAATTCAGTTGCATTGCTTCTACAGTAATTACGGCAGCCAAGTCAACCCTACCCTTTACCTACCATCATTACTGCAGTAGTAGCGCAACTAAAGTGCCTGTTTTTATTGGTCATTTTCCTTTATTTTTGTGTTTCTACAATGGGAAAGTAGGCTAAGTAGTTAAATGATTTCTTCATTTGTCTGTTTTAATTGTATTTATTGTTGATATACGATCAGGAGTCTGCATGATTTGTCTTATTTTGAAAATTGAACGGATGCTCTATGCTGTTTCTGTGTCTGACCTCCCGCCCAGCTCAATATGCTCTGTACAGCTTGACGTGGCCTCCGTCAAAAATAGACGGGGCGCGTATCTTTAGCGCAGTGGAGAGGAGAGCCGCCTCTGGGACACTTCTAAAATGTGCTGCGGTGCGCCTGGTGGGATCACAAGTATTGACTAGAGTGGCCGCGATCAGCTCCAGTGGCTGCATCGGAGCTGAAACGTGACACAGCAGTTAGCAGCTCCGCTTAACTGAGATATCAGCCCAGTTCCAAACCTTTTCAATCCACAAGCTTTAAGGCCTGGTCACACTAGCACTTTAAATAGTGAAATTTCGCAACAAATTCAGTTCATTTCAGTGGAATAACTGATCAGTAGATTCGCTCATGGGACTATGTAAATCAGTGCAAATTTTTTCACATTGAGTTCAACTTTGGTGAATTTTGACATGCAAATTAGCTAACTTATTAGCTGTGTTGTGCCATTTACTTTTATTTAACCTTCTCTATTGCAGTAAAAATTGTTTCCTTCATCAACAACTTTTTATTGAATGAAATAATGTGCATTGGTGAACAAATAGCCAGGGGTAAGACAACAGAAGAATGGGAAGCTCCAGGAGCTGTTGTGACTGACTAGTGCTAGCCCAGCCAGACCGTGTTATAACAGGTGTTACCTGTTAATACGCACAACAGCACTGTTGGACCAAATCAACAGATTTAGAAATTACATGCATCACAAACAAGTACATATGATGCTGGTTAGTGAGCTGTGTGTTTATTCTTGTAGGAAGAATTTGTCTCGTTGTCAACGTGTATGTATGCAAGTCTGTAAGGGAGGACATTAGAAAGGGGCAATCATGACATGACCCCTTCCTACACCTTCTTTAGACAATGTACTACTTGCTGGGTTTTCATTGGTTATCGCTTTAGGCTGAACTTGTGAAGCTATCTGTGTTGGATTTAGTGGGAAAACTATTGGTTTATTCTTTGGTGAAGAGGGACAGTGTGTGACAATATCCGAGGCCTGACCCAGCCTAACACCAAGAAGAAAAAACAGAGAAAAAGCCCAGTATTTGCAGGAGCTCATATAGTGCCAGTTTTATCATGTCACTCAATTCAGGCATTCTGCACTGTGATGTGCATGTGTTTAGCATTAGAGACCTAACAGAAAATTATGGCCCTGTATGAATATTTCTGGCTTTGGCAAATCCTAGGTTTTAATTGCCAAGTAGAAATGAATGTCCATAATGCTAAAAATATTAAAACCACAGTTTCTCTACACCATAACAATAAAAAGATGTTTTGAAGGTGGGTGTGAATTTTGTAAAGATGTATTATGAGGTTATGAAAATTAATACATCCCTCAACTTTTTCACTTTTATTGTCTTCAGAAAAATCACTTTGTCATGGATGGAAAGGGGAAAAAACAGGTTCATGGGAAGTCTAGTCCTCATTTTTCACACGAGCACCTGCAGTACCACTGTTCAGCTCAAATGTGGATGCATTTATTTATGGAAAACATATTAAAAAAATTCTATTTTAATATGTACTCCATGTTTTTATTTGGATGCAGTTTTTCTATAATAAGAGTATTTCCCATGAATCTCTTCCACTGTCTTTTTCTGTGACAGAAAAACTTGGCAGCAGTATTGGAGAAGGAGGAGCGTGTTGGTTTTGTTAATGGTAAAGAGGACATGGTACAGGTCCCAACCATCAGCTCATCGACCTCCACTGTCCTCAAAAGCCTCTTCATGGTGCTGGACTTCCTCTACAGGGACAACTGCAGGTCAGAGACGACCCAAAGAAGAAGTCCTGTCAGTGTACTGGATGAACTATTTTATAGGTTATAGAATTTAAGAGTAGCTTACTTCTGCTCTGTGTGTCTGTAGGTTTTCTGAAGACTACCGAGTCGCTCTGCAGAAGAGCTACACTTGGACAAACCAGGTCCCACCTGACATCCCTGATGCCCAGGGCTTCATTGTCAGGCAACGCCGCAGACAACGCCAGAGTGTCCGAGTCAAGGCAGAAGTCCTGACTCTAAGCTTCTGGTGCCTCAACCCTGCTGTGGTGAGAGGTTAGACGTGGTAGACCCTGCCATGTAGGCCAGATCATTTTCTTGTATATCATCTAGTTCTATAAACTTAAAGACTATGTTAGACCCTGCCATGTGAGAGGAATCTGATGTGATGGGGTCTGAAATTAAAGTATATGGCACATAATATGTCAATAAAAATAAAGACTTTTTCCTGTTCCTCAACCTCCATTGAGCTATTGTGCCCCCTTTACATTAAATGCTTATAGCAATTTTAGATTACTGCTGAATCACCTGTTAGATGTTAATTGTGTCCGTATCTCCCAGGCCTTTTCTGATTTAAGTGGGGCAGTGCGCAGCATTGTGCTGACATCAGGAACCTTGTCACCTATGGGGTCCTTCTCCTCAGAACTTGGCGTGGAATTCTCCATCCAACTGGAGGCCAACCACGTTATCAAAAAGTCCCAGGTCAGTATGTTTACCCATGTCACTGAGACTCTGAGAATATGGCAGCTCAAGTCTCATTTTATGTATGTTCCTTGTTGAGGTCTCCCGGGTGTGCAGAGGTGTAAGTTTAGCCAAAATATTGTCATACCCATTGCTTCCCTAAATTTAATGTATAAATTGCAAACTTTCTCTCTTTTCATCTTTCAAAGTTGAAAATCTTAGATCACTATAGTACAAAATGAAACTTTTTAGCATAACAGAAAATATACCTGGTTTAGTCATATCAGTTGAAATTAATACTACAGTACAAATGTATCAGTTCACTATTAATGCAGATAAATTACAATTGATGTCAATTACAGATCCTCTGAAGTCAAAGGTGCTCAGTGATGCAGTACAAGAGAAACTTGTACTTTCACTCTAAAACTAATTATTTAATAAAAATGAAAATGCACGTCTTCAGGAACCATCATTTATAATCTATCAATCATGCTTACATGTTTAAAAGTAGAGTTGGTTTGAGTGTCTGTATATCAGGAACTGGTTAAACTGCGAATACACCTGTTTACTGGTGAGGGTTTGTTGGTACACACGTCAGAATTGTTTCTGAATGTAAATCTATGTACATTTCTCCGCTACATTCTCAATTAATTGGATTCTATGCATAGAAATGAGCATAGGGATGGTTTAATCACAAAACGGTGCATTGATAAATGAAGCCCCATGTCTTCAGAAGGAATCAGAAATCAAATACTAAGGATTTTTGACAGTCCAGTTATACATAACCTTGATGACTCAGCTACATTCAGTAGCTTTTAATTTGACCATGTTCTCTCCCATGTAAGCAGATAATATGAAATATATTGATAATATTATGTAATATACAGTGTTCCTCTTTGCAGGTGTGGGCTGGCACTGTTGGTGCTGGACCCCAAGGCAGAAAACTGTGTGCCACCTTCCAACATGCTGAAACGTATGCCTTCCAGGATGAGGTCGGTGCCCTCCTGCTGCATGTCTGCCAAGTTGTGGCTAAGGGTGTGCTCTGCTTTTTGCCTTCTTACAAGGTAAATATACCACTAACACATACTCAACTTAAACAGTGAGCCATGAAATGACTGGTCTGAAGGGAATATTGAAGTCATTCATCTGTCACATGTGCCATTTTACAATTGTTTGTTTTTGATTGTTACAAAATAGGAATAGGTTTTGAGAATTACACTGGTCGGCCCCTAAGGGTGTGGTGCAACAATTACAAGCTTAATGCCAGTTTTGGATCATATTTTCAGCAGTACTTGCTCAACTTACTTAACTCTTGGACCCTGAGGGTATGCTATTAGGAAAAACAGTCTTTGTGTCGTCATTTGTAAGTCTGTAAATTTGTCATCTTTTATGAAGTGCCACAAATCCTAGAAAAAAAATTCAAATAGCCCTAAAAAAATCATTTCTGTAAAATATTTGCCGTCTTCAACCTTGTGTGATTTTATACACATGGAATGCCCAGAAAATGCTACTAGTCTGCTCATTGTAATGCAGTTCAACACAACAGTTCTTTTTACAATTTTTCAATGTTATAGTTGAATTTAAGTTTTGATAATGTTCATTGATACACAATGTATACTGTTCTTACTTGTGTAAAGTAAATGCTCACCCCCAGCATGCATCTTTATATACACCCAACCTTATTAATTACATTGTAATGTAATGGCGGCAGAGAGTTTGCTGTTGCAACACTAATTTTCACATCTTACCACTGGGAGGAGCTGGAGACCACATATTAGAGTCATGTCCAATGCTTTGTTGTATGAAGATATTTGTACATGCAACTTGTTTCATGCAGTTTTTAAGCCTACACTGGATTCCAATAGTTCCCGCTGCTAAGAAGAAGCAGCTGCTGGTGGTGTCATATGTTACAGTAGATCACTACTAATCAATAGAGGTAATTGTCAGGTACTTGTTAAATGCAGTCATCCTCTCAGAACTGTATCCTCTTTCAGTTAATAAGGGCACTCCTGAGAGCACACTCATAGACACTTTGTCCCCCTTTGTTTGTTATACGTTTTTGTTCATGCATAATGAATGTCCACTGTAGCTTAGTTGTCACATTAGCTTACAAAAGGCCAACTGGATTTCAGTTATCATTGTGTGTGTTTGTCCACATTGCATGTGTTACATGTAACTTTGGTCAGTTGGAAATGATGGTCAATTAACCTACTTACTGTGGGAAGCACAGTACTTACCAGCTGCCCCTTTCCCACTTTAACACTCCTTATCATAAAGTACAATAAACGCTTTAAGTCCCCCTCCACTCAAAAATATATATTTTATACACATCTTAAAATGGGTCTGGAGGAGATCTTTATACTGTTAAACATTTTGTGCTGCAAATGATTATGATTATGCTGAAGGACCCCTGCTTCTTGCTGCAAATGAATATTTTGTTTTTAATCACTGACATTTTTGTCCTTCATTACCTTCATTAAAAGGACCAAGGTTGTAGGAGTAATCCATGCTTAAGTAAATATAATTGATCTGAAGAAAGAGGCAGTGTGAAAGAGTGGTCCTCAACCATGAATATTTGTACCCACTCCCACACATTAGGAAAAATATTAAGTGTGTAAATTAACATTCAAAATATATTATCTTAACCTTTTGCTGTGCCATGCTACAAAAATACCTTATGCCCTCTTTATCATGAAAAATTCTAAAATCTCTACAAACTTGGTAGACATCAGCAACAGTGAAAAGGCTGCCCTCCTCTTCCTAACACACTGCGACTGTGTGTCAGCGACTAACTATAAATCTTTGAAGCTCATGATATGTACAAAGCATTTTGGATTTTCTAAACAGCCTCTCCGCCTGTTATAACCTACTCTCACATCCTGTTTCAACTGGACACACGATGAATTATGGAAGTCAGGCATCACTGACATACAGGACTGTTTTCCCGTGATGACTCAGTTCAAGAGGACACACAATTTTCAGTCAAATGGAGATCCACCACAGTTTTTTTGCCATTGGCAGATTTTGTTTTTGCCTCTGGCATATTTGCGTGGTTCATGTTGGACTTGTATTTTATTGTGTCACATGCAGCGATCATTGGTTTGATTTCTCTGCAATCTTTGTTTGCTTGCTATCCATTTGTGCTCTCAAACAGCTGATGACACTGACATCCACATTGTTAGGGAAAGCTAAGACTCGAGGCCTTGTTGTTTTCTCATTTTACCTTTTTTGTCAGCCTGCGATGCCAGCCAAGGAGCGTCTATGAGCTGTGGGATGTTTTTTTATTATTGATAGCCATGTAGGAGTCTTCTATCTCTCTCTCTATGCTGATGCATAAATATTTAATCTGCAGTCAGCTCTTAAAGATGAGGAGATGAGGGGATATGAAGGACTAGGGTATTAATTGGAGCCCATGGAGGCCTTGTTGGTGCCACTGAGTCCCGTCTGCATGGTGATGTGTGTGTGTGTATGTTGGCAACACAGAGAGGATAGGTCATCTCCAGACATCCCTGTTCAGTGTGTCTAGGTGATGGCTATCAGCTCCTTATACACAGCTGGCTCTGTGATAGACAGAGAGAGCAGTGAGGCAAAAAGGGTCAAAGGGTTATCCCTCAAGGGTTTATTTGCTGCCCTCACATGCACACACATAAAGTCAAAAGTGCGCAGCACGATGCACTGACACTGTTTAAGTCGAGTTATAGTATCTTCTTACAGCACATAAAATGAAAGCAATTAAAATTTGTAATAACATCAATACAAATCTGATTTTCACTATCACTAATGTAATTGTGTCTTTTTGGGTTGGGGTTGTGAAATTAGTTGCATTTATATCTCTGTAGCTGTGGTGGTTATTTCCCAGGAATAACCTTAGTGCACTACAGTCAGGTGAGTGCAAATAAAACTTGAGTGTTTGGCATTAGTACACAGCTCAGTACATTTCTTTTTAAGATACGTTGGACACAAGTATGCCCATAATCATGGACACACACATGCTTTCCCAGAGAGGGTGCACCAGTGTTGTGGTTTTGTAGCACTTTAGCCTCAACAGCCCCCTAGTTAATGCCCATTAAAACCACAATGGGGCCTGTCGTCTGGTCCCAGCTGCCAAAGGAAGGGACCACTGCTCCACAGGAGAGGGGGACTGATGGTTTATTAAAAAAAAAAAAGTAGGGTTTTGCAGAGGTGAAAAGATGGCAGGGAATACAAGATGCTTTTAAAGGAGACTGAGATAAGGGCCATTAGGTGATGTCGCCTCACTGTCTGTGTGAAGACGCACCCAGAGCTGGCGCCTGGGCTCTGCTGAGCATGTGTCAAATCAAAGTCAGACCGGACTGCAGGGTGAATACCCACCAGCACGCACTGTCCCCGGCAGCTCAGGGGTATCTGAAGCAGCACACAGCTCCAGAAGTACTTTTATCTCCAAGTGAGACTGTTTCTGTCTGTTTGTGAGCAGATTAGATTCATGGGTCAATTTTCCCAGTGTAGCATATCCCTCCTGAATTTCTTTCAGAGCCAAAGTGATGTTTTATATGTGTTTTTACAGTGGAAACTTCAGGGTTACTGCTGTTTGACTAAGCTGGAACTTTTTTGGCGGCTTAGTTTAAGACTACCAGGATTCATGTCAAATGGAGCCTCAGTCATCTGCTTGTTCAGAAATCTCCTTCAACCATAATAGCTGTAATTTCTTGCTGTTGACGCATTTGAAATACAATGAACCTTAATGTAGAAACTTTACAGATCACCTAAGACTCAATTTCATAATAATGCCGATGCTCACATTTGAGAAACTGAAAATAGTGAATCTTCGGCATTTTTAATTATAAATAACTTGATTAACTAAATGATTCATTGATCATCAATCAATATCAAAATATTTGGCAAATAATTTTCTGCCGGTTGTTAAACTGATTAATCAACTCATTCATCACTAAAATCATTATCTGATAAACTGAACAGTTTTTAAGGTCTGCAGAATATTTAAACTGCAATGTTTTCACAAAGTGAATGTAACAAAGTGATATTGCATTATCAGGATTATTTTAACCTAATTTAAAAGGTAAAAATGTTATTACATATTGCCATGTTATCTGGCATTTCAGTGTAGATCCTATTCATTCAGTGTAGAACAGTGTTTGCAAAGATTATTGTATTCATATGCACAATAAAGACAGTGATATATTTTCAATGTGGCCAAATAATTTCCAAGGATGCTTCTTGGAAATAAGAATGTAAATTGGAATTGGAATTCATTGCAGGGAAAATTAGGGATGTCCTTGAAATAAAAACTCTGACTAATATTAATTGATTGTTCATTTATTATTTTCAACTTTACTCAAAATACATGTTGAGTCGTATGCTTGCCTGTAGACAAATTTCACATTTTTCCATGTTCAGCTGACCTGCTGTGCGCTGACTATAAGACTCTCTAGTTTATGCTAGCATTTTATTGGGATTAATTAATTGGAAGTGTAGAAATGGACCGTTACCTCTGTTTTTCTCTTAATAAATACCAAATTACTGTTCTTTTCAGGGAACTTTAAATGGGACTGTGAATGGAAAATGTTTCCGAACACATACTTTATATCCTACTCTGTTCTGGCTCCTATTTCTTTCTTTGGTGATTTAAAGAGAAGAAAAGGAACTCATCAGTGACTATCGTCTTCTCTGGGCAGCAGGCAGCATTTTTGCAGCATCCCGTTGTCACCACCAGTGTGGCTGGGATGTGTAGAGCAGATGACAAGGGAAGAGTAGCAGGCCAGAGGTGGCAGGTGGCTTCTTGCCACCAGTCTTGGCGTGATGGTTGCTGTGATATTTTGAGGCTGAATAATTTACACCGCAACAACACATCTCCCCTCGCCACTGCGAAATGTGGCTCCTGGCTGCATGTTTCATTAATGCCATCGCCTCCAAACCCCTTCCATAATTCAGAGGCACTAGAGGAGCTGCGATGTGTCGCCACACAGCTCACTGACACCAGGGACACAGGGAAGGAGATAGAGAGGCCGGATGCAGAGGAGGTGAAAGATGGGGAGATAGTTAGGGAGGAAGAAAGGGGAAGTGTAAAAGTGCGAGAAAGACTACAGTTCACTGCTTCTATCTGGCTGCTCACCACCCTGTCCCAATTGGCAGAAAGATCTGGCCCACTTTACCGTGTCACTGGCAAAGACTGAGCATTGCACCTACCATGCCTAGAAAGGACAATAAATTATTCACACTTTGTTTTGCCCTCATATGTGCTAAATACTGCTCATTCCCATTTATGTTGCCTGGACAACATAATTGTGAGATCTCTTGTTTAAGTCTAAATTCACTTTTAATTGGCAACTCTATGACAATGAAGAATTCTAACTTATGTTTTAGAGACACATTGAAATCCTGTAAAGCTAAGAGAAAATAAACCTGAGCTCTAGAGTAATGTCTCAACTGAACTGAGGTTATTGTGCTTTGTGAAATTTTCGGCAGCAAAGTGAAGTGTGATTTATACTTCTTTTTTTTCATGTGTGCATAAGTGGCACTGTCTGCTAATAATGGTTCAACATTAAGAATATTTGCATTTCTAAAATGCAGTGGAACATAATGAATAGTGCTTAACCTATCTGACATACAAAAAAGTTGCTTTATAGTACTATACTGCTCTACTATAATGATACTATTTACATATTTCATTAGTTTTGGTAAATCACACAAAAGGTGTGTAGTTGGGCCTGTAGATTGACATTTTACAGCCCAGCTCAGTCTGCCAACGAAACAGCAGGTCTCTGTCAGATGTTGTCCCTACATTATTCATGAAGGTGCTCATGTCTGTAAATTTTGTGTCTGTAATTTCTGTGTTGAGTGTCTAACACTCACATGGTTGAAAGCCTTTGCTGAAGGTGCTGAAGATCCATCTGACTGCGCAGTGAAACGCTCTGCTTCACACCTACATCCATGCAGTTTGATGTATCAGACCAGCTTTGTGATATGCATGGCTTATATCACTGCTGACTGGGGCTAAACACAGTAAAAGCAACACCTGTAATGTAATGCAAATCATTACACCAACCATGCAATAGTTACTATTAATACTAAATCTCGTGTAAATATTTAGTGTGTTCAGTATATTCAATTTGTGTTCCTGTATTGGATTCCACTTTGTTGTAAGTTTACCTTATGCTTTGTCTCTCCCACAAATGTGGTATTTTTTGTAGGGCTGTTGTTTTAGATTGTACACCTTTATTAGGTACATCTCTCACTGTCATGTAATTATACTTTTTGAAGAGTTATATACAGTATATTGTGACTGTGCTGTGTGCCACACATCTGTATTGATGTAAACCTACTCAAATTAAATCTGAGACTTGGCACTTTAATGTGGTTTCCATTGCTTTATTTCAAAAGCAGCACAGAGCCTGACCAACAAAAAAATGTTTAACTGTCCAAGTACTCACTGTCTGGACTGTAGGTGATGACGCAGAGACCTGATAAGGTGATACGCTGCCTGATCTGAACCCTAGTGACACTCTGTTATTTAACTAGACCTGTCATTTGATTACCACAAGGTGGTGACTTGGATCAAGTGAAGGAGATGCTGCTGTGCAGACCCAGTAAACCCAAACCCAAAAATGCAGTGAGAGTGAACCAGGAATGTCTTATAGGGGCCTCTGTCTGCAAGTTCTCCAACTCCTATCTCTGGAGGAATTTTTCCTCCACCCCTGGGGAGGATGGGGACATGGATCTCCCACATGTTCAAAGCTGTTCAGAGTTTTTAGTTAATAATTAATTGTTATGGTATTTTTTAATAGGCTTTCTTTTACATTTCCATTTATTAGATAGTTGACAGTAGAGATTCACATCCAGAGTGAATGTCATGTTTAGATTGTACATTGTCTTAGACTGCTAGCCCCCCAGAATGCCCATGGTCTTTTTTATAGAAAAGAGCTATAAATCATCAATCATTACAGGAATATGATAGTCACATCTCTAGCATCAGAATAATATATTGTTTAGTCTTTAATAAGGCCTAATTGTGAAGAGATTTTCCTTCACGACTACATTTATTATCCAGCCCTCACTGGAAATTACCTTAGTTTTCAAATGTATTTTCTATCCGTTATAATGTAAATATGTAAAAATAAGTAGTAGTAACCTTTTTGCCAATGATAACCTAAAGATTACTTAAGTAGAAATATGATACAGTTCTGCAGAGCCCACCCTTGATTCTGTCTTTACTGATCCTATTGTATCAGTATTGTCAGTAAGAGCAGTTTTCCTCCATACTCTTCTTCTTGTGGAATCAGCTCCTTTCCAAGTGCAGCCTGGCAGATAATGGCTGTTTTGTTTAGTGGTAGATCTGCCTAAAGTACATAACATGAATTATTCACCTCCATCTCAAGATTGCACTGGAAAGCAATTGCAGGACAAACAGTTTGCCGAGTTGAAGACGCACGTAAGGGGGTCCTTGTCGCTGTAACACTGCATATTTAGTGAAAGTGCCATGTTTTATTGATGCCAACGTCGTGGCCTCTATTGCTTCAGGAGGCACCAACCTGACAAAATCTTCCTCATGCTTCATTTCACCATTATGAGGAAAGCACGCTGGCATGCAAGAAAGTATCGACGCTCTCATTTCCCTGTCTGTCTCCATGGCTATCCTCTGTGCTGCACATAACCCGCAGAGTAAATTTCTATTTAGATGTGTGTGTGGTGTTTTTGAGGAACATTTGAGTTGGCCGTTCATGCAGGTAAACTGTTGTGGACAAGATGTCAGTAAATACTCACCACCTTCCCCATCTGCCTCCGGCTCAGGCTTCACAACACTATTAGCCTGTTGAGAAGTTTTCTGCTGACTACAAGAGGAACTTCTACTTGACCCTTCTAACACATTTCCAAGCCAGTGAAGCTGCTCTTTATATTGTGAAGCCATGCTTATTCAAGGATATAATCTGCACAGCGCAGACATGAGTGGGGCCGTGCTAGGATGAGGGCTTTTAGATCAATGTGCTTCCCCTGAGAGCTGCTGACTTTTTGCACTAACAATAGTACAGCAACAGTGATTTTATTACAGAGGGAGTTTAAACACATCAGCTTTCTGCCAAGTGCAAGTAAAGAAAAGAAATCCAATCTGTTTGAGGACACGGGAGCAAACATGGGTAGCTAAATGCTTCCTGTTCTTTGTTGCAAGCTGTATGTTTCAGACTTAGAAAGTGTCATAATGTGTTACACTCTATGCCTCACAGTTACTTGTACAGTACAGTTGTACAGTTTTACAACTTCTGAAGATGACAACTTGCTGCTTTCTCCTTGATACAGCTACATTTGACCTACTGGCACCCAAAGTATTTCCCTGAATGTTATTTTTTTGTAGGTTGTATTTGTCCTTGTTCAAACCCAATTCTAACCAAAATCTAAGTCACTTTACAAACCCCTCACACCTACTGTCTTTTCAGTATACTGATATACTGAATGATCACACTGTGGTGTAAGGTTTTGGGAGAATTATTTTAATAAATTCAACATTACCTAAATCATGCCATGGCTTGGTTGAAAGCATAGCTATGAGTTACAAGTCCAATTAAACTAAGTCATCTAAACAGGGACATTGACAAACATGTCCTTGCTAATCTCTGGCATCAGTAAGTTCTAAGCACACTAATGCTAGCTGACCATACAACACTTGTTGTGTTGCCTGTAGGGTATGCTATACTACTATTCTCATAGTTGTGTGTTCCACACTTATCTGCCATTATCCCATACTTACAGTTGACTATACGCTATTACGGCATTAAAAATTAAATCAGGAGGCTATGTCTAGTTCTTTGTTTGAAATATCAACTTCTCAAATACAGCCATACATATTCAAGCCTGAATCAGATCTGGAAAATGAGTGGACAACGCAAACAACCTTAGCAGCCCTTTATGGACATGTGTGACAAGGTGATGTCATCTCATCAAAAGTTTAAAAAACCATTACGAATGAAGCGTTCAGGGCAGGGTGAAGCCTGAGCTTTTGTCTTGCAGGGAGTATTTTTACATATGTTCACCTCAAGTTTTGGAACTTTTATTAATCATAATAGTATATAAATAACAGAAAATCACAAAAAGTATAATATGTCCCCTTTCATTTAAAAGTAAATTTTATAATCTTACTGGATTTTTTTTTAACAGTTGGCTAAAGAGGAGAATAATGAGTGTTTTTACCACGTTAAACTGTTGATGTTGTTTAGTATTTTAAGTCTAAGGCAATTTGTTGTTAAACCGTGTGGGAAGGTGAAAGTGTTTTTACCTGTGCCAAATGATCACACTAGAAAGTGGGGTGAAAAGCCGGCTGTCACAGAGAGGGGTGAGACGCGATGATTGTTTAAATGTGGTGATAACGGTGCACATTTTCAGAGTCTCTCACGGAACACATTGCATAGCGTTTCACTTGTTGTACGCATGAAAAATGATGAAACACTGTTGCACTTTGTGCACTGTGTGCACTTTAAGGAACCAGTACACCTCTGATGAAGTATACTGCCGTTTTAGGGCTGCATTCAGACTGAAAATAGCCCCAGTATTAAAACAATGCAAAGGGCTGCGTTGGTGGGGGTGTGTTGCTGAAGATACTGATGAGACAATGAAATACAATCCAGGAAGTACAGTTGGATCTCCAAATTAATGTGTTGAAAGGCTTATCAGACACCAAAACAGGATTTTACAACTCTGGAAAGTCATCACAGCCACAACTATTTTATCTTTAGTTGTAACAATTGCGAGGTATACAGCAGAAACATGGCATTCACATGACAAAGTAATCCACCAGGAATGTGCACATGCATGTTTGTGATTGGCAGTGCCTTGCCAGATGACATTGCCTTGCGTTGCAGTAAAAGTTGAACCAAGTTCAACTTTTCTGCTGGACAACCCTGTGCTCTGTTTTGCCTGAGCTTCTTGCGTTGGCACCCCTGCTACGTCAATACACTGCCACCATTCAAATGAATGAGAGGGCTGCTTTTTTTCACGCAGAGCTTACATTGGACTGAACGCCGCTTAAGAGTCTACAGCCATGTGAGAAGCTCTATGAGGCTGCACTGAATCAAAATTTTGACATCATAATGGCGCTATATGGAAAGTTAAGGGATAACCAAAATTTTCCAATGTAGTTGTGAGGGGAACATGAATGTCTCTACCCAATTCCAAGGCAATCCATCCAATACTTGCAGAGATTTTCAGTCTGGACCAAAGTGGTGGGCCGACTGACATTGCCATCTACAGATCTACAGAAAAAAAAACTTGCTTGCTGACTTGCTTTATTTTGGTCAGTATCTTGCAAACTAAAGATATGCAGTGATCATTTACCATATTATACTCAAATTAACTAATGTTCATGTCAAACAGCATATGTTGATGCAATGAGGTTGTAGTGATTAGTGAATAGACAGTACATATAGATGCCGCTCTTAGTTACCCATGTTATGAGTTTACTCATGATTCAGATTCTATGTGATCAATTCTACATTCTACTTTGGCAACAAAAGAACCTAGGCAAACATCTGTATTTACAACATGATACCTCCTGTGATTTCATCAGATGCTGGACAAGCTGCGGGATCGATGGATCAACACTGGTCTCTGGGAGAAGCTTGAACAGCAGAAAACTGTAATCACAGAGCCCCGTGGTGGTGGCAAGGGGGATTTTGACGAACTGCTTCAGACTTACTACGATGCCATCAAATACTGTGAGGAAAGAGGTGAGACTGGTACACATGATTACACTGACCTTTGGACCAGCTAGTGGTTTTGCTCTGTCACACTGAATCAGCTTGATTGGTGACTTGATGCCTGTAAATTGGAGCTAAAAACATTATTTTGATAGTCCAGTGCTTGCACAATTAGTCTAGCAAGTAAATGATTTGCAGATATAATAGTAAATTGTAGCATTGCATGTGAAGTTGTCATTTTCCAACTGTAATAATAGACATCAGATTAATTTAGCTTGTAATTATTTAGAGTTCCACTGTAAATTACTTAAAACTTCACATGCAACAGTAGTGACAGTTTATTGGAAGGATTTAGTTTCACAACTCGATTTCTTTATTATAGATGGTGCTCTGCTGATTGCTGTCTGTAGGGGTAAAGTGAGTGAAGGACTAGACTTCACAGATGACAATGCCAGAGCAGTGGTCACCATTGGAATTCCCTTCCCAAACATCAAAGACCTCCAGGTTGGTAGTAGATGTACAGTCGGCAGCTATTCTGCAGACTCTTTAAGTCGTACGTGCTTTAGATTAGAAATGGTTTAATCCCCAGGCCATGGAACATTTGATACTGGTACAGTGTGGATTCTGGGTCGGGGCAAGGAGAACAGTTACACTCTTGACAATTACAAGTAAACATTACATCATAATGCAAAACAATAATGTAATAAAATCCAAGGCAAAAGGGAACAAAAAACTAAAAAAAACGGTACAAATCAGAACTTGATGACTTTGGGGACACAGTGAGTCCTAGTGTTGTTAGAAATGGTACCATAATAACAGTGTCCAAGCAGTGTCTGTGAGACATTTTTTCATTTTTTTTGGCCAAGTTCCAACCTTTTGTGTACCATGAACTCAAAAAGTATATCTCACAGACATCCACACGCACACAAACCAACACCAAATAAGAGCATCCCCTTTTTGGTGATCCGTGAAAAAAAATCCCAAAGCGATGTTGCTGTGTCTGCCCCGTCCTTAGCAGATAAAGTTGACCTTTAAGTTTGAGCCCCCACCCCACCCCCCATTCCTCTCCTCCCCATTTACTCCTCCACATCCCCCTGTCAGAGCACGACGGAGCTTTCACTAACCTGTTCTGTCAGTGTGGCAAGACGTGTGGGTGATTGAAGCTTCCCAGACCCTTTCACCTTAGCCAAAGCTGTCAGTTTCACCTCTGTCAGCTTTCAGGGCATTGCTACTTCTTTTTTTTAAATCAAATTTACTTTACTAAAAAATGCTGTACTAAAATGTTCTATTTTGTATAAGTATTGCTGTTGTGGTACAGGTTGATGGTATACATCATGTTGCACAGAACGTCATATTATAGCATAGTTTTTTGAAAACTAAAATAGAGTTACAAGGATTTACACCACTATGGAACCCTGAAAGTCTGCACTAATACCCAGTCTATTATAGGCTTAAACTGGGGACAGTTATTAATGTTTCAACCCAACCTCCAGAATCCATGCACAGTCCACATGATAATTGTGCCCATGCACGTTGAAAATTAGGGCATCTTATGAAAATGTAAAACTTTTAAATTGAATAAATTACTATTACTATTATTTATTAATGACTAAAATGTGAAAGTATGTCGTGGATTTTGCAGCCAAGCCAATAAATACTGTACTACACCTGAGTATGCCTGAATATCGAAACTCAATACTTATTTGTTATCATCCTAAATGTGTCCATAGCACAGAGTATCTTTTAATCAGATATTAACTTTATTTAAAGGATAAGTCAGGGGAGATGCTACTAACAAGTATTATGTGTGTATCCAAAGCCTGATATATCTTATTCCTCTGTGCTGTAGACCTCTGTTGTATGTTGTCCAAAAACTATTAAAAACACGTTTATTTTCGCTCAGTCCATAATCCACACACACCACCCTGCTGCCGCGAATACCAACTAGAACACCAAATGTTCTATGTACAGTGAGCAGCTGTTTTATGAAGTTATTAAGACTTTGTAAAAATTACCCTATGTATGTGTGTGTGACCCAGTTTTAAAAATCTACATCTTGAGTGGAATGAATGGGCCTGGGGCTGAGAGACACAGGCAGGTTAGGGATATCAGAAAGTACACATTGGTTTTAGTCTTTTCATGGAATTTATTGACAATGAGAAAATCCACAGCTGCAAGTAGTTTCCAATAAATGCACTCTACATTGAGTAACACTTGCTAAAAACTACAGCGGCCTACTATTTAATGGAATTACTAAGCCCTTTTTAACAATTAAACTGTAATTTAGTGAGCCATTTTGAAAGATTTATCTCTATGTGGAGTAGTTGTGGGAATCCATGGAAGTGGAATCTTTGGGGAATCTCACAATTTGATTTGATTCTGATTCTTGGTGTATTGATTAAATTCAGAATTGGTTCTCGAATAAAACAGATTCTTGACTTTACAATAAATAGAAAGAGGGGCAGTTAAAGCTCTTACTCCAGTGCACTGTGTGCTAAATCAATCAGTCACTTCCTTAGTCCACTGAAATTCTATGACTACATGTACTGACAGTTGAGCTAAATGGTCTTGATAAAGGTCATTGTCTGACAAACATTAAAAAGCAGAGAAAAGTTTTTGTTTTTCTAAAAACAGAAGTTGGTTTGTTCATTCTGGAGTAATGTAACAAAAAGTACTCTGCTATGTTGACATCGACGTTATGGGAGAGCAGCCTCTCTGCTGCATTACACATCATTTCTTCACCTGACAAGAGTTGGTTTAAGTTTTGTAAAGTGCTGCAGTGTGTGTTGGCTGGTTGACTCATTGGTTAGTGCTAGAGTTCTGCGCTCAGCTAATTTAGTCTCTGGGTGATGGCTTACGAAGAATTCACAAAATACTTCACATTTGTTTTGCATAGCTAATTATTAAGCTATTTAAATCAAAAATGCATCCAATCACTTGCCTTTTTGAAGGTGAAGCTAACTATAGCAGATGTGCACTGTACACCGTCCAGTTGCTGCACTGCCCTCGCGGTTGAGTTCCACCTTCTTCATTCCGTCTACACATTGTTACTAAACACATAGAAGTTTGCCAGTTTTAGACTGCATTTTATGTAGGTAAAGTTCTTGTTTTGGCATTGGTACCAGCACCTAGGTATTATATCTTTGTGTTGTCGAGACATTTCAAATGATGACTAGTTCTATGCTCGAGATTTTTTTGTCGAGACTCTCAGATGCAGCAATCTGCAGTACTAGATGTATTGCATTATGTGCTGTTATTTTATTCATCTGGTTGACAGAATGACAGAATGAAGGCAGTAAAGGCAGTAAATACATGAAGCAGTTACCATCATATCCATCATAAAGAAAATGGCCTTACTATTTTCTTAGAAGCCAATATACAATATCACAAAACTGACATTTCAGTGTAACCCTGCTGAATCAAGCTTGGGAAATAATGTGCCTGGTCTAGAGTAAAACAGGAGTTGAGTGGATGGAGCAGAACACCAGGGGCAGGATTGAGGAAGCCAAAGCTAGTTAGGGCCAAGGTAGAGCTGACCAAGCGTGAAGAGACTGTGCATTTCTAATGACATATTCTGTGCTCCACATCAGCAGCCTTTGTTCATTTGCTACATGTGCTCAGTTCCTCAGAGAACTCACCATCTCCTGCCACATCCTGTCATAATTGCGCATGCTGTCGGATCAGGTGGGTGAGGTTGAGGGTGGTGACTGCTAACACTATGACTTTGTATTTCCTTAGATAATCCTAGAAAAATCTAATTTTGGTAGGATTATTATGGATTATTAAAAAGCATGGGCCTCAGAGCAAATCTGCAGTCTCTCCATAAGATGATTTACATTTTTAAAACAGATGTAGGCCAGTATTGTCTACCTCTAATGATGACAGTTCTTAAAAAACTACAGCTAGTCTGAATATTTTTGTTGTTGCTCATTTCACCTGTCTAAAAAGTGAAAGTATGGCATGTGAATATGTAAATATAGCCTAAGTCAAGTTTAAAAATGATATCTGCCTCATCCGATCTTTGATTTAATTTGGATATAATTCATCTGGCTTTCTGTGGAGATTGTTGTGCCCACCCAATTTAGACCTCAGAGACCATGCACATTACTGGTCTCCATTTTCTTTATTTTTCTTTTTTCACAATTTCTTCTTTCTTAATCTTTTAGCTTTGCTTCATGCTATATCTTCTCTTCCCCAGTTTTCTTTTCCTTCTTCAATGGCAGAGGCAGTGTGGCCCTTAGAGAAGCCTTGGGGACTATAAGGGTCTTTGAGCTAACCCCATTACACCACTGAGAGAATGGGGACACTGACACTAATGACTGTCATGCAGCTAGCCCTTGTAGCATGCTAAACCAGTACCGATACTACTGCAGTACTCTGTCAGAGAGATAGGAAAAGGCTCTTTAAGGGGTCAGATACACACACACACACACACACACACATACAGTACATATGCACATGTAATGGTGTATATACTATTACATTGTGATATGATCAAAGTATTGTTTGATTCTTTTTGGTCACCGCATTTTCTGAGTAATGTTGAATGGTTCTGTGTTGAAACATAAGGATCTATAGTGAAGTTGTTCCAGTACTTAAAATCTTTTTTTTTTGGTCGCTGAAATAGTGGCAAAGTAGCTTTTTTTAATGCACTGCATCTTTGTTCAGTGTTCTCACTGGGTTTGTTGCTGTTTATTTATGGAAGGGGCATCCAGTGTTTCTAGGACTGCAAATGGCAAAAGGCTATATAATGTCAATACTGATGCATCAAAAAATGCCTGCATGGCTCCAATCTTGTGGACTGGTACAGGACATTGCTATACATAACCATATGTGCTGTTAAAGACTAAATGTCAAAATTGTGTTTATTATAGATTATTTTCTTAGAATTCAGCACCCCACGTAGCACAATGTGTGTTAAATGAGACTCAATTAGTATTTCATCGCATACTTTTATTTTATTTTTCTCACATCCCCATCCTAATGGTGACTGACTTTTCTTCTTTCCCCAATTTGTAAAAACATTTCTTTGTTGCTGACATTGCGCTGTGTTGTTCAGATTGATTGCTGCAAAGCGAGCGTACAGTATGACTGATCTGTCATTGTGACCCGCTGAGCTGAATCAGAAAGGTTCTTTTCTCATTATTGGACTAGATGATGGTCTAAACAAACGCCTACCAAATAAATACCTGGCCTGTGTGATATAGCACTATTTCTCTTTTTCCCTATAGGTTAATGTATTTCATAAAAGTATAATAATTTTACTTCTAACATTAGTTGAGGTGGGTCTCTCCAACATTATGCTGTAGGACACCCTGCATTACGCAGCACACACATTTTTTAAAAACTTATTTTAACAGTGTTAGTGTAGGGGTTTATATTTCTTTAAACACATATTCACCCACACGAAGGCTCCATATTAACACCTTGTCATATCCACACCATATGTCTCTCACTAAAGCTGGTTCCCTTAGTGCATGCAGGCACACATACTGTACACATGCATGACATGTTCTTATGTTGTCACTTCCATGCACTAGTGCTAACATGTGCACATTTTCTTAAGAGCACACATGGACCCAGACATATTAACTCATTCATTCTGTGCCACACTCACACGGCAGCACCCCATTGCTAGGATAAGAGGTGTAAGCCCAGCTTCTCTCCATTTAAACTACTCCAGCACTCTAGATGCCTGCGTGGCCTGCATTCCCAGACAGACATAACTCTTAGACTCTACAGGCTAAGCACATAGCATGGCATTTTACTGGCCTGTTGTGTTATTGTGACAAAGATCAAAGGTTGAACTTGAAAAGTCCTCTGCAGAGAAAGCCCTGCCAAAGGTGGTATTACATTTATGTTTAGTTTTTCCAATGGCATGTTTAGCAGTGAACAGTCACGTCCTGCGTGAGTGAGTCAAACAATAAGTGGCTTTAACAAGCAATAAAAAGACACAACTGATAAGGCATCTCTCTTAGTTTAATGACGGGCTCAGCCAACCTCTTGCTGTTGCCCTTTATTAAAGACAACCACAAGAGCGTTTTAATTCCAAGGCCTCTGAGCATGTAAAATGGATGGATAAAGGGGATTTTGGAGGAATGTTGAAGAGTTCATGGAAATCATCAAGAAGAGGGGATGATGGATGCCCCAGGCATACTCAAGACACTGTACAGATGGCTTTATCATCAGCCACTGAAGGAATACTATATAATACATGATTACCACTTATACTGTCCTTTTCAGTTCTGCAGGCCACCTTTAGAAAAACATTAATTGACATTTTTTGCCGATGCACTTTCAACCCTTTATTCACCCTTTAACAAAATGCAGCCATTCTAACATAATTCATCACTAAGTTTGCATGTTTTTTGATACTTGTGCTGATACTATAAAAAGTTTTGTATTGCAAAACAATACTTTTTACAATACCTTACAAACATATATAAACATGTGTTCTACAGAGTTCTCAAATTTTAACTGTTGTTTAAACATGAGCAGTTTATTAGAACTTCTCAGAAAAAAAGGCAAAATCTGTATTAACATCAGGAACCATTCAATAAAAAGAGTAAGACTGCAAATGTGACCAGGCATTCAGTGCTGGCTCTCTGTACTTGAAAGTTTTCGATACTCAAATTTCAGTTGGTACTGAAACAGTATTGAGGCTGTCATGACAAAAATATAATTCTAACAATGAAATACTCTTCCACCATATTACAAGCTTACTTTCAAAGTGTGACATCATCCACAGATTTGTGCATAACTACATGTCTAATATGAAGATGCTTGTTACAAGGCAAAGAGACACTTTGGAAATAAGCATTTCCTGCACTTATAAATGAAAGTGCAGAACATTGCATATGATGTTAGAGAAATTTGCGTCGCTATGAGGAAGTGACAGCAGACATACAGCAGAGCTCCAGTTTGCTATGAGAGCAGCCTGCAGTACCTGCTGGACTTGGTTGAGAAAGACCATAATAAGTTATACCGAAGGCCAAGACCAAGACATACCCACAAGATTGAAAGAAGTCTGAGTAAAAACACTCATGACACTGAAACAAATCTGAGTCAAAACACCCCTGAGGCAGAGACAAATGCAAGTCAAAACACCCATGAGACCGAAACAAGACAGAGTCAAAACACCCATGAGACCAGAACAAACGCGAGCTAAAACACCCATGAGGCTGAAACAAGTCTGAGTCAAAACACCCATGAGGCTGAAACAAGTCTGAGTCAAAACACCCATGAGACTGAAACAAGTCAGAGTCAAAACACCCATGAGACTGAAACAAGTCAGAGTCAAAACACCCATGAGACTGAGACAAGTCAATCAAAACACCCATGAGACTGGAACAAGCGTGAGCTAAAACACCCATGAGACTGAAACAAGTCAGCGTCAAAATACCCATGAGACTGAGACAAGCGCGAGTTAAAACACCCATGAGACTGAGACAAGTCAGAGTCAAAACACCCATGAGACTGAGACAAGTCAATCAAAATACCCATGAGACTGGAACAAGCGTGAGCTAAAACACCCATGAGACTGAAACAAGCCTGAGTCAAAACACCCATGAGACTGGAACAAGTCAGCGTCAAAACACCCATGAGACTGAGACAAGTCAATCAAAACACCCATGAGACTGGAACAAGCGTGAGCTAAAACACCCATGAGACTGAAACAAGTCAGCGTCAAAATACCCATGAGACTGAGACAAGCGCGAGTTAAAACACCCATGAGACTGAAACAAGTCAGAGTCAAAACACCCATGAGACTGAGACAAGTCAATCAAAATACCCATGAGACTGGAACAAGCGTGAGCTAAAACACCCATGAGACTGAAACAAGCCTGAGTCAAAACACCCATGAGACTGGAACAAGTCAGCGTCAAAACACCCATGAGACTGAGACAAGCGTGAGTCAAAACACCCATGAGACTGAGACAAGCGTGAGTCAAAACACCCATGAGACAGAGACAAGCGTGAGTCAAAACACCCATGAGACTGAAACAAGTCAGAGTCAAAACACCCATGAGACTGAAACAAGTCAGAGTCAAAACACCCATGAGACTGAGACAAGCGCAAGTTAAAGCACCCTGAGTCAAATGACCCTGCATACAGACAGGACATAAAGATTATTTTTCTTGTGACCAAGACCAGACTCCAGTATTACAGTTCTGTTTGATACACAACCTTAATTATTGCTAATCAGAACTTGAGCGTTTTGCAGCAGTAAACCTCAGCCTTGTAAATATGTAAAATCTAACCGCTTGACTTTACTAGTCTTTAATGTTTTGAATCACAGTTCACTTTTTAGTGGAACCTAAGAATAAGGAGGACATATGTGTAGCCTTGGTTTGAGCTGATCCATGAGCATGTTGTAAAGTGTATTTGTCTGATGTCTTTGTGGGTGTGTATGTACACGCACACTTACGCTGTCTTCAAGACAAGCCACTCAGCTGTCAGATCAGCCACATGTGGCAGATGAGGCGCTCAGCAATTTCAGTGACAGGCACAAGATGTCCCGGACTGCCAGGGGCGTGCACACTGACGCGCACACACACACCCTGTGTAAAATGTAGCTCAAACAGATGCGCTCAGCTGCGAATCATGCCTAGTGGTCAAATATATGTTTTTAGGGATGAACAGGTAGCTGTAGAGGACAAGGCCAAAGCAAGCGAGTGATCTCTTGACATTTTAACTAATCCCTTCTAGCTTGTGGTTTCTTGCACATTTGTGAGATTTGCTAGCAGCCAGGATTGGCTTTTTCACATATGCTACCTGTCATGTTAGATTGGACGATGACATGGTACAGACCAGGGATGTGATGGCTCGAACGCTGAAATGGACTGTGATTGGATTTAGATGACACAGCCGGCTCGAGGCTACTGGCCTTTCTGTTCGAGCTGCGGATTTAGAAGTGGATTCTTTAACTGCTTTGGTGTCTCATACTGTACATTGACAAACATCTCACCTTAAAGCCAGAAGCATTTATAAGACTTACAGCTTTATGATTTGGCTCTAAAAGACTGCCTACATTACTGTTTAATATTCAGAGATAAAACATGTGATTTTGAGTCTTCCCAGTGGCCCAGACCAGTATTTACAACTATCAAACTTTTTGGCAGTGTCAGTTTAATGTTTTCCTCAGTGGCAGGTGTTGCATGGTTGTTTGAATGCTTCATAGGTGAGGTGTGATTAGTCATAGTCCAACTTTGGGGCGACATTTAAGATATCCTGTGACTGTGCTTGTTTGTTTATGTACACAAGCCCAGACAGGCCACAATGGCATTACGTGATGCGTGTGAGGGAACAGGCTGTACCTGCCACGGCCCTGTGTTTGGTGGCTCTGGGCGAACACACGGTACCTGTCAAAAGCAGTTAGAGCCCCGTTCAGCAACCTGCCCTGCATGGCAACCCATCATACGCCAGCTGAACTTTTCACTTGTCAATTCGGAAAGGTTAGTGCTAAAATCAGCAGCGACAGATGCAAATGGATGGATGCTTTTCTGGCATTTTTGTGCAGGGATGCTTCACATCGCCTAGACCACCTTGTCTGCCCCTTCATACCGCCACTCTACTCTGTCATGGCCTCTCTTTAGCACCTCTGTTCCCCTTTCAGAACACATCTGTCTGTGAGGTCAGGTAATAGCTAAACACCTCAGGCCCTCAGTAGTATTTGAGTTTTGGTGTCCCCTAGATCACCCACTTGGTTTCGCCTTCATAGCCCAGATTAATCCAATTAGTTCTCCATGAGACATGCTTGAAACCCTCTTTGCCAGGTGCTGCCACACAGTTATGGTTTCATGATGATTATCACTAGCAAAATGCAGGTAAATTTGAGTCATACAGGGCTCTCAAACTCATGCATAGGTCACAAGTATACTGTTTGTTTTGGTTGGTAAACATATCAAAATTAGCTATAAAGGGAATTATCTCACAAAAGTAGCCCCGGTAATGTTGTGGTTATATTGTACCTGAACCCCAGGCCACATTGATGCCTATTTTTTAGTTAATTTAAAATTTCTTTTTCTATATTATTTTTGACCATTTTCATTTATTTACAGCTGATAGTAAAGACAGACAGGAAACATGGGGCGAGAGAGACTGACAACATTCAACACTGGTCCCTAGCTGGAATCAAACCAGTGATGTTGTTATTATATCATTATGCGTCTTAACCGCTAGGCCACCAGGATGCCCAGTCATTGATTTAAATTTTAATCTATTCTATTCTATATGTATCCTAACTTTTCTATTACTTAACGTTTCATTATCTTTTGGGAATTGGCCAGAGATCTTACAGGAGAAGTCTGAAAAAGTTTCTGCAAAAACTTCTAACTGCTGATAACTGTTAAACGGTTCAGTACTGAAATTCTCAAAAGACAAAGGATTTATATACCCAGTATTTATGGTTATTTATAAGTCACAAGTGACTAATGGATGGACCACAGAAACTAAACAACCTCAGACACCACCCTGATGCAAAAATTGTTTGGTGAAGAAAACCAGAAAAGAATTGTTTGACGTGTTTAATTTTGATGGCCTTGCATCCAAATACTGTGCCATATCATATTGAGTCATCCCTTATTATACTGACCTGCGGTTTCAGGTAGAACTGAAGATGAAGTACAATGACCAGCACTGCAAGACCAGAGGTCTTCTCCCAGGCAATCGCTGGTATGAGATTCAGGCCTACCGAGCTCTAAACCAGGCCCTCGGAAGGTAAATCTGTCTCCTGCATCTAGATTGTCATTGAAATTTTTCTCTTGTGCAGTCTGTCTTTTATATTTAAACCGTAAAATATTATTTTACAGGTGTATCCGCCACAAGAATGACTGGGGTGCCTTGATTCTAGTGGATGACCGTTACAGGAGTAATCCTAATAAGTACATCACAGGTATTCATAAACTCTTTATAGAGTGTGGACAACAGCTGACTTTATTGGGCAAACTGCACAGCCTCTCAGTGTGAACACTAGATGGCAATAGTTATCCACTATAAGAATTTTTGCAGTGTTTTTTCTCAGATATGTGTGTCTTGTATATCTCAGGTCTTTCCAAATGGGTTCGCCAGCTCATCCAGCATCATGACACCTTCAGCAATGCCATGCAGTCTCTGGTGGCATTCTGTCAGGTGCAAAAGAAGGTGGAGGTGTCCCTTGCAGACAGCCAGACCCCCAGCTCTACTGTCTCTTCTCCAAACGGTCAATTACCAATAACTGTAGAGGGACAGTGTCTGCCCAAGGCCTCAGAACCTCAAACACCCCACTCGGTGGTTAAACCCTCTGAACCCCAGCAGGATAGAAGTTCCCCAAACTTACATCTTTTTTCTCATACACAGTTGAAAGCTGAAAAACATGAAAAAGCAGGTGAGTGTTGCTGGGAGAGCGATATTGTTGCAAGGTTAATAGCTCTCTCAAGTCTTATCCAATGCCCTAAAGACAGATTTTTTTTATTCTGGTTCTGGAAAACTGGTCTCTCGATTAAGGTCTATCTAAAAATGTGATTCTTGAGCTGGTGTTGACAGGTGTAAAACATTCACTATTAAGTTTTACATTCATGGGGAATCTCTTATTTACCTTATATGCCTTTGTACTCTTATGTTTTTGTAAAAAAAAAAAAAAAAAGAAAGAAAATCATGATAGAACATGATAGAAAAATAGAGGTGTTAAAGGATAAGGCTGGCTGTCATTTTATAATTTTCTTGTCAACAATTCCTGTGAAATGACTAAAACCAATGTGTTGGTCTGTCTCTCACTGTCTGTGTCTTTCAGCCCAAAGCCCATTTGTTCCACTAAATATTTAGATTTTTAGAACCAGACCACACTTATAGTACATAATATCATTTTTACAGAGTCTCAATAATTCCCTTAAATGCTGGGCATTGTAGTTTTTAACAAAGTTACTCAAACAGGAGGAAATATTGCATTTTGTTGTCACTTAGTGCAATGATGTAGCTCATTGATGTGTTTTAATAGGTTTTTTTTTGACAACAATGGAGCTCTATGACACTGAGGAATAAGATATATCAGGCTTTGAATACACACATAATACTTGTCAGTAGGATTGATTCATTGCTGGTTTTGGTCTTTTCATGGGATTTGACAATAACAAAAACATAGAATATCCCCAGCCTCATCCCCTAACCATGAATGTGGGAGTGGGTGTGTTGTTTTTTTTCTGCTATGGTTAGAAGCAACATTAAAGAGTTAAAGTTCATCTCAGAAAAGCCTTTTATTTTCGAAATTCAAGTTGCGTGAGAAGACAGGCATCCAAAAGTGACACCACAACTGGCAATAAAATAAAAGGCATGTTTCACTCTGCATTGGCACACAGATACATTCATATGACAGGAAAAATACTGGTTTATATTTTCAATTTTAGTATTTGCTTTCATTCTATTTAATTCATAATACAGATGTGGATAAATGAATACATCAAAGCTTTTAGCCAGTAAAGTCACACTGCTCACACTGTCTGGGCTCCAGTCCTTTTTCTTTCTTCATGAATATGACATTTAAAGCAGCGTGGTTTTTTAAAAAGACAGCGATCAAAAGGCACATGTCATTTTTTGTGCTCAAGGATGTATGAGCATGACATCACCACAAGAAAATATGCCAAGGTGACGTGTTTGCACATTGCCTTGGCGAGCACCCATTGTCTTTGGGGTCATGACAAGGTTGAGCTGTTTGCCCAGTTCAATGCGGTGTGGTGGATGGGGTGGTAGCAGAGCAGTAGCAGACCCCCTCTCCTCCTCCACCCTCCATGGTTGGGGAGGGGTGGGGGCCATGGGATCAGTTGAGTGGCTTGCCTCATTACTGTAAGGTCTTTTGCGTGCCTGAGTGGCGCTGGAGCGAGCTGATGAGCAGATGTTGGACTGTTGCTTTTAATTAAATCCTCTTGACCTTTGTTTGGGTTATATTGAGCGTAAGCCCACATTTATATCTTTCTTTATAAAAAAGCCTTGGCAGCCATGGTACTCTGCATACCAATCTCACTTCATGGTGAGATTTAAAAGCTTCTTTGTGAGTCTTAACATGTTTGCACTGTTGTCTTTGTCAGAGTTCAGTTATATGCTAGTATGAGGTTACTAAATATCCTCTTTAAACTGAATGTGTAAGATACACTAAATCTTGTTTCCTTGATGCAGAATGGTTGAAGATGAAGCACAGTCCCCCAGCAGAGCCACTGTCCCATCCAAAAAGAGCAGCTCAGGGCCTGTACCACATTTTCACCTCTAGCCCCATCAGCAATTGCTTCAAGAAGCCAATCTTTAAGGAAAAAGGGCCGAGAAATTCCAGCCAGAACTTTGAAACACCTAATCTTCCTGAGCACAAAGAGAAACCGCAGATCCTGTTTCCACAAAAGAAGACTGAAGAGTCTGGTCTTAAACAGGCAGCTAGAGAGGGGTCCAGTGAAATCAAAGAGGAACCACACAATTTGGCTACAGTAACAACCCCTCCCAGTTGTGAAAGAGAACCACCCCCAGCAGACAATCCAGATGAAGATGAAGAGGACGAGGACCAGACCATCTTCTTTACCCCAGAACTTTTCGAGGGTGAAGTAGAGGAAGGCAGCCCTAACAAAGAGACAAAGACAGAGTCACCTCCCAAGATGGTTTTAGGGGCAGAGAGCCCAGCCCTGTTGTTAGAAGAACTTTTTGGCTCTGAGCAGGCCCAAGGGCAAGCCTCTATGTTTGATAGACAGAGAGCTATTTCAATCACTAAGGAAACTGCAGCGCTGTCACAGGGACAGAAAGAAGTCACAGGACAGATGCAAGGTGAGGAGAGAGAGCAAGTGAAAAACCGGAGCAGGCAGACAGACAGTAGGCTCTGCAGACTGTCCAGGTCCAGACAGAAAGCTCCCCCCACTCCAGCAGGTAACTAGCAACTTGGTAACAAGAAATATAATGAACCAAGCAGAATGTCTTACATGGAAATAACATATTCAGTGCATATTATGGTGGCAAATATTGTCCCACTAGAACAATGTGCAATGCTTTTTAAAATACCATATACAGTTGAAGCCATTCATATTCTCATTTTCATATTTGTTTTCCAACATGTTATTAATGTTTCACAGTTCATCATGTAGAAGTAAGTGAGTATGTTACGACTGCCTCAGGCAACTAGCCCACACACTATTACCAAAATAAAGTAAATGATGAGTCTTCAGCCAAGCCAGCCCCCATCTCAGATCAGCTCCTTATGTTGTGTGACAGCACATCTTATTAAGGCCATTAAGGCTTGTTCCCAGTTAAAAAAGTACGCAACTAACCAACATTATCAAAATTGCAGTGCTGATTGAATGTGCATTTTAACAAATCATTAAAATACAAAAGCAAGAACTCATTTGTTTTCTTGAGAAGTACGTCATCATTTAGTTGTGCTTTAATGATGTGTTCATAGATTATGGGTGAGGAGCATGGATGCTTTAGACATGCCTGAGTTAATTTAAAGAATTTATTTTTTCCACTGCAAAAAAATAATTATGTGCTGTAAACTTTATGTGCTGTGGTATTAGTGTGTGGATGCACATTTGTCTGACCAGTGCAAGCATTCAGAAATTCTGTTAAATCACAATAAAATTAAATGTTAGCATTTCATTTGTTTTTTCTCATCTCTTTCCTAAAATGATTTTTTCTTAGGAGCCTCCAACTACAGTGACATGTTTCAATGGTGGATGGATCATTCATTCATTAAGTCAACCTTTATTTTGACTTGGAAATATATGGAGGTAGAGACCTCATTTACAATATAGCTAAGCAATAACACAACACATCCTAGGCGCCAAGAAACACAGAAAAGATACTTGGATAAAAATATTTAAAAAAAAAAAAAAAAAAAAGCAAGGTAATAAAAAAACAAATTAGTAAGAATACTAGCATATTAAAAACCTTAGGAATAAATAAAGCAATTAAAATTTACAGCAAATGAGTCAGTTTGTTATTTGGACTATCGTCCCCTGGTGATACGGTTATGTAAATTTGTGTGTCATCTGCATAACTGTGGTAACATATTTTGTTGTTTTCCATAATCTGAGCTAGTGGGAGCATGTAGATGTTGAACAGAAGAGGCCCCAGAATGGAGCCTTGGGGAACTCTGCATGTCATTTTTGTCCACTCAGATGTGAGATGTGTGTGTTGAGACAAAATAGTCCCTGTCCTTTAGGTAGGATCCAAACCAGTTAAGTACTGTGAAAGAAAGTCCCACCCAGTTTACCAGTCTGTCTAGCAATATGTTGTGGTCAACCGTGTCAAATGCGGCACTGAGATCCAGTAATACTAATACTGTAATTCTGCCACTGTCAGTGTTTAAGTGTATGTCATTGAAGACCTTAACAAGAGCAGGCTCAGTGCTGTGATGTGGTTGAAATCCTGACTGGAAGACATTAAAGCAGTTGTTTAGTGCCACAAAATTGTTCAGCTGTTGAAAAACAGCTTTTTCAATGATTTTACTTAAAAATGGGAGGTTTGATATGGGCCTATAGTTGCTCATCAGTGAAGTGTCTAGATTGTTCTTTTTTAAGAGTGGCTTGATGACGGCAGTTTTCAGGGCCTGTGGGAAGACACCTGAGAGAAGAGATGTGTGAAGATCTGAGGCCATGCAATTTGAAACAATTTTGAAAAAGCCTGTAGGCAGAATATCAAGGAGGATTTCAGATGTTGTATACTGTCTTCCAGGTTTTTGTGGTTGATCGGATGGAAATTTGTTATACTACTCAAATTGATTTTAAGTGGATACAGGGACAACACATATCCTGCACCTGATATGGAGGCACTGACTGCTTGTCTAATTTTCTGAATTTTGTCAGAAAAGAAGGAGGCAAATTCATTGCAAGCCTTGGAGGATAGAAGTTCAGGGGCTACTGACACAGGAGGGTTTGTTAGCCTGTTGACAGTTGCAAACAAGGCACATGCATTATTATTGCTTCTGGCAATGATGTCAGAGAAGAAGGACTGCATTGCATTTCTCAGTTTAAAATTATAAATGTGAAGTCTCTCTTTATAGATGTCATAATGAACATGGAGATTTGTTTTTTGCCACTTGCATTCAGCTTTTCAACACTCTTTTTTCCATTCTGACCAGTGTGGCATTTATCCATAGAGATCTTTTCTTACCAGAGACAACCTTCACCTTAGTGGGTGCAATGGCGTCAATAACAATTGTAATTTTAGAACTGAAATTATCTACAAACTCATTGACTGAGACCCAAGAGAGGGCAGGTGTGGAAGAGAAAGCCTGAATAAATATTTCACTGATGTTTTCAGTGAGATACCGTTTTTTGATTACCTCTGTTTGAACATTTGTGTGCATGGAGATAGAACACAGGAATGATCAGAGAGAACATCAGTCACCACAACCTTAGAAATGTTCAGACCCTTAGAGATGATTAAGTCCAGAGTGTGCCCCTTGTTGTTTGTGGGTTCTGTTACATGCTGAGTCAGTCCATAGTTATCAAGAACATAACACAGTTCTTTAGCCCCTCTGTCCCTGGGGGTTGTCAACATGGATGTTAAAATCACCAGCAATAACTTCACAGTCAAAGTCAGACAGCAGTTCAGCAAAGTCATCAAAAAAGGTAACATAGTATTTAGGTGGCCTGTACATATGTAGAAATATAGCTCAAGAGGAGGAATTCAACAGAAGAGCAGCATATTCAAAATAATCAAAGTTTCCATAAGACATCTGTTTGCATTGGAGGGAATAATTTAACAAAATGGCAAGTCCACCTCCTTTCTTATGCACTCTAGCTTCACTCTGAAAACTGAAATTGAGAGTGGTTGACTCAATAAGAACAGCTGCACTGTTATCTTGGTCTAACCAAGTTTCAGTTAAAAACAAGATCAAAGTAAAAAAACAAGTCAAGGTTGTGCTCGATGATAAAATCACTGATTAAAAATGTTTGTCCTGACAAAGACCTGACATTTAATAAAGCTAAATTTAATGTGTTAAAATGTTATCTAACCAATTTTTTGGGACAAGCTGTAGCTGAAGAGGAATGGATGTTAAATTTGATAAATTTGCAGAACCGATTGAGTACTTCCTGTTTCTTAGCAGATTCACCATTCCTTTCCTGTTACCTATCAAGACAGGATTTGGGCAAGCTACCAACACACTGGGCCCTGACTTTTCCTGGGAACAGACATGAGTACCATTAGCCTTGCAGCCTGGACCCAGCAAATATCAGTTATAGCTTGCTGTATTTTGTACACAAATAACTGGATGTGCTGTGCTTTTATCAGGCTGGGGAGAGAGAGGATGATTCTGTAGCCGTCGTGGAGGAGGGGGAGGGGGCGGTTGCTGTAACTGACAAAGTAACATATTACCTCACAATTGTACTTAAGGACGGTACTTGAGTAAATGTACTTAGTTACTCTCACCACTGCTCAATTTATTTCACAAAACTGCGAGTTCTTTGTTCAGAATTTTGTATGTAAATGTATGTACAATACATCTTCATATAAAGAAGCCCTACCACCACTGCAATATATGTTAGAAATATCTTCACCAATTAACTTACCCACATGTAATCGTCACAATTGCTCTCAACTATATAAATACATAAGCCAGTTATGTTCTCATCAGTCATTTACAGTATAGTTCCCAAATTTGTAGTCCTTTGATTTTATTTCACGTAAGGATAATTCACAGACATTCAGCTCTTGACCTTTTGTACTTGATTTGTAAAGGAACAACAACAGTGTCTATTTGTGACCTATGCATGTGCAATATGTATGTGTAATCAGGAGTTTAATGGCCATATTTGATTGTTTGAGTCTGAAGAGATGAGGTCATTTAATCAAGCCAATGCTAAATGCAGAATCTTGAAACAGGCTAAGTTGAAGGGAGGCAGAAAAATGAGATTAAACATGATTACACTGATGTGATTTGTCTCATTACAGCGCAAACTTCACCAATGTGTGATTTGCCCAGACAAGCAGAGTAGACAAGTGTTCCATTAAAGCCTTTCTTTGCTCATCAACTGCCTTCCCAAGACCCTTGTATATGTAATCGTGCATGACCACTCGTTAACATCATCAAAACACACAGCATGGAGAGGCCAGCGAATGTGTGTTAAAAGCACTTAATAGGGAGCCCACATTACTGAAAGACTCAGTAATGGCTGTGAATGACTGTGTTTTTTCCCATTAGCCTAATTCAGCTTTTCCCCTAACCCCAAATCATTAAAGCTACACTAAGACAACATTTTTATTTAAAAGATACACTGGACTAAGCCAAAATCACACAGTGGAAAAAGCATCCCATATTCCCCATATTAATTGAAATCCCACAGATTTGTGCTGTTTGCCCAAATTAAATTGTGACATTGGAAATGATCAACACACTGCATACAGGGACTAATCAAAAGTTCAGAGTGAAATGCAAACTTTCTCCTCTTTCACAACAGCAGGGAGTCTTACATTGTGATGGTAGACCAGTCACATTGGTAGACTAGGGCGTTTATTTCTCATCAGTGAGTACTTCTGTGGTTACAGAAGTGGGGGGAAATGTGGAAAGATTGTGGAGTAGCTCAGCTAACATGTAAAAATAGAAATTATTTGGAATATATATATATATGTGTGTGTGTGTGTGTGTATATATATATATATATATATATATATATATATATATAATACACAGTATATCCATATAGCATTTGTGTCTAGGACTCACAAAAAGGATTATAGGTTTGTGTGAGTCTGATCTTTAGTATACTTGTTACAACAACCAATAAACTGCCAGTACATAAAGCCTACTGCCTCCCACCAGCCTGATTGAGTTGTTACACCTGAACACCACCTGTTGTGATTGAGAATGTGTGAAAGTTGAAATAATAAGTGAAAAGTAATGGACATATGGTTTTTACCACATCAAGTGGTATTGTCTACAAATGTAAACTTGACCAAATCTTGTATTTAAAAACAAAATTGCAACAATGTCTACTTTTATGTACTTAAAGGTGTTAAATAACATCAATTTTGAAATCCATTCAAAAGAAAACTTGTGTAACATGTTTGGTGGAGCTCATTTTATAGGACTGTGGGGGCACCTCATGGATGTATAAAGAGAACTGGATACAGGAAGAGCGCCAGGCTTTGAAGCAAATTTGACATAGTGGTCAAACCATGTAATTACAACGTCCCTTTCGTTGTGAAAGAGATCAGTGGATACATTTTTTTGAGCGTCACAACTGACTCACGAAATGACTTGTCTCTCTATCAGAATTTGATCCATTTGGTCCGATCACATTTCAAAAGCCTAGAAGAGCCACATGATTGAATTGTTTCATCCCCATTCAAGTTAGCTAGAGGGCTAAACCGGAAGTAGCCGACTCGGCCAGCGAAAGTCACTACTGCTCTTGCTCTTGCTCTATGGACCACACAGATGCGGAAGTAATGTGGAAGTTGTTGAACTTTTTTGGCTTCATGCTCCACTGAGCAACTTTCATAGGAATGAATGGGGCCCCGCCTCCAACGCTGTATCCAGTTCTCTTTATACATCCATGGGGCACCTAGGAGACACAGAGCTAGACTAAGCTGTTTGTAGTTTTCACTACTTATAAAACTCATACCCCTCAGTTTAGATTTGGGTGTAGATTGTTTTAATTGATTTAAAGCAAAAAACAAAACAAAACACAGTTACAAAATGATGTCTAGCTCACAGGTCTGTGCCACATTTGATCTATTTTCTGAAAAGTGACATATTTTTTACTTGACAGGTGGAGGCTATGGAGCAAAGTGTTTAGGGAGAGTCAGTCTTCAGCAGATTGAGACTAGGGGAAGCCGGAGGAGGACAGACAAGTCCAGAGCAGATCCTGAGTTAAAGGTGCTGACCAATGATTTGAAGAGCAGACTGTCCAGAGCCAGAACTGTCAGAGTACACAACCCAAGAACAGACAGAGCTCAGCAGACAGACAGCTGGATTACATGCCGACCTATAAGTGTAAACCTTGGAGAAACTGAGTCAGGCATGTCCTTTGTGGGTGTGAGGGAACACAAAGCCCTTAAAAAATTGCCCACCACACCTGTCAGTTCCACAAAGGCTGAGTTTGACATTGTGACTCCTAAGCAAGAAGACATAAGGGGTCTGCAAGACGCTGGAGCAGCATGTAGTCCTTCCAGTCTACCAGTGGATGCTCCTGGAAGTCAGCCCAACAAATCAAAAGGTAAACTGAACAATCTATATATGTACAGTACATGTAAGTGTTAAATAGTTGAGGTGGGGATTAAGTCACATGTGCAAGTCTCAAGCAAGCAAGTCAAGTCCCTGCTATAAGTCAAACAAGACCAGTCAAGTCGTTGCTCAGGTCAAGCAAGTCACAAGTCAAGTCATATGAAATTCTGATGATCTACCCCAGTTTCCACATTTAAATCAGTTAAAAGACAGTGGTCCTGAAAAGTTCCATTTTCAACATTAATGAAAACTATTGCAGCCTGCTTACACCTTATAAATCTTACTGATATTTGACATTTTGTGGTAACCAATAACAAGGCTCCTAAATGAATAAAAATGGAGAGGGGATCTGAAATTATGATATAGGCCTATATCTCTAAAGGGCTCTAAAGTGAAAACAGAAGTATGACACAAAAAATTTTCATCACAATGTTAAGCCTCCTGCCTTGGCTCAACCTCATGAGGGTCACACCATTTCTCTTCATTCTGATGAAGCCCAGAATTTATCCATAAGGGCTGTTTAATTACATGCTGTTTCACTGTATACTGTACACTATGTAGCACACAACATTGATCACTGTCCTGTTGGTGTGTTAATGACGTTATCGCTGCTGTGCCACTTGCCATGTGTGTAAATGCACACATTGCTCTCACTTTAAAGATGAACTTACTGTTTCTGCTGTTTAATACTGCAGGTATTTAATAAAGTCAAAGGAAAGAATCACACAGCAATTGTGAGCAACAAATAACATCAGTACTGATGTTTCTGCAATATCCCAGATACATTCAGTGACCCCTGAACAACATTAGTGTAAGATCCAGACCTGCCTGTATCACATTAATAGCTGTATTCTGATTAACTTTTCAGTAGATTATGTTATAGATGCATAATACTAGAAGTAAAAAGCTGAATAAATGAAAGTTGATTTGTGATGTTGAAGAGCTCTGTGTGTGCACATCTCTGCTGACTAAAGACACACACACTGTGGCCTATGTGCTTTCTGCACTTTTCATAAAGTCGATCTCTGTGTTGAAATGTGGAGAAAAGCCTGAAACACTGGAAACCGCTTCGCTCACTGTAGTAAGCACCATATTTGTCCCCCTTCCTCCAACGCTCTATATTAAATTCCACTCTTTTACATGAAAATACCAGTTTTGAGGAGCAGAAATATGGAGGGCTCGGCTCAAAACATTCAGGGCTGAAGCATGGCAGCACTTGAGACCTACAGGACGGACCCAAAGCACTGTTGACGTGAACACAAAAAAGATACAGGAGCTTTTCTGTCATCAATCATAAACATCCAGTGCGTATGGAGTCTGTTTTACACTGAATATTGAGGGAACAAATTAGCTTTCTTTCAGCTTCTGGGTAATATTATTTTTGGACTAGCCCCCTCCTTGATAGCTGCCTCCTGTGTTGGCCTTTGCTGGTCTGTTCTCTGTTCCTCTGTTAAATAGCAGTGTTTCCCCTATAACAGCACAGGCCTGGTGGGCTGCCAGGCCAAAGTGAACCCCGCCAGGCCAAAAAATATTTTTTTAAATGTCAAAAATAACACCAAATATCCATTCATTCGCAAATCAATAGCGTTTGGGAGCCTCTGAGCAGCGCTGTCTCGACACATGAGTTAACGTCTGTGTCGTTGCCCGGGAAACTGCAGGTAGCGTAACTCCTTTTAAGGAATAGGTTAACACCACCATAGTTGACAGTATATCCCAAAAATACATTGCAGAGTCATTTTTTCGGTAAAACCACTGAAGCCTTGCACCATTTTCAAGAGACAACCAAGTCACCGCAACCAAGTCAAGAGACTGACAGAAAAATCCTAACTCACAGGTGACTGATTGTTCTGATTTCTGTTTTCTCTCATTATTGATTGAACATTAAAAAATTGATATGATATGGTAAACAATGACATTAAAAAAACTGAATTAATGATAGCTGCGTCCCAATAAAGACCTAGAGATTTTTGGCTTGAGTTACAATATATCATATCTTATTTTAGTGTATGAGCTAAATGTTTAAAAAATGCATTTATTAGTTTCTTTGGATTTATTTGGATTGCTTTCTTTGAATATGAGGCCATGTCTGTAGTAAGTTGCATATAATTTATTATAGAATTTCTTTTCAGTGGGTTATCATCCCATCAAAATGTTGATTTTGCTGATGAATGTCATTTAAGTATACATTAACAGTCTATATGTACTTCCAGATGACTGTTACTGGATTTCATAAGGGATGTCTGTTTTGATTCATAGTGCAGCATGCAGCGCTGTTTGCTGGAATACTTTTAACTGTGTTTGCCAGAATCTTTTTTTACAATTCATGATGCTCCAGTGTAATTTGTATCTATTCTGTAGCCAATTTCTTTATGTAAAATTACAAATGCCTTTTGAAATATGTTTTCTCAACCAAGCTATAAAGGTAAAGAGATCTAACAAGCAGAAATGCAGGAGATTCAACAAGACTGCTCCAGAAAGAAAGGTAAGTGTGCCACTGCTGAGGCAGGTCATTACCTGGCTTTTTTTTTTTTCATCAAATAACAGTGAAGTCATGACTTTTGCTTAATACTTCTCATTTGTGTTGAACTATACTGTGCTTGTGTTTTTCATTGTTCTGCAGTATTTATTATTTTATTATTTCATAGAATGACTTAAAAACATAAAGGCACAAAATGCTTTACAAAATAAAGCAAGCAAGTAAAGCAATAGATGTTGACACAGATCAGTGCTGTGTATGTTGCCTGCACACCTGCAATGAAAGTTTTGGCATTTAGTTTTTTCTTTGTGTCACACACAGAAGCACAGAGAGAAAACACAGTGGATTGTAATCTATGAGTCATATCACCACATTGCACATCCTGTGTGAACAGTCTTAGAAAGCTGTGTTTCAGCATAGCCAGGTAAAGCAAAACAGTATACTACTGAAGGGTTGGACTGAAACAGAAAAGGTCTATCATTTAAACCTTTGCAAGTTTTGTTCTAAAAGCTAGCCAGTACATTTGGACAAGAAAGTCAAGAGAGTTCTCACCATACTTTGTGTTTAGAAACCAATAATCTTTTACTTTGATGGTAGTATCTGTGTTTTGAATCTGGTTATCCTGTATGAAATTTATTAAAAATGTTTTCAGTTGCATCTCTGTTAAGAAACTTTAAATAAATCTGTGACTAGCATTGTCTTCTACTTACAGAGAGTCAAAAACCAGACGCCATGCTCTTTGGGACTTTACTGTTCTATGTGTGAAAAGGAGCTACTTCCTGTGGCACACGGTAGTTTCTGAGAAATCTCTGTTACATTTCTGTTCATTTACAACCACACAATAATATTGTGGTTAACCAAGCCATTATTCAAAGCAGATGTGTGTCATTTTGGTACTGATTTACTGTTATTGCTTCATTTTTCAGGTGTATTGCAGAGTGCTGTTTGTGAATTTGAGCATCTATCTGTTTTGAGAAAAGTCAGCTTTTGTCCTGTAGCAACGACCCAACACTGCCAGTGTGCACCATATCAGCCATCAATTTTGGACAACTCAGGCTCACTGCTGGTAGTCCAAAGTCTCTCATCACTGAAGGCCCTCAGGAATGCTCTGCAACCCTACTGTGATAACTCTTTTACTGGTGGGTAAACAGCTTTGGATTACACAAGTATTACAATATTAAAGAAGTGATTGTGGCACATCTTGTATACAAGGAAGGTTTCTAAGCAAAACAGGTTATTCAAAAACAGATACACCAAATGAGCAACATCAAAACTAGTTGTAAATAATGATTAATAATATAGATGCATTTTTAGGAAGAAATGACTTTACTTGATTACTGTAAATGATTAGACATGAGTTTTGGGCTTTACCAGTCCCTGTGGTTTTAAACACAGAGCTAAACATGTATATGAACATGTTAGCCTTTCACTTTGATCCTTTTTATGGCACTTTTTTTTTTCCTCTAAAGTCTGTGAAGTTACATGCTTTCCCACTGCTTCTCGTTCATGCAGCATATAATGCTGTCTGGGACCCTGAGGAGTGTTCTGTTACCAGATTTCTGCAGTGTAAAGGCTGTTTGTCTCAAAGCCCTGTTCTGCCTGCAGCTTTAATCGCAGCAGAGATCCACTACCCTCGAGACATGGCTCAAGATCAGGTAAACTTCATAAATGTGAAGAAATGTTTATGTGCGCAATGTGTTATTTAGAGACCCTGAATTACATCACATTGGTTCCAAATAAAGTACAGTTTCACTTTCAGTTCGGTTTTCTCTGCGGTAGTAAAATGTTAATCACAACAATTAAAATTCCTAACCCTCATGGAAACTTTTCTTTGTCTAACCCATGTTCAAGGAGAAGGGTTGCAAATACAGGTTGCATAACATACGCTTACCCAATCTCCTGCCAACATGTTTAAGGACCAGGTAATGCTAGAAAACAACAAGTTCATACAATGTGTTGTCTGACCATGTCAGGAGTAAAAGTGTTTATAATTGCTACAAACGACCATAATTGAAAGCAGGGTGAGATCATAGAATGATAGAGGTAATAGAGAGGGGCGAGACATGATTATTTTTTAGATATAGGGATCACGGCGCGCATTTTCAGACATTCATCCTTCTGGAAGACATTCATAGTGATGCATTTATTGGTAAACTCTATGAGTGACAGAAATAGTTGTGTAAAGAATAGAAAAAGAGAGCTAGAGAAAGTTCAAACCTTGCTTTCTCACCTCCACACACCTGGCCAATCACTGCATGAAGTGGGCATGAATGTTAGATTGTCAGTTTCGGAAAGTTATAGAAATCGTCGGACACAATACTGAAGTGGGAAAGATGTGGGGGGAGCGGGTTCGAGAAGCTGTTTCAGCATCTGACAAGCAGTTCTGATAGTATACTTAAGCCATGTCACTGTTTTAATCTGGAACGGGTTTCTGAGTACTGATGGAGCCACTCAAATTTTGGGATTGTATCTTGTTTCACTGTATCTAGAAAAAGTCTTACCTATAAGGTATCTGAAAAATGTGCTCGTGTGGGAGGACAAAATCAAAAACTGTGAAAATGTTTGCGCATGAACACAGCTATTTTTCCCAGCAATCACCCAGCTTCACTGTCTGTTTGACATGAACTTATATAGTCTGCTGTTAGCTATGTGTCAGCTCAGTTGAAGGATTGAACTACCACATTTGTGATGATACACTGAGCATTGCAACAATCAAGATATTCCTCATACCTCAGGCAGTACATGGCTGATGGAGGAGGATCGCCACACTCTTGCTGTTCTTGTATGTATGCCACCTTCTGCTGGTCAGACCTTGAGGGTAGGAAATGAAATGAAGCTGGTGGCTGAGGCAAAGTCACGATGGCATGACTAATTCTCCTTCAGTTTTTCAAGCAGAGATGGAGCCATATGTAGTGGCTCTGGCATCTAAAACAGCTGCTTTTCTCAGATTTTGATATGTTAACATGGGGAATATACAGAGGAATAAACAGTCAGTGGCAATCTTGTTATCATTGAGAGAGGTTGCAGTACTATGGCCAGATTTTATCATCTCACCAAACCTTGAAGTGGATGAGCCACCACAGCTGAAGACTTTGGTGGGTTCCACTTCTCTTAGCGAAGAATGAGAATATGTTGTGCATGTGACGTCCCAAAATAGAAAATGTCCAGCAAATCTATTTGTTGCAAAAATAGAGATGGTAAGATGAGAATCTGGCATAAATTATCTCATTGACTGACCCAGCTTTGTCTGAATAGCACAGACTGCTCCTGGTGGTGTAGTGCTGTAGGAAATATTTTTGTGGCATATATTTAGCCTCTGAATATCATTTGGGCATCATTTGAATGCCACAACATAAACTAAGCATTGCCAAATATGTAAGTGTCTGTTTATAGCCACTTATGGATATTTCCATTACCAAGCTCTTATCAAGATGATTCCAGCAACATGGCAGAGACTTCTGTTTACTTCTGTTGCCAGAACTGAGTTTAGCTCACAGGCCAATGTATGTGATAATGTAAATGGCAGGTATGCATTGTAGGTTTTTGGCCAAAAGTCTGCTGGTAGCCTGTTGCTGTTTACTCAGCATCAATGAGAATCCCTCAAAAATATTTTCATCTTATCCTCTGCTGAATTAATGCCTTAAAGATATCAAACTGTTCTGCTGATGGACTGTAGGTAGTACAGTACTCATATTGAAATTACCACTTTGAGTCAATCTACCTTTAACCTCATCTTTTGACCTTTCAAATATGGTAATGTATATGGACACCAGCTCTTGTTGTTGTCAACTTTCTGTTTTTCAGTAGTATAAGACAAGCAACCATGCTCCAAAGCATGAATATTACAGTTAGGTGAAAATTGTTATTTCTGGTATTGGGCAGGGGGATTTTTTTGAGCAATTTTACTTCAATGGCTTCATTTTGGCCCACAACAGAAAAGCACAAATTGTGTTTTTCCCTTTTTATTGTGGCAGAGCTGATTTTCATCTGGGTGAATAATGAAAGCTACTTTTTGGATGCTTGAAAACATTTGTGTCAGCACAAGTCCATTACATGAAGAAAGTATTTTGATGATTTGGCCACTGCAATAAATCATTAAGTTGTATACTGTGTAAGAATATTAGGTACAACTGCAAGGAATGTAAGATTAATCTACTTTGAAAAACATCCTTTGTAAAAAGTCATTATCTGAGATTCAAGTTTTCATTACTTATTCTTCTCAAAAGATAAGGCTTACTCACTTACGTCTTATATTTTCCTTACTGTCAACAAATAACATGTGCAGACCAGTAAGTATGTACAATAAGAATAATAGATAATAAAACAAGAAAAAACTGCCAGGGAGTTAAGATAATTAAAGTAATTCAGTTTATAGTTTACATTTTGTGTAGTTTGCCTTATTTTCAAAAAAATAAATAAAAAATTGAAGGTTGCTGTGAATGTAAAACAAGGCCCTGACAGATTTAGGCCAACACTAAACTCACATTTACAGTAAATTTGTTACAAATTTGACAGATGGAGGTGGCATTCTGAATTCTGTCTGACACAACAGTGCTGTAATGCCAATGTGCTCAATGATCCATGTACAAAAAAAATAAGAAATTGCTCAAGTCTAGTCAGTTACTCTGGTGTACTGTACAGATGTCCTGTTGCTTTATCAGGGTGCATTAGACATATTTCAATCAATAACCACTCCCACCCCTCCATAATCCGACTTACAGTGGTAACAGAACAGACACAGTGCAGAGTATTACAGCTTCCAGAAATGCCTTAGCCAATTTTTATGGCCTCATTGAATGAATGAATCAACTTTATTTATATAGCACCTTTCATGCACAGAATGCAGCTCAAAGTGGTTTACAATTCAGCAGCAAAAACAAAAACACCAAATACACAAGTTAAAAACCATAAATATACACAAGGGGGAAGGGAGAAAATTAGTGTTACTATTTATAAAATATCATTTACACAGTTTCTTTGGAGAGAAAGAGAATACAATGCATATAAAAAAAAGTCATGAAATAAAAATTAGAGAAAATCATACAAGATTAAAACAGACAACTGCTAGTTATAAGCTAATTAAAAAGATACATTTTGTGTTGTTTTTTAAAACTGTCCACTGAGCCAGCAAGTCTAATATTTAAAGGCAGATTGTTCTATATGTTTGGAGCATAGTGACCACAGGTTTTTGTGGTGACCTTTGGAACAGTTAAAAGAGCAGCTGTGGAGGATCTTAGGGTTTGTGGAGGATCATAAAACATTATGGAGTCTGTGATATAAATGGCCATTCAGTGCCTTAGCTCAAATGTTTTCAGAAACATAATTTAGTGTACTGTTTAGCCGTAAAATGATAAAGCTTGTGACACGGCCGCCATGTTGAAAACGGCAGAGCAAAAACTAAGCACCACCCAACTGGCAGTACATCACCCAGCCGGACTGTTCAGTGGTCCAGTGTGTCCAGATGGTCTGTAGTTTTGCAATGGCTGCTTTTGGTGGGCCAGCATGTAAAGCGTTACAGTAGTCAGGACGATGAGAAACAAAAGCATTGATTGGTAAATCCTTAAGGCAGGACCTGCCTCTGTGCTACATTATGTCTATTAAAGGTGTGTTTCAGTTGGCATGTAATGCTTCTGCCACAAGTTTTTGATTGAATGAATATAATGTATGTGCATGTACTTTTTCAGCAGTTTTGGTTTAGTTTACTGAAAACCAATACCTAAATTTATTAGAATATTTTATTACATTTTCAAAATAGTGTGAATTTGTGCATATATCGTGCAATTGTTTCTTGCAGTAGCTTCAGTTACAGTGTTTGTAAGTTTTTAAATAATTGGGGAGAATTTTGCTGTGTAGGTAACACATGCATCACTTAAAAGTCAGTTCATCCTATCAGAGCTGGTTCATTTCAAGTTCATTTAGATGGAAAACTGACAAATGACACACTGATGTATATTTTGATTTTTCATTAATTTGGAGAGAAAAAATAGTCACTCTTATTCACTTTTGTGGTATAATGTTTTTTTATGCCTTTTTTAATTAAAATGAATTATTGATTTTTTTCCCCCCTCCCATGACCGTTAGCCTGCACCAATCAAAATGGTGGTGACTTTATAGTCCTTTTGTTCCAGCAGATTTTTAAATGTCACTGTTGAGATTATCACAGTGACCCATCAGATTAAAAAGATTAACCCTGATTGACTGGTAAATTCAGGTTAAACTGTAACTTTCCAAACTTTGTGGTACTTTCAGATGTACATTGTGTGTGCATCTTGGTCCAACCTTTTTGCTCAGGATGAAAAGACAGACATATTTTCTTACAGATTTCATGAATCACTGAGACAAAGTACTTTTTATATAATTAGATTTAGATACTAAATTACTAAAAAGGCCTCTACAAAACTGTAGATAAGATCAGAATAAAGTATTGTAAAGGTTTATTGTTTTAAAATGTTGATTTGACCATAAATCAACATTTTTGTCAAATGTTAGTTTAATCAATAGTTAAAACAAGTGTTCTTGTGCTGATTGTAAATTGTGTAGATAAATGGGATGTGCTGTCATTCAGAAACTTTTGTGGTTAAAACATGTTTCAAACTAACAGAAATAATTACTTCTGAGACAGTTTCAGTGCCATTCAGTTTACAGTAATATGATCATGCTGTTTAGTGTGGAAGCTCAATGATTGACAGGGATCCTCATCACATTTTAGAGTGTCACGATCTCATATGTCACACTTTGACTGTTAGTCAAACTGTATACTCTGCAGTAGAGAAAAGCATCTGTCACAAAAATGCCTTGAATGAATTGATGATTCATGAAACCAGATTCAGGGAAGAATGCTCACATTTGAACGTTGCAAGAAAATATTTTACATTGGGACTAAAGTGTGTTGGTGTTGCCTGCTCCCTGTCTAAATCATCATCAGCCATCATCAGGCCAGGTATCTCATACTCATCAGCAAATAGCTCCCCTTAGCTCTAGTCATATTCTTCTTCATGCATTTTTTTACTGTGGCAATAAACATGCAAAATAGTTAACAACTGCTGTCCTTTAAAAAAAAAAAAAAACTCCAACTCAACACAGAGGAATCTTCTACTCTATTATGTTCAGCTTTGTTCTCTATTGCTATTTTGGTTTTTGTAAATACTCCCATCAGACATCAAGTTTAGATAATGAGCTTGTTTGTAAAATGGTCTCAACATTTTGGCCATCTGGATCACAGTGTGAATCTGACTAAGCCCACCAGCCAAACGCACATCTCTGCCCCCCTTTGCTGCAAGGGGTTTAGGACACACTTTGGTCCACTCTTCTCTGTTTTTTGAATGCTCGCATGAGGCGTTTCAAGTTCCTGCTGTTCATCTGTGAATTTGACAGACACCATATTGCACGTAAAGCTTTGGAGTCTGTCTGGGTGCAATCGCCAGACACCCAAACTCCAGTCTGCATGTAGCCAAGTTACCAGACTGCAACACTCTTGGCGTGGGGCATGACACACTCACAACAAACTTTACTGGCATCATCGACCACTGTCATTTTGACCTGTTAATCTCAATTTGTCATTGTTGTCATAAGCTCCCCCCTCACCATCATTTATCACTTTGTCATCTGTGCTTAAACATGTCACCCCTCATCCCTCTAACACCTGCTCTTTATATCTGACCTCCCATCATAAACTTATACTATTACTGAGGGAGGCCTTATATGTAGTAATTGATCATGTTCATATAATGAGAAGGCACGCAGACACCATGTGTGTTATAATATGCTTTGTTATAGCACAGTTGAGATTGGAGGCATAGAAGCTCCGATATGGTGACCTTTAATAAAAGGCAATTTTCACGCCCCAGTGGATATTAAAGATGATTATTTTCATCTGAGTGATTTATTTGTAGCACAAAATGAATTCTGCTCCGTAGATCAAATTTTTAAAAAAATGAAATAATTCATACTTTAATTTAAGTTTGTAATTTTATATGAATAAGATATTAGGTTTTGTATGATATTACATATGTTTGAATTTGAGATGTTTAACAAATATCAATATAATTACTTATCTCCACAAAGAAGTACTGAATAATTTATGCCATGAATTTTTGCAATTGCATAAAGGGGTTGTTTTACCATCTAAGCCATGGCTGATGGATAGCGAATTTTATATGAAATGCAAATGTATTCACACACATATATCAGGAAGGTTTGCATTACAAAAATAGAAATTGGGCTGTCTTGAATTTTAAAAAATGTTTTTATTTGTATGCTCTGAAAAAATGTAGAAAAACCTGCTGTCTTGGTTTGATTGGAAGTTGTGGTTGTGACCACAATGGCTTACACTTCAAGTTAAAAAGAAGATAAATATATATTTAAATATATATTATTATACATTATTATATATTATATACTGAATATTATTATACTGTTATTTTAAACCTTAATGATTAACAGCATAATGATACTGTACATGTTGAAAATTTAGGTGATTAATGGTCTCCATGCTGAGTTGGGAGTGTTTGGACAAGAAAGGGTGTTTTGAAAGCCAGAAATCTGAGCTGCTGGAGAAATAATCATGTAGCGTTTTGTTTGGATCATTAGCTCTATCAACACCCATGGCAAGTACTAGTGTGAGATGAACAAGGGCAGTTTGAAGAACAAATTAGCTGATGTCTACATATGGCTCATCCATCTGTATACATATTTTGTAAATCCATCAGAGAGTTATATACTATGTCAACCGATCCACAACCTCACATGTTTATGTCTCCTACATACCAGGTGCCCTCTCCCTCAAAAATAGGATAAATAGAGTTGATGAAATTAAGTGTATAAAAACTAGTAAAATACATACAAAAACATATAATATATACAAAACATCTAAATACAAAATTATAAAAATAAATACAATTAAAAATATGCACATTAATTAAAAATACAAATTATACCCTGTCTCAGGCTTTTTTAGGTTGTCTTGTGGTATGCATATCATATACTATTTAATATGGATTTGATGTGTTTTTTCTAAATATTCTTTGCTGAAATTACATTTGATTTGACTGATTGGACAATAACATCAGGATCTGGAACTTGAAAATCACAAAATCCATCTGTCATACTTATAAAAGTATATATTTTATATTTATACATACATCAGGTGTACATATGTTTGAAAATGATTTCAGGGCAATGCTGAAAGAAGAGCCTATCTGCTCAATAAATAATACTATATGTGGAATTGCATATGATGGGCTAAATGGCAGTTTAGGCAACATGCAAGTGGATGTGATGTGAGGATTTGTAATGAGATCAGTCAGAAGTTATAAATATTACAAATGTTTATATTATTTGCCTCTAAATAGAAAACTGATACATAGATTTTGTGATTTTTTTGAATGATAGAAATGTCAGTGTTTGCATCTCTTTTGAAATGTAAATAAATGGCTTTGGCCACTGTGGTGCTTTAGGTGAATAGCTAATGAAATTGGTTTCTTTAAGCATATGTAGCCTGATAAGGATTTCTTGACCGGATCATCTGTTAGTAGAGGATCTTTAGAAATCTGTCTACTGGAGCAGCTGTTAGAACTTGGCTTGAGTCATAGGTTTGGAGCTCCTTGGATAATAAACCCAGATTTATTTCAGAGGGTCAGTGGAATTAGACACCTAATCTGCCTATGTGGTTTTGTAAGTTGACTAATCTTGATATAGACATCCGTTGTTTGGGCTCATCTTAGTGTTCTTACACCATAAGCTGGTTAATGCTATAAGTGTTATTGTGGCATCCATTTGTCAGCTGAAAGCCTGATGCCTTTTTAGTTGTGCATATTGTAGTAGGGTCTCAGCAGGAGAGCATTAAGGGCTGGCAATTAGCCATTCATGTAACCTTACCCCGTTATGGTAGAACACTGACAGAGATTAAAAAAACAAAAAAAACCTCTGATCCATTACACTGCTTAACTACTTTGTTCAGTATCATGTTCAAGTTCCTTTGTAGTTTTCTATTTGTACATACGTACAGTTTTACATTTATATTGTAAAAACTCTTATGCAGATTTTTTTCTAATACAAATCATAAAACAGAAGGAAATTATTGTCCAGATTCATTTGATTTCTTCCCTTATTGATTTTTTAGTAGCTGTTTTATTATCCTTCTTTCAATCAATACAGTGGAACTTCTTTTATTGGCAATGTAATAAGAAGTTTCACCCTGCTACATAAACCAGTCAATAGCATTGATTCATCTGCTCTCAACAAAAGTAAGAGTTAAAATAGGCTAAGAGCATTAATTTATACCCTATTATTATGTATCACTTTTATCATACTTGTCCTGCTTTTCTGTCTCCAACTAGTCCTCCAAACAAAAACAGACATGAACATTTTCATCTGATGCTCATATTGGCAGGGCAACATTGTTTGTCTGTACTGTTACATACCTGTTCATACCTGACGTGCCACCACCATGGTTAAGTTTTGGTTAGGTTATGGCACCAAAATGACTTGTTTAAAGTTAGGAAATTAATCACCGTGGTTAAAGTAAGGGAAAGACTGTGGTCATCAACATTAACAGTCAGTACGAAATGATAAAGATACTGTGCCCCTCCATCCACCCAGACCTCCTCCGTACAGGATTTGGTTGCACTGATAACAAGATAACACTATTTTTGCTTTTGCTACTGATAGAAAAGGTCATCAGGGGTCACATGGCTACTCAAGGCACCTGTCAGATTAATGTAAGCATATTGTATTAGGCATTTGAACAGATGACTAATCATTTCTTTGGAAAAGATATTCGGCTACAAATAAAGTGCTAGCCTGGGATAAAGAAAGCCTGTCGTTGGATATTAAAATTAGATATTTAATTTAATTGAACTGTCCTTAGAAATTAAATTCCTGCAATTGGGACATTTGTGTACTTTAGAGAAGGATTTTGTAGATCAGATTCTCATTTGTTTTGAAGATGTAAGAGTACTGAATGTCAACCAGACAATCAATCTTGCTTGTAATGTGACCTCTTAAACAGAAATCATACCTTGTCTAAAAGACCATGAGATCCTCAAAGTGAAATCATACCATCACGAACAGCTCTACAACCTGACAGCTTGATTAGTAGGCCATCGTATCAAAACTGTTTTCATTGCCTACCTGCTCTTAGTCGCCATATGTTTTACGGAGCTGCATAGTTTGCATTACCTTAAATGATGGTGTCTCGTAAATCTGTCCTGGGAAACATTTGTTTCTCATTTGCGAACAGCACTTGTGTTCGAGTTGAGGTTTTGGTCCGGGGAGATGACCTCTCTAGTTTAAGCAGCCATTAGCCTGGTATGCTGCAAAAAAGAAGGTGAACTGTTTTCTCCCTAGGATTTCCTGAATTATTAGCACACAAAGGCTCTGTGTAGTCTTTCTCAGTAGCAGACCTGTCTTGTGTTGAGGATAAAAAGGTGGAGATCACTGAAAACATTTCACAGACATCTTCCACTTGGCGATAAATGGCAACAGTCCTACCAGGTAGAATATATACTCAGGCTTTCAGGCCAGACTGTTTGGCCTGTTTGTTCATCACTGTGTCATCACAGTTCATCACTGTTCCATCTAGTCAATTTTGTTGCATGGATTGAAATGGTCAGGCTAAAATGATTAAAGCAGAAGAGATCAATTGTAAATGCAAATCTATACAGGTAGCATTCATGAAGATGAATATTTCTGTGTTAGTGTGTCATGTCAGTAAACATTTCGTTAGACAGCCTTATATTCTAGGAAATTAATTCATATTGGATTCTGCAGTCCACAATTTACATCCAGTGCCAAGCAATGACTGAACTAGTATTCCCCTTTATGTAGAGAGATGGAAAGTAAGGGTGTGGAGGTCAGGGGGGTTAGATGAGTGTGTAGCAAATCCAACAATGGCAATTAGTGTTCACTTTATTTCAAGACATTTTAATGGCATTGGATGGTTATAGAGATGGCAAGATCAGCCGGTAATTCCACTACTTTGGTCCACACTGAAATATCTCAGCAATTGTTGGATAAACTCTTTTATCCGATGAATCTAAATTTCTACCTAATGACTTTGGTGTACAGACATTCATGGTTCCCAGAGGATTAATCCTAATGGCTTTGGTAATTCCCTGACCTTCCCTGTAGCACTACCATGAGGTTAACATTTGTGGTTTGTGTAAATGTACACTACTTTGTGCTAACAATCCAACAATGAACTGCATTTTATAGATGTAAAAATTACCGTTATGCGACTTCATCTGACAGTGATGGCGCAAAATGATGATGAGGATAGGTGTTTGAATTCTGAATTTACTGCTTATCATTAAGTAAACCTTATTATATAGGGAGTAGTGAATGAGTGAACAAGGGAGTTATTTCAGACACAGCCTTAGTCTGGTTTCATATGTAACCAAGATCCTTCTCTAACCTTAACCAAGTGTTTTAGTAACCTGAATCATAGTTTATCTGCCATAGCCACGACCACACCCTAACCAATACCATACTTGGCACGCAACAATATTGTATAATAATATTGTGGAAAGAAATAATTCTAAAAAGGTTGGCATTGAAGACTACAAAATGTTGTCATTGAATATAATCCTGGGTTTTACAGGATTGTCAAATATCAACATTCTATCTGGCAATATGGTTGCATTAGATATCTTGGGAAGATAGGAAAGAAAATGTTTGGACTACAGTAATGATCCAGGGTGGAGTTTTTGCAGTCTGTTGCTGCTCACACTGGGCAGATGTGGGGAAACTCCCTCAGATATGCTCAAGCACTCCCACATTTGGGAATCCTTCTGCAAATATTTCAGCAGATCAAACATGTAACTTCTCACTCATCTCCCGCTCAATGCTCCGCTTTTCTCTCCTCGAAATGATGGATTGCCTTTCTTTTGACAAAGTGTGGGTGAAAGGCGAGGTATTAAAAGCTGTCAGAAAGCGACTTGTCAGGCAGCTTAGTTGGAGTTTTGGACTTAGAGATATGCAAAGTAATGTGTTGAGAAATGGGAGGAGTGAAAGCACAGTGCTGTTGGTGGTCCAGACCTGTGTAAATATTATAAATGATTGTACATTGTGCATCAAAACACATCCGAGTTCATTCACTAATAAATGCAGAACCCAAAAATGCCACTTGTGGGTTGTTCATTGAAATAGAAGCTGCAGACAGATGTGGGATTGGACAGAGTATTGGCCCTCTATGCTTGTATTTCTTACAACATATTATATCCTCATCATTCCAATTAGCTCACACCTATTCTCGCCACACACAATCATTTGAAGCACTGAGGAAAATCCCAACGGAGTGATGATGGGAAAGTTCTTTGTTCTGGCCCTTACACAGAATCTGTAAGTGCTGACAGACAAGACTATTTAAGAACAGGAGCTCTTAAAATCAAACAGGACACACTCAGTGTTTAATTCTGTGGCAACATACCCAGGAGCTTGCCCTGACTCATCACACTTTCAAAGGTCGCTGGCACACCTCGCCGTGGGAATGACACTTCTCAACGCATCTCTGTTTGAACAGGTTGATTCCACTTTCTCTGTGCTTTGTGTTAGGCATTCAGCAGCTTTTCCAATTTATAATGGAGCGCTGGCTGAATGCGTGGGCTCAGACTTCAAAAGGGGTTAGTAAGTGTTGAATACAAGTCATAAGTGTGCACACGAATGCACCTACCCCTCTGTTTGATGTATGAATTAATAGTGTTTTATTGTTGATCATCTGGCAGGTTGAAAACAGAGGTGTGGGCAGTAGGCATCTATAAAACTTGCTGCTGAGCTCTATGAATTTCCCTGTCAGTGTTTTCTATCCCTCATGTATTTTTGGGTGGTATGCTGCTCACGCTCACCTTAGCACTGTTAACACAGATTTAGATCAAAATTATCCATTTCAATTAGTCTTTTTGTGGCCTAATTTGTGTCTGTACTCTGATCATGGTGAGACAATATAGAGAATACCTGAAACTAGTGATTACCTCTAAATCTAACTACTCACATGTGAGTATGTATAAATATACACACTTCCAAGTGAATGGGAAAGTATGTCCAAACGTTTGACTAGGACTGTATATATTTATACATACTCACATGTGAGTTGTTAAACTTAGAGGTAATCACTAGTTTCAGCTATTCTGTCTCACTCTCTCTCTCTTTCTCTCTCTCTCTCTCTATCTATCTATCCATCTACCTACATATGCTGTAACCACAGACTTACTAGGAACTCATAAATGAGGATACCCCTAGGTACACACTCACATGTTAGCTTCCTGTTGGTATGCCAAAATGTGCCATCATTACACTTTCCACTCAATGGCATCCATCATGCAATATTGATGGAAATTCCTCCCTGACCAAAACAACAAAAAACAATTTGTGAGGACATTAAATTAGAGGTTGTTTACATATTTTTCAATTAATCAGTTGCTTATACAATAAGTCTTTATTGTGCCTTTTTTGTACCAAAGTGCCTTAAAGGCTAGACCTTAAATGAGACCTTTTAGTATTTGGTTGTGGTCTAAATGTTTTTCAATCTGACAACAATAAAAGGCTGTCACAAACACTGAATTCTTGTAAATTTTAGCTAAAATATAGTGCAGATATTCTTCAGAAGCACTGTAGTATCAGAACCCACTTTAAGAAACCCATCACATTGGTGCTGGTCTTTGAGTAACTTGGAGCTCATGAGGCATAGAGCTGATGATGCAGGTGTCCTCCAGAGACTCTTCCACTGCCAGCAGCCTAATAGGCATTCAGTCACGCATCAGTGTCCATAGCTCCCTCTCAACACCCCCTGTTCGTGTCAGAAAACAAAGGCCAGGGGCGTCCCTGCAATACATAGCCGCTGGGGCAACCGGGACAACACCCCTAAAGCAAACAGGCTTGCCCACTCTTTATAACAGCAGCATAATGCTCGGCCTTTGTCCTTTCCAATCCTCCACCCTGGTCCTCCTGCTCCATAACAGGTGCCGCTTGAGGTTGCTTTTCTGATTCATTGTTTCTTCAATTCCAAAGCCCATGTCTTTTTATATTTGCCCTCCTAGCTGACTTTGTAGGTGACTTTCTCTAAATCTACTCAACAAACTAGCAGCCTTTCCTTTTGTGCGGTGCAATCAAAGCACAGCTTAGCAATTGTGCATTTGTGTGTGTGTTTGTGTTTGTGCTACTACTTTTCTGAAAGGACACAGGTTCTTCCTGTGAGAAATGACACTGCTCCAACTCTGCCCTGTTTTCCTGACTATAATTTGGGTGAAACAATTTCCATTTAGACTGAAATAAAGTTCAGTGTGTCTTATCTTTGTTTTTGAATAGATTGTAAAGCATTGAAAGACTAATCTTGTGTATCCATTCTTTATAAGGTGATTCAATGACTTGACAATGACATGAGCTATAGAATATTTATAATATGTATATCTGACCCATTTTGGTCTGAAGAATTGTTGAACTCATCTGGCAAAAAAAAGCTGAACCGCACTCTACTTGTGCTGCAATGCAGTGCACATACAGTGCAGTGCCAGCTCTTTAAATACTGCAAATGCTGATTCCAGTAAGAATTTATGAACAGCATAATGCTATTGTTTACCTCATCAAACCAAAGAGAAAATGATTGCCACCATAACTTTCCAGAGTTGTAGAATTCAGCCTGATTCTGATAAGCCTCTAAAATCAGACATTAACTCAAACTCAAACTCAGTATTATTTCAAAATGGTTAAACCATATATGTGTGCACATTCCATTCCTCATAACATAGATGGCAAAATCCTACTGTATAAATGCTGTAAATGTAAATCACAATGCAGTGTTTGGGCATCTGATAGATGTATTATTCAAACTGTGGATGCCCAGGTACCTGTAGCAACGCCACCAAACCTTGCATTGTTTTTTGTTTTTTTCATAATGTAGTTACTCATAATGTAGTTAGTTACAATGTAGTTACTTTCAGTCTCATTCACAACTCACCAACCTGTCGACTTGGTTTAGCATTGTTGTTTTTACCCAACAACAATGGCTTTTACCCAATGTGGTGTGCGTTATTTATTTGGCTAATCCCTGCGGCTGAATTTACAAAACATTGTGAAGCGAAGGTGTAAAGTCTAAAATAGTTTGTCAAAAGAAGCTAATTTACAGGTTTGGCCTATGAACTCCTGTTTTTGAGTGAAACTCACTAAGGATTTCAATTAGAGTTCTAATAGACTGTCTTTGACAATGTATCATCTTGCACCTGTCTTAAGTGGGAGTTGTATAGTTGACATCAGAGTAGATGAGAGATATTTTCTCAGACACAGAGTTCACAGACGCCTAACCAAAGGTCAGCTGTAATTAGTAATCTCTGTGCTAAGATTACATAATTAGTGTTTCCTTGAGCTGCTTCTACTCCTTAATCTTTTGATACTCATTCATTAGTGATGACAACTAATTGATACTGGCAAGTAGTAGTGAAGTAATATGGAGGTGTGATCCTCCTAACCCATCACTTGAGCCTTTGCTGCCCCCTTGACCATTAGCGTAGGGTCATGGATTACGTGATGTGTCATGTAACCTTCATTCGATCTATTTAACGGTCCTCAGGACCTGTTGCATAATCCCAGTGCTGGCCTTGAACTCCTACTATCCATAAAGTACATTCAAATTGACTTGTTTTAAATTTTTGCATAAACCCTAATCATATATAATATATATCATATTGTTGGATAGAAACATTCTTCGTTTACTGTATAGTTGAGGTGGTAATTCAGGTTGAATTTTGGTATTTTAGGTAGCTGGGAAGATGTCTTGGCAGCTTTCTGGTTTTGAGCACATTAAATTTGGGCATAATTTAAAGTGGACATATTATGCTTTTTGTGACTTTATGTTATTTATATACTGTTAAGATGCCTGATATCTATACTAAACATGGTAAAAGTTCCAAAACTTGAGGTTAATGTATATAGAAATCCTCCTTGCAAGTCAAAAGCCAGAGTTTCAACCTGCTCTGAACACTGACTGCAACAATTTTTTCTTCTTTGCATCAGCTCATCAAGCATGCCCATGAACAGCTGTCTGTTCCATAGCCTTTGTTGCTAAGGTTGTTGCATGGATTGTTTGCATTCTCCACTCTCATATTTCGGATCGGATTTTGGCTCAAACATGTACAGATGTATTTGAGAAAACATTTTCAAATAGTGAAATCCTACCACTAGAGCTTCCCAATCAGAACAGAGTGGGCATATTGGCAGGGGGGCCTTAAAGAGACAGGAGCTAAAACAGCCTCTTTCAGACAGAGGCAGAGCTGAGGAGATGCATAAAGGGCCAGTATGATTTAAATAAGGAGTTTTTTCAACTGTAAATCATGCAAAGATATTCCAGTAGAGCAGCGTAATGCTTAGCCTTTGTCCTTTCCAATCCTCCACCCTGGTCCTCTTGCCCCATAACAGGTGCCGCTTGAGGTTGCTTTTCTGATTCATTGTTTCTTCAATTCCAAAGCCCATGTCTTTTTATATTTGCCCTCCTAGCTGACTTTGTAGGTGACTTTCTCTAAATCTACTCAACAAACTAGCAGCCTTTCCTTTTGTGCGGTGCAATCAAAGCACAGCTTAGCAAGTTTGCATTTGTGTGTGTGCTTGTGTTTGTGCTACTACTTTTCTGAAAGGACACAGGTTCTTCCTGTGAGAAATGACACTGCTCCAACTCTGCCCTGTTTTCCTGACTATAATTTGGGTGAAACAATTTCCATTTAGACTGAAATAAAGTTCAGTGTGTCTTATCTTTGTTTTTGAATAGATTGTAAAGCATTGAAAGACTAATCTTGTGTATCCATTCTTTATAAGGTGATTCAATGACTTGACAATGACATGAGCTATAGAATATTTATAATATGTATATCTGACCCATTTTGGTCTGAAGAATTGTTGAACTCATCTGGCAAAAAAAAGCTGAACCGCACTCTACTTGTGCTGCAATGCAGTGCACATACAGTGCAGTGCTAGCTCATTAAATACTGCAAATGCTGATTCCAGTAAGAATTTATGAACAGCATAATGCTATTGTTTACCTCATCAAACCAAAGAGAAAATGATTGCCACCATAACTTTCCAGAGTTGTAGAATTCAGCCTGATTCTGATAAGCCTCTAAAATCAGACATTAACTCAAACTCAAACTCAGTATTATTTCAAAATGGTTAAACCATATATGTGTGCACATTCCATTCCTCATAACATAGATGGCAAAATCCTACTGTATAAATGCTGTAAATGTAAATCACAATGCAGTGTTTGGGCATCTGATAGATGTATTATTCAAACTTCATAATGTAGTTACTCATAATGTAGTTAGTTACAATGTAGTTACTTTCAGTCTCACTCCCAATGTGGTGTGCGTTATTTATTTGGCTAATCCCTGCGGCTGAATTTACAAAACATTGTGAAGCGAAGGTGTAAAGTCTAAAACAGTTTGTCAAAAGAAGCTAATTTACATGTTTGGCCTATGAACTCCTGTTTTTGAGTGAAACTCACTAAGGATTTCAATTAGAGTTCTAATAGACTGTCTTTGACAATGTATCATCTTGCACCTGTCTTAAGTGGGAGTAGTATAGTTGACATCAGAGTAGATGAGAGATATTTTCTCAGACACAGTTCACAGACGCCTAACCAAAGGTCAGTTGTAATTAGTAATCTCTGTGCTAAGATTACATAATTAGTGTTTCCTTGAGCTGCTTCTACTCCTTAATCATTCATTGGTGATGACAACTAATTGATACTGGCAAGTAGTAGTGAAGTAATATGGAGGTGTGATCCTCCTAACCCATCACTTGAGCCTTTGCTGCCCCCTTGACCATGAGCGTAGGGTCATGGATTACATGATGTGTCATGTAACCTTCATTCGATCGATTTAACGGTCCTCAGGACCTAAGCCTCTAAAATCAGACATTAACTCAAACTCAGACTCAGTATTATTTCAAAATGGTTAAACCATATATGTGTGCACATTCCATTCCTCATAACATAGATGGCAAAACCCTACTGTATAAATGCTGTAAATGTAAATCACAATGCAGTGTTTGGGCATCTGATAGATGTATTATTCAAACTGTGGATGCCCAGGTACCTGTAGCAACGCCACCAAACCTTGCATTGTTTTTTGTTTTTTTTATAATGTAGTTGCTCATAATGTAGTTAGTTACAATGTAGTTACTTTAAGGAGTTTTTTCAACTGTAAATAATGCAAAGATATTCCAGTAGAGCCTCAGATTAAAAATATAAACCTGTAAATGTGCATAATATGTCCCCTTTAAGTTCTGCCCAGGATAATAGTAGCCATTACTCTAAAAATGTCTTATATCAAAATGACAAAATCTTTTGTCTGTGCTTTAAAAAACCACCAAGATGATTGTTTCTAACATAATTCATTTGACTCATGATTCGTTTTCTGATCTGCCACCTATTTGGTTAGGTTATGATTGACTTCAAGTAGATAAAACTACTTGGCTAAGGTTGTGGAAAATTGGTGATTTCAGTCAAGGTAAGGGAAAAATTGTGGTTATGGTAAAGGTTAAAGATTAGTGTTTCTTGTTAAATGAGACTAAGTCAGTAATGTCTTTTGAAAATGCTGAAGGTAGGACATGTCCCTAAAACCTTTTGCACCATCTCTTCTGCTTTTGCTCTTGAACATTAACATATGATGTTTCAACAAATAACCAATGCTTTTGATTTCTTTCAAAAAGGACAGTCATGATTTGTATGACCACAAGAGGTCGCTTTGTCACTTGAGAGGTAAACATAGGCAGTCTTAATCTGTCTTAACCATTCTCCACAGCTGTTTTTTTCTGGTCAGGACAATCCCCATTGTTCATGAAGTTATCGTGGAAATTAATGTAACGCATCTACCTTGAAAATGCCATAATAACACTTGCCATTTCTGGATCATGAAGCTGTCCCACATAACCAAAATGAGCTTAGACCTTGTCTTCAATGGCTACGTAGCAAAAGCAGTGTGTCAGCAGCATTTTAGCAGCAGCTGTAGTCCTTTGTCGGTGTCTGCACTGGATATGTTCTGTGGCTGGATGCAATGAATGTAGTTGTTCTTGTGACTCAAAAGAAAATATGTTTGAAGCCAAAAATATGCTTCATGTAGAAGTTGTGGTATGCTAGTGTGGGTAACTGTATTGATTAAATTGACATGTGTCTGTTCTGTTAGACAGAATAAGACAACATGTACAGCTACCCTCTATTTTAAACTTATTCAAAATACTCACTAGCTCATCTAAAAACCTTGATAAAGCCCCTGTCGCTAGGATTTGAAAATGTCTGACTTTGGCGACTCTTAGTGGTAATATCAGAAATGACCCACCCTCTATTTGACTCTACAAACCTTATTGCTCTTGATATCCTGTCATTTTTGTTTTATTTGTTTTACCCAGAGAGCAGTGAACTGTTCTCATGCTTTATTTTTCAACTGATTACATTCATCGCAGTTAGTCAATAATCCTTCCGTTTTACTGGGAAAATATTTTTTTCTTATTATTTGTCAAAATTTTAGGAAGACAGTGTTACTCACCCTGATGGAGATGCATGGTACTGAATGAATAAAGTCAAATTATTTTGAGGATAGTTATCTGCCCACCATTTCTTTCCTAGAATGAGATAGTCCTTTGCCAAATGTTCAGCGTGGAGCCCCTGAAAGAGTCATCTCTGTTAAAACCAGAAACTCTCCATGAAGTTCGGGTCAATTTCCCCTTATCTCCATTACTAACAATTTAATATTATCTAATCTAACGTCAGCTAGCCAGTAATTCTTAGCTTGTCAAATCAAATTGTCAGCATTGTTAGTTTTTGTTAAATCTGTATCATTTTTCAGTTTTTCAGAAAGACACTCAAACTGCAACAATACACTATGTAGCACAGGCTAGCCCGAGCTAGCCCAGATATATGGTGGAAGTTTGGCTGTCTGTAGACTGCATGGTTCTTTAATCCCCACCTGACTAAAGTGGTGAACAAACTAAATGACTGAAAAGCTTTATTCAGTTTATTATTTTTCATGTGCAATGAAAATATAGGTCTTAATAAGGGCCTAGCGGTTTTTCATTTGATACTTATATGGAAGTGCTTATATTGTCACTATGTATCCTAACATGAACTTCCAAGCATTTCTTCTTTATTTTTGCTTATACTACTTTTGTGTTGTGCTTTTTTATATACGTTGTTTGTTCAAATGCTGTAAAACTGGAGGAAGAATGAAGAGATGAAAGGCAGCAAAGAATAGAAAACATGTCAGTAACTGCTATGTTGATCCCTGTGTACCAGAAAAGCCATACATCAGTCAGTCATGTAGGTGGTAGAGGTGAAGCAGCAAATAACTTACCAGAGCTAAAGCCATAGGATCATGAGAGTGCAAACATGATTATTGACAGAGACACAAAGGGAGGTTTAAGGTAGTCTCATCCCAGCTGTGTGAAATTTCAGCCAAACACAGCCATGTGTGAAGAGGGTGGGCAGGTGACAGTTTAGTAGAACATGAGGACCCACCCCCACAACCCATTTGTATGCAGTTTCCTTTATTCTCTCCTCTTGTGGTTTTCAATCATGACCCACTTTTGGGGGGACAAAGCCCCTCGCACCCCTGTTGTGCTTATAATAGCTATGTCTCCAATTAATAGGGCAGCCTGTATTTTTGTGTGCGTGCATCTGTGTATACTGATCATGGGGCAACCTAATAATCCTTTTTCTGTGACACGAAGGTGTTGCAGACATGCTGTCTTTGCCTTTGCCCACCTCCTGCTTGAGTCTTTAAGCCTTATTGCCCTTGACACACTGCCCAGCAGAGAATTAAGTCATTTCATGTGTATTACTCATTGTGGACAGAGTGGGGCACTGTTTCTCTACTTTCCCTGAAGACACTCGTGATTGAGCTTTAAATAGTTTGCTAGCCACTGAGGGCTCACCATTGGGCTTGTGCTGCTGGGTTTTATCTTGATGTCTGTTGTGTCAGCAGCAATAAAGAGACATCTGTTTCTTAAGCTAATTCTGCTCATTTGCCATCCCAACAAAGCTCTCTGAGGTGAATGGCTTACCCACAGACAACAAGGCACCGCCATCTTTCAGTTCATCTTGTCACTTTTGTTTTGCCAATCTGTCCAAACAGATTTACTGTTACTGAAATGAAGTGCATGAAAGAAAGTTGAAACAAGTTAATAAGATGGCCAAGGTTCACAGGATGGAGACACCATTTATAATTACACAAGTGGAGCATTTCTGAGCCTAAACCAACACTGGTCTCCCTGGGGATGAAACATTAACAACACCAGTTAGCAGAAAAAGATTGGTCTGCTGCTCTGTGTGCAGCTGATCTATAGAAGAGAGCCCAGGCTGGGGTTGTTCTAAAACCATTTACTACTATGGCACTGCTATGGCCTGCCACATAAACATGTGGAGATAGATTGTAGCAAGACTGGTGTGTTTTGCTCATGGTGCCACAGGACGAGGAGGGAGAAGCCATGGGGAGTTTATTTTGAAAAATGCCAACAGAGATGACATCAGCAGAGCTCCTCTCTAAGACTCATAAATTGTGATTGCTTGGCTTTGATTTTCAGTATCTGGCCCTCATGCCTGTTTGCTCAATTGACAAAAGGGATCACTGATGATTTATAGTCACAGTTTAAAAGTATATGTAATGGACTCTTGCAACTGTCAAAGTCAAAGAGAGAATAAATTACATATACTGTTAAACTGTGTGAGACTGTGAATATAATCTTATTCTGTCTCTGACTTGGACTTTTGCTACAGTTCACTGTATCTGGACTAATTCAGCTGCTTTTGGGATCATTTAACAGTCTTTGAAACACCCTTTCTGATGGTGGAATCAGGGGGGCTGCAGCTGACAATTTCTGTAACAATCCAACAATTTATGCAGTGATTTGTCCAGGTGTGCAGAAGTATAAAAGGCATGATTTGAACTTCTCTGTCAAGTTCAAGTGCAACACCATGAATACCATTGAGGAAAGATTGTCCCAAAGTTTCCCCTTTATCCCCATTTGTATGATTTGTCGCATTCCAGCCCTCACTATGATGACAGAAGTCATCAAAGCGTGGTCATTTGGAACAGCTATAAACACTTTTGCCTTTAGACACGGACGCTCCGTATTACCTAGTTTGTTTAAAGCATACTGAGTTCTCTAGTTCTCTTTTTTTCTTACTACTGATGTGTTGCAGGTCTGTAGTCAGGTTCCATAAGAAAACCTTTTTTATATATGAATTGAAAACAAACATGCTCATTTTTTATATGCAGGGTTTCTCAGCAAAACACATTTCTGTTTTGGTGAATTTACTGCTTGTGATTGTTAACTGATTGAAACATTGATAAGAAATGTCACTAAGGGTGTCAACTCCTAAAGCATGCAGAACAAACAGAGTGATTCCCCAAAACAAACACTCTTGTCATCTGAACAAAAACATCCCCACACACTCTCACCTGGTAAGCACACGCTTTGACACAAACAGCAGTGAGACAAACACATGCAGAAGTGACAAGAATAAGCTGCAGAGCAAACAAGGGAGTGGAGCTTAAACCTTTTAAAAATTCTCAGGCTGCAGAGCCTGTGAGTGTCAGGGAGAGCTCTACCTCTCACCTTTTAAATTGTGTTTGCACACACATGTGTTTGCTTGCCTGTCTATGTGTGTATGTTTGCTCATAGGTATGGATAAAAGTGTAATGTTTGCTCTCTTAGCCTGCTTGACAGCTGTCTCTCAGCTAAAGCCCTTTCCAGTTTTGGCCTTTCAGCAGCACTGAGTGCTAATGGAAAAATAAGCTTTTGAAGGAGAGGCAATCTGAGAGAACTCATTAATTTACAGTCAGGCCTTTGTATTCATTGACTTTGAGAAATGGTCTTAATACATTTCCTCCACCCAGTCAGTACTTACTTCATATAAATGTAATCAAGGTTAATGAATACTTAAACAAGACACTAATTCAACTGCTTGATCACAGTGGAGTTTGATAATGTACTGTCATAAATAATCTGAAATGCACTGCTGATGCATTGCAGCCTCTAGTGCTATCTCCGCTCTAGCATGTATATGTGACATGGGTCAAAAAATTACAGTAGAACATAAATCAGCAATCAATTACAGATTATGCAGAACTAGAATCATGAGGTTCATTAAATGGATAAAGGGACTTCCTTTGTGCAGTAGCATAAGTAGTATAGGAGGCAACACAATGGAAATTATTTGTATTATAGAGTTTTTCATGATGGTGAGACAAAAATGGACTAAAGGTTGTGTTTTTCAATAAGGATCAAAATCAATGCAGCAGAACAAGAGATATTGTCTTTTTTATTCCTTGTCAAAAGCTTAAACCTACATTACCCGCAATGCAGGGGTGTGTTTGGCTAGTAGTGGGTGATGTAGCCTTGAACTACTAGCATCTTCATCTTTCTAACGCCACAAGCCAAATTTTCAAACTTGTAGTCTTCAGCCCCAACTGACTCAAGTGACATCATTTGAGGCAATTTATCAGATTTCACACAGTTCCTTCTAGAGTCACAAAATGCTTTATACAACTTTTTTCCATGTACACTATGCAGTAGTACTCTCCAAGACCTGTAAACAGACTTTGAACATGCTCAGTAAAATTCAGTTTTCTCAGTAGGAAAAATTCTTGTGTACAAGTGAAAATTTTGGCCCAGTTATGAGGCTAAAGGAAAGGTCAGGGAGTCACCAAAATTGTTAGGAGTCATCCTCCTGGGACAATATGTATCTGTACCAGATTGCACAGTAATGTGACAAGTAGTTAGCAGGATATCTAACTCTGGATTAAATTGTTGGACAGACTGTCATTGTCAGCTATGTTCTTTTTTGTAGGTTTATGCTGTTATCTTTTAACCTCTAGTCCATTTATCAGCTGTAGTAAACACAAGTCAACAGTTTTGGTTGTGACCAATTAGACTAATATGAAGATCTCAAATTTGGGAACATGCGCCTTAATTTATGACTAGGTCTAATGGCCAGATAACACAGGTAAGGAGTTAGAATAGAGGATATGCAGATATGGGATAAAAATCTGTGCTCAGTTGCTACTTGCCCAGCAATGATCTTTTATGAATGTGTATTGCATGGATGGGGTGGTTGATCTGTTTGTTTACCTTTGCAAACACTGACAACCACACTGAGAAAGTGAGTTAGTCAGCTCCACAGTTGGTTGCTTTCCCAGTGGCTTTAAAGACATCTAGATCCTTGCTTAGATTACCTGTGTAATAGTGTAACTGAATTAAAACCAAATGAATCTCCACACTGAATCTCACAGTGGACTCAAATATTTGGTAAAATGCAAGCACAAACAGAAGAAGTCAACAGAGCAAGACACATTTTCATTTTCGGCAAAGACTGAATGTGAAAAGACGAAACATTGTAGTGGAGTGCTTCCTTGTTGATGGGAAACATACAGTAAGGTGGATAGGCCCCTGTGGTAACAACAAAAATTATACATGAGATTAGAATGTTTATTGAAGTGATGTTTGCACTTCCTTTGAGCCAAGCTTTGTGAGGAGCTTCCATGTCAACTTTGCAGTTCTTACAGTCAGTATGTAACATATCTGTTTTTCTCCCAGCCCATACAGACAGTTATCTGTGTGGATGCACCTCAAGGAACCTGCACTCAAAGTGGTGTTAAACCCCTCCCTTTCCCGCCCATCCTCTCTGTCTTCTCCCTCTTACATACACTGTAGAATACATGCTCCTGCTGAAGCAGACACACTGTCTTGTTAATTTCCTGATTGCGTAATTACATCAGGATGTTGTTTGTGCTATCAGACATTTTGCTAGTCATTGTTTGGGCTGTGTGTGTCTGTGTGAGATAAGTGCCAGTGATAGCACAACCTTGGCTCCATGCTTGTGCTATCTAAGCCATCAGAGATAGCAGTTCCTACACTCCTAACATTCCTTGTTTTGAATGATTGAGACATGTGGTGTCAGGAAAAAGCTAAAAGTTAAAGCAGTTAAAATCTGATACATCCTTGCCTCTAAAATGGAGAAACCTCAAGAGAAGCAGTGTGTTTGCTGGGCGAACGGATGTTTTTCAAAGACAGAAAGAGGACAGAGATCCTATCCAGCCCATTAACTGTAATTGTGCTTGTTTAGCGTTCATTTGACGAGGAGTGGAGCCTGTAGGAAGAAGGCATCGGAAGGGGAGGTGTCATCCTCTCACATCAGACATGAGGCTCTGGGGCCAGCAGGAGAAGAGGTGCAAATGAGTTTAGGTCATAACGAAAAGGGACTGCGAGATGGACATGATAAGTTCCACTGCCGTTGCCCACCCTTCCTGGCCCTGGTGATGATAATCACTCAGCTTGTTTTGCCTTCACTGCCTCATGATAGAAGCCAAGGGCTACATGACAAGACTCTAAACAAACACTTGAGATGATAAAGGACAGACGGATGCTTCACACAAGTGAGACTAGTCATGCTCTAAAAAGGCTCTGTTACTCTGGAGACACACTGAAACTGGATGCTTTTCCTGTATCTGTATCTGTCTTCATAACTTTTCTGGCAATCGTGCAACACACAAATAATCCTGTTAATCTGCAGGATAGAATTGCTAGCATAGAGATGCTCACCGTTTTGTTTAGCGTCAGTAACATTTAAAGCTCAGTGCGGACTACAAGACTTGTGCCAGGATTTGCTTGTCCCAGACAATAGAAACAAAAAGCCTTGAATCAGCTTGGAATCTGTCCCAACATGACTGATTTTCTAGTTTGAGTGGTTCTGAGAAACATCTTGACCCCAATGTGAGCTGTCCCAGAGGCTACAACAGTTTTCAAACTTGCTTTGTCCATATCCAAAAACAAGATGTACTTGTAGTTGGAGTACCTCAGAGATGAAGGCGTCTGTATTTTTTTTTGTGTGTACAACTGAGTGCAGAACTATGTATGCCTTTGATGAGAAACTGCCCAAAAGTGTGCGCCCTTATCCCCATTTGTGAAATTCATCACAGTGATCACCATCGAGTGTTTTCATGTCAAACAGGTATGGACACTTTTGCCTTTAGATGTGGTTGGACAACAAGTTGTACGACCTAGTTTGTTTGAAGCATAGTGACTCCTTGTGTCTAAGACAGCATAATATGATGATAGCAGAGCTGAACAGTAAACTAGTTCAGGCAAGGAGGGAGGCAGCCGACTATCCAAAACTACAGAACAGCATTCCTCTGTCCCTTGTCATGCTTCATTACTACAAAGTTGGAATGTTTTGTTGAATTATGACAATTATTCACTTCAGATGCAGATCTCTTCAACTGGTAAAAATAATGTGACCAGTACACTTTTTCTGTTATTGGTTGTGTACCTTTTGCTCCCCAACAATATCAACAGTCAAAAAATGTCTTGTAGTGTGAGTCTTATACTTGGCACTAGACTTGAGAGACATCTGGTAATCATTCTCTCAGACCAATACAGCTGCACCCTACATGAAGAAAACAAGCTTGCTGTATCTTTGTGCATCTTGTGTTTTTTGAGTGTTCTTCGCCAGTAGCTGCTGTCAGAATCCTTCCTGGACCTGTTTTGGAACACATTACGCAGCTTTCAATCCAACATAATGGGATCACCCTTTAAATACCCTTTCAAACAGCTACGCTAAAAGGATGTGCGACCTGTTCTTCAGCCATCTCCCCGATCAACCTGGCTGCACTGCGTTAAGTAGACACCTGATTTGAGAGTTTAGCTTTGTCAGATCGTCACAGCCTAAGCCCGGAGGGGATGAGCCACAAATCACCTGCTAAGAGTCTTTGGAGGCAGAGCTGAGGACCTAAATCCCCAAGTTTACCTCTCTTACCTGTCCTTAGTCCTCTTACCTTACGCTCACTTCGCAGGACACAAGGTTGTGTCCTGGAAAGGCCAGCTGGTAATCCAACACCTGCTGTAAGGACACCTGGTGTCCAGATTTACTGAGATTACATTGCAAGGTCCAGGCCTATTTTTTACACCTCACTTGCATGTGCTAAAGACCTAAGTGGTCCTATGTATTTTTTAAGAGATTTATGCAACATGTGGTATAAATAAGCCCTCAGACTGCTTTGGGCAAGCAAATACCAATTACAAGCTTAATTTACACAGTTTAGCTGAAGATGTTGGCACCTCTGTATCTTGTGTAATTGATGTAGTCTTTCATCTGACTGGAGATTGTAGGGTTCTGCAACCCTCTCTTTTGGTGTCAGAGTTTCAACGCAACAATGTTTGAGGTCCTTTTGAAAGACCAAGCTAATCTTTAGTTTCTCTGCACCGCCTCCTTTCGAATTGACCTACTTTATAATGAACAATATTATCACAAAGAAGATGAATTGGCTTTTCTCCACATATAAAATGCAAA